>NC_133660.1:139431662-139754468 GCF_037893015.1 Macrotis lagotis | reverse complement strand
ATTTGGGGGGGGGGGGGGTGGCTAGGTTGTAGCTAGGTGACACAGCGAACAGAGAACCAGACCTGGAGTCAGGAGTACTTGAATTCAAATCTGGACTCAGTCATTTAATAATTGCCTAGCTGTGTGACCTTGGGCAAGTCACTTAATCCCATTGCCTTGCAAAAAAATGACTTAGGGAAGGAAATGACAAACCACTGCAGAGTATCTTTGCCAAGAAAACACCAAAAAGAGTAACGAAGAGTCAGACACAACTAAAAAATAGTTAATCAGCCACAAGATAACAAAACTGTCATTTATTTACCCCTTGTTCTTAACTCATATAGGTTCTTTTTTTAGTGAAGGATCTGGATTTATTTATTTTACATTATTATAATAGTTTTGTTATAAGAATAAACATAACCCCGCCAAGAGAGAAACCTCAAGAATAATGAGAGAGAGAAGAGGAAAAAAAAATGTACTTCAGTCTGTGTTCAGATTCCAATGGCTCTGTCTCTGGGGTGAGTTGCTTACTTTGTCATAAGTCCACTAGAGAAGTTGCTTCAATATTTTTGCCACAGTTGCTATTATTACTGTATTACCCTCCACTCCATTCCTCCCCCCTCTCATTTATTCTAGTCTCTTTCTCTCTCCTTTCATCCTGGCCCTGTTCAAAAGTGTGTTGAATTTGAGTTCCCTCTCCCACAATCTTCCCTCTCTTCTATCATCTATTCCCCCCCTTACCCCCCTTCCCCCATAACCCATCCCTTTCTTCTCATTTTCCTCTAGGGTAAGATAGATTTCTATACCCTATTAAGTTTGTATGTTATTTCCTCTTTGAACCATTTCTGCTGAGAATAAAGGCTCACTCATTCCCCCTTGCCTTCCCCCATTCCACTCTATTAAAAAAGCTTTTTTCTTGCCTCCTATGTGAAATCTCTCAGCTTCTTCATCTCCTTTCCCTTCATCCCAGTACTTTCCTTTATTACCCATTGACTCCAACTTTTTATTATATTATACCATTATATTCTGCTCCTTCCTGTGCCCTGTCTATATATGCTCCTTCTAACAGCTCTTATAACTGAGAAAGTTCACATGAGTTATCAATATCTTCTTCCCACATAGGAATACAAACAATTCAATATTATTAAGTCCTTCTCATTCACCCCCCTCTATGGTTCACCAGAATCCTCTACTTGGAGATCAGACTTTCTGTTCAGCTCTGGTTGTTTCAACAGGAAAGTCTGAAAGTCCCCTGTTTCATTGAAAATCCATCTTTTCACCTGAAAGAGCATGTTCAGTTTTTCTAGGTAGTTGATTCTTGATTGTAAACCAAGATCTTTTACCTTCTGCAATATCATGTTTCAAATCCCTACAAGCCCTTAATGTAAATTCTGCCACATCCTGTGTAATCCTGACCTTGGAACCTCTGTAGTTGAATTGTTTAATTCTGGCAGCTTTTAGAATTTTCTGTTTGATTTGGAAGTTTTGGAATTTGGCTATAATATTTCTGGAAGTTTTTCTTTTTGGGATGTCTTTCAGGAGGTGACCAGTAAATTCCTTCAACTTCTATTTTACCCTCTGCTTCTAGGATCTCAGGGCAATTTTGATGTATTATTTCTTGAAAAATGAAGTCTAGGATCTTCTCCTAGTCTTGACTTCCAATTAGCCCAATAATATTAAAATTATTTCTTCTGCATATGTTTTTGAGGTCAGTTGTTTTTCCAGTGAGATATTTCACATTTTCTTCTAACTTTTGGCTTTTTTGGAATAGTTTTATTTCTTCCTGATTTCTTGCAAAGTAATCATCTTCCTTTACTTCCATTCTGCATTTGAAGGAGTTATTTTTCTTGACAGAGCTTTTTTATCTCTTTTTCTTGCTGGCCAATTCTGCTTTTGAAGGCATTCTTCTCCTCATTTGTCATTTGCTTTTTTGTTTTCTATTTGTCCTAAACTGCTTTTTAACATATTTTCTTCAGTACTTTTTGTATTTCTTTCACCAAGCTGCTGATTTGGTTTTCATGATTTTTCTGCATTTGTTCTCATTTCTCGCCCCCAATTTTTCCTCCATCTCCCTTAATTGCTTTTCAAAGTATTTTTTGAGCTCATCCATTGTCTGATCCCATTTTCTATTTCTCTTAGAGATTTTGGATATGGAAGCTTTGGTTTTGTTGTCATCTGAGTATGTGTTTTGATCTTCCATGGGACTAAAATAATTTTCTATGATCAGACTTTTCTTTTTCTGTTATTTACTCATTTCCTCAGCCCAAGACTAATTTACAGCACTTACAACACTTTGGGATTTTGGGGGGGGCACCCCACTTGGATCTTTTTTCCTCCAAGGTTTTATGCTCTCTTGCCTGTGCTTTGATATGTAGATGACCACAGCACTTCCATCTGCCCTGTTTGACTATCTTAGTATGGAAGTCCAAACTGCAACCTGGATCTGAGTGTGGGCAAACAGCAAAGTCCTGCCCCCAGGGAGAGCAGAGAAATTTCTGCAGTCTCCCCTGCCCCTCTTACCATCTGTGGGCTGTGCTCTGAAGGTACAGGCTGGTTTCTCCCAATTCTTGCTGCAGGTTCTTTGGCCTGTGCTCCTCAATTCACACTCATTCTGGTGTAACATAATTCTCTCCCAGCCCTTCAAGCTGTTCCCAGACTATGCTGCAACTGATTCTTTTTCCAACTCCTGGTCCTGGCAAAACACACCTTTCCCATGAAACTTCTAAGTTCCTTGGACTGGCAAAATGTATCACTCAGTCTTTCTGTGGGGTCTGCCCCTCTAAATTTTGGCTAGCCATCATAATTTGATGGATTTTGGAATTCTGGGATTGAGTAGTTCCCAGGAAATGGTGCCTTCACACTGCCATCTTGGCTCTGCCCCCTCCAAACCCATATAGTTTCATAGGGGAAAAATATCATATAGGAATAAGTCCATTAACATTAAATTTATAAAAGTACAACTGAGCTTTCATAGTTATTGATGAATCCATGGTATTAGACTCTCAATATTTCTCATAGCCAGAATTCCATATCTTCTCTCCACTCCATTCTCAGGTCAATTCACCAACTCCATTCCCAAACTTGTCTGCCTCTTCTATGTATCTCTATTTTTGTCTCTCTCCCCATCTCCCTCTCTTCTTCCTTCTCTCTCTCTCTGTCTCAATATCTCTGACTCTGTTTGTTTCTCTCTCTGTCTTTCTGATGCCGTCTGTCTCTGTCTGTCCCTGTCCCTGTCTCTCTCTTTTTCACATCTTTCAATTCTTAACTCTCCTACCTACTCTTTCTCTATGGCCTATAAACATGTGTAGATCCATGTCTTGAAAAAAAATCATTTGATCCACTCTGAGTCATTAAACTGTCATCCAGTATATCTAATAAACTACTTTTCAGAAAAAAATATTCCAGGAAAAACTAGTGCTCAATGGATAGATTGTGAAATTTCTGATAAAGAATTTAGGACTTCAGAACACCTCTCTCTGATGTTGTCAGATGTGAAAGCATGGGCAAGTCATCTAACCTCTCTGAGCTAGTGTCTTTAATAAAATGAGGAGATCAATAGCTCAAGTACCTTCACAGTTTTGTTTCTGCTGTTCTTGTTACTGAAGTGATTCTGACTATCCACTCACCTGTTTACTCACCAGTGTCAGGTAATATATCATTCATATGTACCACTATATTTAAAGTTCTCTCAACAAAGCCATTAATTATTTCCCAATTTTTATATCCAACCCATTTCCCCCAATTTTCATTCTCCTTGACCTTTTAGCATTTAACATACTGCAAACCAATCACTTCTTGGTAACTATTCCTCTCTTGATTTGCAAGATATTGATGATGCTGGAATCTCATCTTAGTTTTATTAACTACCATGTTTTATCATCTTGCCTATTTCATCTTCTTAATTCATATATGTATGTGTGTGTATCTAAATATTTATATATATATATATATATACATATACATGTGAAAATATGCACTTGTACATGTGTGAATGCATTTACATTATGTTTACATTTATATTATTTGTGTGGATATACATGCATGTGTGAATGTATATATACATCCAATTATTATTTAATAAGCACCTATTCTTTTCTAAGAACTATACTGTGATGTCGGGATGTAATTAAAAAAAAAGACAGATTTTGCTCTCAAGCAGTTTACAGTCTAATGGGGTTAGAAAACACATAAAAGAATGCAAGAAAGTAGAGTGAGGCAGACCCTAAGGCATACTTGGCACAGGGATATCTTATTCAATGGAATTGAAACTGAGTTGAAAGACAAATTTCTGTCTTCTGCAAAGGAAGGTATTGGGAGAAGTTTGGTATTCTAACCTCTAGCCTTCTAAGAAGTAGGGAGAGGAGACTGAAGATATCTGCTAATGGCATGGCAATGTGATTGGAAGAGATGATCTCATCTTGGGAAGGACATCTTCTTTAATATCTTACGCACATATATGTATCCATTTATTATGTACACGTGCCATGCATATATATGTATATGAATGGATCTATATATGCCTGTGAATTGTATGTATATGTATGCATCATGACTTTATCTTTGTTCGACATCTCCTTTCCTATCCCTTTAAATCTAATCCACTATCAATTCTTTGCAGATGAATTCCAAATTATTATACCTTGTTCTAATCTCTCTTGATTGTTAGTTTCTTATTTTCAAATTTCTGTTAGATATCTCCATCTGAATGTCCAATCATCTTTTCAATCTCAATCCTGCCTAAAACTAAACTTCAGAAATCTTCTCCCTAAGAAGAATATGCCCCTATTCTCAACTTCCATATTTGTAAAATCACAGCCTTCTAATTTATTCCCTTTTCAATTCCTTCTTAAATCAAATATTCAGATGAACCTTAGATTTCATTATTTTGGAAGTTACTGTCAATGAAGGAAGCCCAACCCATCCATGTATATCTGTCCTTCTCCTATTGGTTCCTTCCACAATATTTCCTCAATGAGTTTAGACAATGTGATCAAAGCTTTCCTTTACTTTGCCTCATTTTTCTTCTAAGAAAGCATTAATGCTTTTTTTTTTCGAGTACCTAGTATATTAAATACAACTTGCTCTGCCTGGCAGTAAAGATTCTCTGAAATTTGTTTCCATGATGACTTTCATAGTCTTTACTACTATCTGTTTACTCTATTGTTTATCCAATAGACTAACTCACTGTTTCCCAACATAGTATTATTCTCTATGATGACTGTGTATTCACACAAATCACTGCTCCATATCTGCAAATTACTACTTCTATACATATTGTTGCTAAACTAACAGCATGACTTTTATTTTTATTTTAATTTTACAAAGCAATCAGGTTAAGTGACTTGACCAAGGTCACACAGCTAGGAACTTATTAAGTGTCTGAAACCAGATTTGAACTGAGGTCCTTCTGACTCCAAGACTGGTGTTCTAATCATTACACCACCTAGCTGCCCCACAGCATGACTTTGAAGTACATCAGTATAAATGAATATTATGTTCTTTACTTGGATGGGAGTGGGAGTGAACGAGACAGAATAGAGAGAACATCAAAACTTTACAAATAAAGGATGGAGGTGCCTTGAAAGCAATCCATATAAAAAAAGGTTACAATTGACTGGAAGTCCATGAACCAACCTTTTTAAAATTGACAATATTAATATATGCATATATATATGTATATGCATATACATATATATATATAATTTGCAGAACAGTTATCAATTGCTGGATTATGTGTGCAAATCACAATGTATTTGGAGCTTGGTGTTCACTCCTGGCCATAAAATTTTAGGAACAATAAACTAGGATCATATCTAGTTCTGGAAGGATAATCAGGATATTGAGAATTAAGAGCATTTCATTGGAAGAACCATGAAAACAGTTTAAAATATCTTGCTGGGAAAAGAAAGTTATCTTAGAGATTATAGCTAACTTCAAGTTCCATCAGAAGTGTAAAAAGGAAAAAGTATTAGTTATTTTATATTTCAGAAAAAAAAGGTTAGAGTTGTTTGCTTGGTACCAGAGGAGAAAATCATAATGAATATAGGAGAAACTACATGGAGCTTAATTTTAGTACATTTTAAGGAAGACTTTTCAAACAATAAGAGCTAAAAATGCAATGGATAGTTACAAGTGATACATAATTTATTGTTGTCGAAGTGCTGAAGTTGTGATGGAGGAACAATAGAGAACAATACATTGTAATTTCCGAGGTCATTTCTGAAATTTTAGGATTCTAAATCCTTGTTTTTGTTTTGCTTTGTTTCATTAATTTACCAGGCATTTCTTTCTTTCTTTCTTTCTTTCTTTCTTTCTTTCTTTCTTTCTTTCTTTCTTTCTTTCTTTCTTTCTTCCTTTCTTTCTTTCAGGTTTTTGCAAGGCAAATGGGGTTAAGTATCTTGTCCAAGGCCAGACAGCTAGGTAATTATTAAGTGTTTGAGACTGGATTTGAACCCAGGTACTCCTGACTCCAGGGCTTTATCTACTTTATCTACTGTGCCACCTAGCTGCCCCGGCATTTATTTCTAAAAGAGAAATTAACTAAGATACAAACTCAAAGAAAGCTCTAATCATTAAAGTTTACTTTCTGGAATTGGTATAAAGCCACCAAGATATTAAGCAATGTGCTCTCCCTTCCTCATACTTCATATCAAAAACCATTGCAATAATTAGCTGGGACAGTGGATAGAGAGCTAAATTTGAAGTTAAGTAATTTTGAGAATACTGCCTCAGATTCTTTACTAGTAATATGGCTGTGAACAAATCAAAAACCACCTCCCAGACTCAATTTCCTCATCTTTATTTATTTGTTTATTTATTTATTTATTTAAACTGGTAGAAAGTTGAATTTCTCGGATTTTTTTTGTTTTGCAGAGGATAGTCTAGTTATTTTTTTTATTGTGAGTGATTTTTTTAAATTTTCATCTATATGCACATGCATGTTTTTAAGTTACAAGATTTCCTTCCACCCTCCCTTCCCACCCCTTTCCCCTTAGCTGTGAATAGTCAGGTTTGCATTGTACATACAAATTTTGATAAGCATGCTTGCAGATTAGTTGTTTTCAGTATGAGAAATTAGGATTAAGGGAAAGATATATATGAGACAATTTTTATGAAGTGTTGATCATATTCTGAAGGAATGTTTTTTTTTTTGTTTCTGTTTTGTTTTGTTTTGTTTTTCTTTCTTTGGATGGGAATAATATAGTACGTGTCCAATCTAATACAGTTGTCCCAGCTCTCTGAACTGCTGAGAAGAGATGCTTCTATCAGGGTTGTTCATCTCACAATGTTGTTGTTGATGTGTACATGGTTTTACTCCCTTCTTTGTATTGCTCCTTTCACTTGGCATCAGATCATGTAATTTCTTGCATGGTTCTCTAGAGTCTGACTATTTATAGTTTCTTATAAAACAATAGTATTCCAAAGTATTCATGTAGTATAACTTGTTTAGCCATTCCCCAGTTGATGGGTGTCCCATAAATTTCCAATTCTTTTCCACTACAAAAAAAGAGCTGTAATGAATACGTTGAAATATAGAGATCTTTTTTCATTTTTTATAATTTCTTCTGGATATAGACCTAGAATTGGAATTGCTGAGTCAAAGGGTATTAATAGTTGCATATTGCTCTCCAGAAAGGTTGGTTCCATTCCCAACTCCATCAGCAAATGCTAGGATCAATGTCCCAATCCTCCACAACCTCTCCAACATTGATCATTTTTTTGTTTTTCTCATCTTGACCAATCTGATAGGTGGGAGAAGATACCTCATAGTTTTTTTTTTATGTGCATATTGCTATCAATAATGATTTGGAACATTTTTCATATGATTATATATGAAGCTTTAATTTCTTCATTTGAAAATTGTTTGTTCAATATCCTTTGACCATTTATCAATTAGGGAATGACTTGTCCCCTTATAAATTTGATGCAGTTCTCTATATATTTTAGAAATGAGACCTTTATCAGAACTCCTGGTTGTGAAGATTGTTTCCCAGCTTTCTATTTTTCTTCTAATATCAACAGCATTGATTTTTATTAGTCCAAAAACATTTTTAATTTAATATACTATCTATGTATCTACAGTGTCTCTCTTTATGTCTAAATCCTGTACCCAGTTTGATCTTATTTTGGTATAGGGTGTGAGATGTGGAACTATGCCTAGTTTTTGCCATGCTATCTTCCAGTTTTCCAAATTTTTTTTTCCTGTAGTGAGTCTTTATCCCAGAAGCTAATATCTTTGGTTTGTCATTTTGAAAATGGTAATCATAGATGCTCTTACCACAAAGATTGTTGTTAGTATCAATTAAAATATTTTGCAACCCATTAAAATCCCATACAAATGTTTATTTTTTATTATTACTGTATCATCATTATCATTATTATCATTATACTCTGAGTGTTCTATTCAGCTATAAGAGCAAGAGCTCTTTCTTCTAATTCTATTGCTTTATAATACTCATGTAAAGTGGGGCTATGCTATCAAATAGCTAAGTGATTTTCTCTGTTCTTCCTTTTCTTCACCATTTTTTCTGCAACAAAATGGGCAATCAGATCTAACCAAGAAATGTTGGCTCTAATGTCCTTTTTTGATACTTCTCTATCTCCAAAATGCCTCTATTCAGAGCCTTCTAGGGGAGCTCCAGTTCATTTTCAATTTATCTTCATGTTCCTTGTAACATTCAGGGGTAAGTCGATCATCCAATAGCAGGTTTGATGTTGAAAGTGGAGAACCATTTTTGATGGATTAAGCTGTTTTCCCTTGAAGTCCCATTTTCCAATTATCCCAGATATTCTCAGTCAGAACATGTGGAAACTATCTGCTGAGCTCCTGGATCTTTGTATCTGACCGTGCAGCATTTAAAATCCATTCAGTGCAAAAAGATGATGATAATGTTGAAGCTAGCTTTCCAGGCTTTGGAGTTTCTAAGCAAAGGGGAAAGGGTGAAGATGTGAGCAATCTCACCAAGGACATCCCCTTCCTGACTTCCTTTGTACATATGACTGCCCACTGATAATCTGCTTTCAGATCTTTCTCCTTGAAATTGGCTCTTATAAATTCTGCTAAAAGAATGTGCATATTCCTAAACAAGAGCTGTGCATTCTAAGGAATTTTGACAGATGGCTTTAAGGTAGATGCTCCCCTTATTTTTAAGTCATGAATTTATTATTCATGTATTGATTTATCTTCTCCCTCTTATAGTGGATTTTTTTAAAAAAATTCTCATTAGAACTGTTATATTTGGTTACATACACTGTATTACACCCAAATTCATGTAATTCAAGCTCTAGAAAGAGTTTCACAGATCCAATGTAACAAGAAGATACCATATTTTTTGGAGAGTTTCTACTTTTAGCTTTAGGGTATTCTAGCCTCTCTCCCAGTAGAATATGAGGCTCCTTTGTAATCCTTCACATTTAAACATTTCTAATTCTTAGCACACTAGGTTATTTGTCATATTGAAAATAGTGACTTCCAAAACAACCACAGTCCTTGAACCTAGTGAATTTAATAAAGTCACTATTGTGCTACCTACTTTCTTCATCTATAAAAAGAAGGGCTTGGATTAGCAAGTTTCAAAGTTCCCTTTAAGCTCTAAATATACAATATAATGATCTTAAGAAGATACAGAAGTCTTTTGACGTGAATCTATATCAAAGGTGGGCTGTTGAATTGAAGAACAGTCCATTCCAAAAAGCTGCATGTTATCTATTATACTAAGAGGATGAAGAGAGAGCATCTGTTATTTTAAAGACCATATGGAAAGATTTCTCATTGATCTGCAGGAATAAATCACAGATTGCTAACTTTTTATTTTTTGTTTTATAAATCCTTTGGTCATAAAGTTTAGGACAAGAGAGTATAAAATGTTTCAGTGTAAGTCTAATAAAAAGCAAAGAAAAAGAGATATGACATCTAGTAGTTGTCTCTTTTTTGAGAAATAGACTCATCTTTTTCACATTGCTTTACTTTCTGATTAATAGATAAAAGTTTCATTTATAGATAGCTTTTACAATATTATTTGCAAAGTTTTTATTGACAGCTCTCTGAATTAGGTAGTGTTATTAATATCATCATCATCATCATCATCATCATCTTGTTGAGGATGGGGAAATTGAGACTGAGAGGGACAAATTATTTTTCCATTCTTACAACACAATATTTTAAACTGTTCAAGGGCATAGTTTTTCATTCTATTTGAATGTCTTTCAACAATTCCATCACCACCACACCAAAAGAGTAAACAAAATTAATAGTTAATAATATCTGACTGGAATGTAATTTTAGATATTACTAAAGGCAGAATCTAATCAGTCAAACAGAAACAGAATTATCATATATATGTATATGTGTGTATGTATAATTTTGTGTGCATGTATACATATATATGTGTATGTGTGTGGAAATGAATGTAGGTATGTGTGTCTATGCATGTAAATGTACAAATATATACCAATTTAAGAGATAATATGGAATGGTACTGAATTTAGAATTAGTAGAGACTTGCATTCAAATCTTCCTGACACCTATTAGTTGTATTACAACAGAATTTCTTAACTTTTCAGCCTCAGTTTCTGAATCATTGTAAGTTGAATTTTTTATTAACAAATCCCAGGGATATGACAAGAATAAAATAGAAAAATATGTAAATTACTTAGCAATCCTGAAAGTATAAAGAAATATCAGTTAGCCTCTCCATTTACAGCAACCTGGTATTATTCTGTTGTTCAAAATGCTTTTCTTCATGGCATAAGTGGTGCTGCAGTTAATGCTGTTACTATGTCTATTTGGGGGTGGCTATCCTATAAATGATGTGAGTGCTCTTATTTTATTTTAGAGTAAAATCTGCCCCATAGTTTCCCATTAGACACCCATAATTCTCTTTGATCCTGATAACTGACATATAAAGTTAAAAGTTTTGATATTAAGATTACTGTGTTAAATTCTGGCTACTCTAGGAAAGAATGTAGCTACCACATTTGCTCATGTATAAGATGTACCCTTTTTCAAAAAAATTGTGGTCTAAAAATTAGGAGTATCTTATACAGTGATTGTAGATTTTTTTTCTTTCATTTCTCACGTTTTTCTGCATTTGTTGTCTTTGTGTTTATTGTTTCAAATTTCTTACTGGGTATATAGGTTACATTTTGCCACATTTTGCCCATAAATGGTTCAGAAAAGATTTTCATACAGTGCTGAATTCAATTTCAAAGTGATCCAATTTGCAAAAATAAATGGAAATCGTACTGCTGAACCTCGTTTGGTCCTCCTCCAACTGAGAAAGTCTGAGACTGGCTACAGGAAGAAGAAACGCGACTGAAAATGCCACAGCAGAAGAGGGCCATGAAAGATAAGTCAGTCAAATGGCCCGATTTAGAAAGGGAATTGAAGAGATGGACTGAGGAGCAAAAGGCAATTGGAATTTCTCCGTCCACAAATGTGGTTCAGCATGAGGTAAGAAGAATTGCTTGTGAAAAAGAGTGACTGCTTTCAAAGGAGGACTCAACTGGTACTTCAGGTTCATGAAAAGTAATAGACTAAATGTGCATACATGAACCAGACTTGCCCAAAAGATGCCTGAAATTATGAGCAGCAAGTCTTTAAATTTCATTCAAAATCATTGTCAAGTAATTCAAGAAGTGTAGCATTTCAAATGCTCTAGATGGAACTGAGTATGAGGCAATATATAAAGAAAGTGATTTGTCATCAAACACAGAAGAGGACAAGGAGTTTTATGAATTTTATGATGAATAAAATTTGAGTTCAATAACTTTATAAAATACATTATTTTCTAATTTCAGGCCTCCAAATTAAGATGCATGTTATACATGGGAGTGTCTTATATATGGGGAAATACACTAAGTTCAAGGACAGGCAGAAGAGAATGGCCAGGATGGCAAGTGGGAAAGACAACATGTCAAATTAGGACTGATTAAAGGAAGTGAGGCTATCAAACATGTATCAGAGAATATAAGAGAAATTCAATAGCAGACTTCAAGAATGATAATGTTATTATGAGAAAAACAGATAAAAATTTTTGCTTGATCTCAGAATGTCAAATATCAAAAAGAGGTAAAAGTTATAAATTTAGACTTCTAGGAGCCAAGCAACCCTCTCATATCTGTCTCCAAACAGTAACAAAATAGTAGCCCAGAACAAGTCCCGAAACAGCAGAAACATCAAGGAAACAGGGTGAAACAATCTTTTAGCCTAGGAAATGTAAAGGATTCATATCTCACTCTGATAAAAGCAGAGAAAAGGAACATAGTCAAGAACAATCCCGAGCCTTGGTGTAGTGGAGCAGGCCAATGCTAAAACCAGGAATTCCCATCTTGAACTCGGAGAAACACCATGTGCCTCAGCAGAGACCCATGTTAATAGGCATTCTCCAACTACCAGATCACCATATGCTTTTGACAGGGAAGCATAGAATCATCACATTGGCCTCAGCACCCACCAGTCACTACCCGAAGGATCACAGCTCAGGAACAAGTGAGCCATCAGACTCTAACAGCTTCCAAAAGAAGCCACCTTCCACTCCAATCCTTCAGCACAATAACATGGATGAGTGTCCCCATAGGCCCCAGGAACATATCAGCCAAACACCAGGCAAACAGCTAGGACCTGCCATCAAGGAAACTGAGACCATGTCCCCTGGGAGCAGAGTTCAAATTTGAAGCAAAGGAAATAGGCAAAAAAGGGGAACAGGGAGGGGGAAGAGATGAGGGGAAAAAACAACAGCAAAAGGAATATGACCATAGAAAGTTATTATGGTGACAGGGAAGACCAAGACATAAACTCAGAAGAGGAGAACAATATCAAAACACCTAGTGCCCTCATGTCAATAAAAAAACTCATTGAAGAGTTCAAAATGGAGTTTAAAAATTATATGAGAGGTAGGTAGGAGAAAAATTGAAAAAAAAATAACTGCTTAAAAAAGTTGAATTGTTCAATTGGAAGAGGAGTTAAAAAAATCCTCTGAAGAAAACAACTCCTTAAAGAACTGACATTATTAGTCAAATGAAAAGAAAGTAAAAAAAAATCTAATTTAGGAAATTATAACATTAAAGTTAGCATATGGGGAATAGAACTAATGACTCTATGAGACATCAAGCTTCCATCAAACAACCTCAAAATTGAAGAAAATGTTAAATATTACATGAAGGGGGGGGAACTGACCAGGAAACTAGATCCAAAAGAGAAAATCTCATTATCATTGAACTATCTAAAAGCAGTAGTGAAAAGGGGGACATGGAGAGCATTCTTTAAAAAATTATCAAGGAAAACTGTCTGAACGCTCTGTAACCAGGAGGCAAAAAAAGGAATTGAAAGAATCCACTAATCACCACAGGAACTTACAAAATAAAAACTCCAAGAAATATTATAGTCACATTTCAGAACTATCAGGTAAAGGAAAACATACTGCCAATGGCCAGAAAGAAAGAATTCAAATTTCAGTGAGTCACAACCAGGATAATGCTGGACTTGGCAGCTGCAATATTAAAGTATTGTGTGCAGTTATGGAACTTAATGTTTCACAATGCAAAGGAACTAGTACTACAAGTAAAAATAACTTACCTGGAAAAATTAGACATAATATATAAATAGAAAAATAGTCATTTAATGAAATAGAAGGATGGCAATCTTTCATAAAGAGAAGAGAAGATCTAAACCAAAAATTTGATCTCCAGTATTTAGATCCAAGAGAAGTATAAACAGATAAAAAGGGAAAGGTAAACATAAAAGTTTCAATGGATCCATCAACTTGACTTCTAGAAGTCTAATTTCCTGTTTTTTTCCTCATCTCTTTTGCCCCCCTTCTTTCCCTTTTTCATCTTTTTCCTTTCTTTCAAATTTGAGCTCTGATCCCAGGGGGCATGGTCTCAGCTTATAAACCTACACATTGCTTATTTACCTGTACAAGAAGATGATACTAGCATCTCTTAAAAAAATTGCACCACTGATGGTATAACAAGAAGGAATATATAAAGTAGTAGAGGATACAAGTATAAGGTAGATTTGAGGGAGTGACATTAAAAATTAAGGGATGAAGAAGAGGAATGCAATGAGTGCAGAATGGAGAGATTAAATGGAGAAAATTATTCCACATGAAGAAGTGTAAAAGATCAGAGGGAAGGGTGGACAATGAATATTGATTAAAACTTGCTCCCACTGGAATTTGGTAAAAGATGGACTAATATACCTAATAGTTGAATGTAGAAATCTATCTTACCCAAAAGGGAGTAGGAGGAGAGGAGGTTAAACAAAAAAGGAGAAAATAAGGACTGGTAGAAAGGAAAGCAGATCAGGAGAATTGGTAGAAGGAAGGAAAACACTGATGGTGAGGGAAAAGGCAAAAAGAGATAGAGAACAAACAAGAAGAAACATAAGATGGAAAAAAAATACATAGATAGTATAACTGTGAATGTAATGGGATGAACTCTCTCATCATAAAATGAAAGCAGATAGTAGAGTGGATCAAAAACCAGAATCCTACAATGTTCTGTTTACAAGAAACATACTTGAAATAGAGAGATATACAGGGAGTAAAGGTAAGGGCCTAGAGCAGAATCTATTAAGCTTGAGCTGAAATAAACAAAAAAGAAGTAGGGGGTAGCAATCCTTATCTTAGAGAAAGCAAAAGGTATCATAGAATTGAAGCAATATCAATATAAAATAGTTATACACCAAATGGATAATCCTGAAAATCAAAGATGAGATTAACATGATTTGAGGTTTAAAAAAATTAAGTTAATGAATTAATTTAGCAGCTGGTTCTATGAAAAAAACTCAGTAAGATAGATAAGTCATTGGTTAATTTGATTTATGGAAAAGAATAAAGAAAACCAAATGCCCAGTATAAAAAAAAATGAAAGAGGTGAAATTAAATAGGAAATATTTTATTCAATTATATGCCAATAATTATAATAATCTGAATGAAATTGATTAATATTTATAAAAATATAAATTTCTTAGATTAAAAAAATCAAGAAATAGAATACTAAATAAACACATACAAGAAAAAAGAAATTGAAAAAGTCATTAATGGACTCCTAGGAAAAAATCCCCAGGTCCATATGGGTTTACACATGAATTCCGCCAAACATTTAAAGATCAATTCATTTCAATAGTATATAAACTATTTGGAAAAATAGGTTAAGCAGTAGTCCTCCTAAACTTCTTTTATGACACAAATATAGTTCTGATACCTAACCCTGGAAGAACTAAAACAGAGAAAAATAATTATAGATCCATTTCTGTAATGAATATTGATACAAAAATTCTGAACAAAATACTGGGAAGATGGTCACCATATCTATCTAAAATCATCAGCAAGTACTATTTGTAAAGGTGGTTATCTAGAAGCTTTCCCATTAAGATCAAGGGTGAAGCAAGGATGCTCATTATCACCACTATGATTTAATATAGCACTAGAAATGTCAGCTAAAGCAAGAAAGAAGAAAAAGAAATTGAAGGAATTAGACTAGGTAACAAGAAAAAAAATTATCATCCTTTGTAGATAATATAATGAAATCCTTAGAAAAAGCCTAGAGAATCAACTAAAAAGTTGCTTGGAATAATTAGCAACTTAAGCAAAAGTTTATGAAATAATATAAACCCACATAGATCATCAGCATTTCCTTGTAACCCACCAGCAAGAGATAGAAAGAGAAATCACATTTAAAATAACTATAAACAATACAAAATACTTGGGAGTCCTGCTAAGACAAACCCAAGAACTATATGAATACAATCAAAAAAACATTTTTCACACAAATAAAGTCACATCTAAACAAATGGAAAAATATTAATTGTTCATGGCTAGGCTCATCTAAACAATAAAAATGACAATTCAGTCAATATTAGTAATAAGACTACCAAAAAATCATTTTTTAGTGTTAGAAAAAAATTACAAAATTCTTCTGGAAGTACAAAATATCAAGGGAATTAATGAAAAATTACAAAGAAATGTAGACTAACAATAACAGATCTATATTAAAAAGCAGTAATTATCAAAATTACTGGCTAAGAAATAGAGAGTTAGATCAGTGGAACATATTAGGCACACACAAGACAGTAGTAAATAATCATAATAACCTGTTGTTTGATAAACCCAAAGATCCACGTTTTAGGGAAAAGAACTCAGTATTTGAAAAATAATTGGGGGAAAGTGGGAGCCCAATAGGATATAAACTAGGTACAGATCAATATCTCACAACATGTACCAAGATAAGGTAAAAATGGGTGCAGGATTGTGTGATACCATAAGCAAATTAGAAGACCAAGGAATAGTCTATCTCTCATATCTCTGAGGAAGGGAAGAATTCATGACTAATTTAACTTAAATTATATTTAATTTAAAAACTTTTTATACAAAAAAAACCAAGGCAACCAATACTGGAAGGAAAATACAAAGGTTGGAAGTGGTTTTTATAACAAGAGTTTCTGATAAAGGCCTTATTTCTCAAATTTATCATAACTCACTTGATAATGGTCAGGGAGTTTTCAGATGAAGAAATCATAGCTATCTAGCAGCATATAAAGAGATTATAAAAAAGAAAAAAGAACTATATGTGCAAAAATAATTATAGCAGCTCTTTTCATGGGGGCAAATACTGGAAATTGAAGGGATATTTTTTCAATTGTAGAATTCCAAATGTAGCTATCGTTTATGAAGGTAGTAGAATACAGTTGTGTGTTAATAAATGAGAAACAGAGAGAGATTCCAGAATAACATGGAAAGACTTGTAGGTATTGATGCAAAGTCAAATGAACAGAGTCAGGAAAACAATGTACCCTATATCAATGACATTCTGTGATGATTAACTGAATGATTCAGCTCTTCTCAGTAACACAATAATTCAAGTCAAATATGAAGGACTCTGGAAGGAAAAGGCTGGCCATATCTAAAGAACCTAATGGACTCTGAATGCGAATCGGTGAATATTTTTTCCAATTACCTCATTCTTTCCCATGATAATTTTTTTTCTTTTTGATCTGTTTCTTCTTCTCTAATTGAGACTGATATAGATTTTTTATTTGATAGCACATTTATATATAAATTATATCAAAATACCTGCTATTTTCAGAAGAAAGGAAGGGAAGGAGGAAGCCAAAAATCTTGGAATTCACAATCTTGCAAAGAGGAATACTATAATCTTCACAATATTTAATTGGGAAAAAAATACTTTTAAAAAGTTTATGTAGAAATAGTCACAAAGATGGAAAAAGAACACTAACTACCAATTTGACTCATTCAATAGTAGAATGAGTTGCTTAGGGGAAAAAAAATCAAGTTCCCTTCTAATAGAGATTTTTGGCCAAAAGAAAATCACTATTTATCAAGTTATAGGCAGTACTATTATTTAAATTAGAGTTGAATTAATTCCCTCTTATATCCCTTTTAATTTATATTTGGGATTTTAAGGGTTCCTTATGCTCATTATAAGAAAGGGGCCTGAAATACTCTTATATCCTGGCACCATGATGCATCCAAACCAGTATGAATGATTGACATCATCAATCAACCAGTCAAACATATATTAAGTGCCTTCTACCTACTGGCATATGATAAGCAATGGAGATTCAAAAAGAGGCAACACAGTCCCTTGTCCCAAGAAATTTTCAGTCTAATGAGGGAAACTTTATCAATACATTTTGACTGAAGTCAACCTAATGAGGGAGACTTCATCAATGTATATGAATGAATACAAGCCATAGATATTATTCTCAGAGTTAAAATATTCAAGCTACCAAGGTATTTGGCAGCTGGAAGAACTTTTGACTCATAATGATCTCAAGAGAGTATTATTTCAAAAAATAGGTTAGATATACTGTCTTAATCAAGGTTTGAACATAAAATTAACGTTAATTTCAGTGATTATTAATGCAGGTAAAGCTTATGAGAAAGGAATAAAATTGAATCTTTGATTTTTGGAGCCTTTAAATATGTCAGTATTTTAATAAGAGGAATTTATATGTAAGAATTATCTTTCTAATCTGGGTTATGTATCACATATTTACATTGTATTTTGATGCACTAAAATTTTCAGACTATCAGTATTTCTCATTAATGTCAATATACTCTTTATTTCAGGACAAATTAGACAGAAAGAAATGCTTTCTTCATGGGGGGTTATGAGTAGAGGTGAGTCACAAATAAGACACAAAGAAATATGTTGCAGGAATTTTGTGTCCATTAGAGGGGACAAAATTCAATATGAAAGATAAATGGAATAAGAAATCTACAACCAAAGTGAATAACAGTTAAGGAAAAAAACAGCAATCATGACTTCCAAATCATGGAACACTTTGTGAATAAAGTGGTATTTGAGTTTAAGGACTTATAAGATTTTAATAGGCAGACACAACAAATAGAGATGGGGGAAAGTTATTACAAATAGAGGGAGGAATATAACAAAAGAGACAGAGATGGAAAATTATAAACTATATTCAGGGAATGACAAAAATTATTATTTGGTAGGAATATAGAACATATGAAGAAAAGAAGAGGATCAGGTTCGAAGGATAGGTTATATCAAAACTGTAGAGTCTTGGATTCTTCCTGGAGGAATTTTAATTTCATTCTGAAGTGGAAAGGAGAGCACTACAAAATTTGAGAGGGAAAATAGTATCAAAGGTTATGCCATCAGTAACATCTTAAAATTTGATGAATACTTTAATTGTGAAAAATATGAAACTACAAGAGATGTTTTGAAATGATAAGTGAATTCTCTCTAATTATTTAACATTACAACAGATAGTCATTTTTTTTAGATAATGTGGAGTACATTAAATTTTTTTAAAGTTTGTATAATTAAAAATGCTGCTTTGTATAATTAGACTTGCTTTTACAGAATAATTGTATTTTTATTATTATTAAATATATAATAATATCATTGAATATTGTAGATTTAATAATAAAAACCCTTTGGGCATAGTTCATATTCAAGGATCAAATTTAGAAGTTTTTCTATAACTCAAAATGTATGAGATAGCATAACTTCTAGTTGGAAAAATGCTAATATTTGCAGTATAATTTAATCTTGTATTCTCAAAACAAATATTATTCAAAAATCACGCATGAAATGACCCAAATAAAAAAAAGTGTTCTTCATTTTAAAATTATGTTTAAATTGAAAATATATTTTCAAAGTTAAAGGTTATGCTACATACCACTACTACATACTATATAAAGGTTAACTTACATTAAAAAGCATCTTGTACTTTTTTCCCCCAAATGATAAATAGAATATGGCATTACTCACTAGACGTCCCTTTCAACTAAAGGATAATTTTGTAATATTTTAGCATCCTTCTTTTTGATTAGACATAAATAGGAAAACAACTAAAAAGGACTTTTGATGGAAGTAAGGATGGTATTTTTAAAAGGAGCAAGGAACTGATCAGGTGTCAGAGTTTTGTGGTGATACTTTGGTATGATCATTCTTAAATAAAGAAAAGAATGGGTCAGATAGCTCTCTGATTTCTACCTCTATGTCTTTGTATAAACTATCCCTGACACTTCAAATAATCTCACTTCTCACTTCTTCCTTAAAATCCCTAGCTTAGCACCCTAGGTAGCACCTCAATTTTGGGATATTTCTTGATTCCTGCCGCCCTAGAATTTTTTTATAAATATGTATCACATATGTATAGGCACACACATAAACATATATATATATATACATGTGAACATACATACACACACACACGGAGACATGGTCTTGTTAAGCTTCTTTGCAATTAAATATTCTTTTTTTTCCCTTCTTTGGAACTTAAATCTGTCTCTTTGCAACATTCATCTGATATAACTGACTGCCATCTGTATCTAGCACTATGTTTTTTAATTCTTCCACATAGCAAACCTCATATTATCCCTAGTACTGCATTTTTCCAGGATAAATATGTTTCCATTTTCATTACATGTCCATGGAAATAATCTCCAGATTCCTCTTTTTTCAGATACATTCTAGTTTATCTATTTATTTTTTAACTGTTTTAGGAAGAACTGAATACCTTATTCTGCAATCTGACAATGGAAGAGTACAATGGGATAATGTCGTTGTTACTCCTATATAATATGACTACCTTAAATTAGATTTCAGATCACAAATAGGCTTTCTAACTTCCAAATCACTTTATTGATGCACCTCAAACTTGTGGTGCACTAAATGCCCCGTTTTTTTCAAGTTGAGAAGTTGATATTTTTTCAACATAAAGGTTAAACTTTACATGCATTCTTATTAAAAGTCATTCCAATTTATATTATAGCAGTAGGCATCTTTTTTAGACAAAAACTTCCTTTCCTAGCATCAAAATTCATTTTTGATCAGCAACATAATGTTCACCATAATATTGTCATTTATGTTTTGATATTATTTTCCTATCTTTCCCTTTGGAATAAAGAGAGTCAATAAAGTTAATTGAAGCTGGAAGAATAGAACTTTGGGATGAAGACCTGGATTCAGATTAATGTTTATTTTTTTTGGCTTTTGTTTTTTAGGGGTTTGCAAGGCAAATGGGGTTAAGTGGCTTACCCAAAGCCACACAGCTAGGTAATTAGTAAGTGTCTGAGGTCAGATCTGAACTCAGGTACTCCTGACTCCAGGGTCGGTGCTCTATCCACTGCGCCATCTGACTGCCCCAGACTAATTTTTAAATGTCTATAAAAATTGTAATTAAGTTTTACTTCACCTTTCCCTTGTTGCTTACTGGAGTTGAAAGTGGCGGGGCGGGGGGAGAGAAAGAGAGAGAAAGAGAGAGAAGAAAGGTAATATGACAGGAAGGTAGATAAGAAAGAGTAACTGCAGAGATTTTTAACAACTAGCCTTTATCCCTTCTCTCCTGCTGAGGGGAAGATTCATAGGTGGAGAATTGAGAATTGATACTGACTGAGAGAGGCAGGGAGAGGTTTCTATGAACAGGGGGTGAATTGTATAGAAGATAGATGTCAATATGTTGTCCAGGAAAGCCAAACATAAAGTGACCTTAACTGAATTTTCTTTTTATGTATCCTATAAAAATTTAGCAGTTTGATCAAAAACAATGTTTGACTAATCAATTTAAGCAATAATGACTTTTTCTTCCTGTGGTTCTTCAAAGTGAGATCACTTAATGATTGATGATCATGGTGTATACTGCATTGAATTAATAAATAGGAAAATAGTTTATTTTAACTATTAAATTTTGTGATTTTAAATATATAATTCAATAAATAATTATTAAGCACCTATGAGGTGCCAGGTACTATGTAAGAGCTGGAGAACAAAATAGGAAAAAGAAAATTATTTCTCTCAAGATGCTTATAATCTAATGAAGAAAAACAATTCACAAATACATATGAAAAGGTGATTAGAGTTGGTACAAATCCCAGATTGGGAAGACATTTCATGAAGTCCAACCAAAGCTGAGCTGCTGTTGGAAAATGGAGACTTACCTGAAAAAATGTGAATTTTATGAAAATTGTGATTCTTTAAAAGAACACTTAGAAAGGAATTTAATGTTTCACCAATCAGCCCCCCACTATCAAAGAGGAGAGGAAACTAAGGGAGTTGAAAAGATATTGAGTATTAGTGAGTCATTTATTGTAAGAAAGGCAAGATATTAAAAACCAAGGCAGAAAACAAACCAAGCAGAGCTACATTAAAAGTGAAAAAGAGGGACAGCTAGGTAGTGCAGTGAGTAGACCACTGATTCTGGAGTCAGGAAGACCTGAGTTCAAATGTGGTCTCAGATATTTAGTAATTGTCTAGCTGTGTGAGCTTGGACAAGTCACTTAACCCCATTGCCTTAAACAAAAAAAAAAATTAACAAGTGAAAAAGAAAGTTTTTATTTTTAAATGACTTATTCATCAGTATTTTTTGAAAATGAATTAATTAGTACAAATAAGTAGGATGTTTTAGAAAAAGTATATTCTAATATAAAATGAGAAAGCCTGGATTTATTTTCTATAAAATGGGCAGTTCTTCTAAGAGCTATAAATCTTAAATAGATTACAATTTATAACCTTAGTGAGTTGATTTAATCATCTTTCTTTATATAAATGTATTTGCACTCTTTTAACATTAAACTACTTGGGGTGGCTAGGTGGTGCAGTGGATAGAGCACCAGCCCTGGAGTCAGGAGTAGCTGAGTTCAAATCCAGTCTCAGACACTTAATAATTATCTAGCTGTGTGGCCTTGGGCAAGCCACTTAACCCCATTTTCCTTGCAAAATCCTAAAAAAAAAAATTAAACTGCTTCATCTGAAAGGAATTACCTTTCTTTTAAAAGAAAAATTTTATTTAGAGTTTTATAATTTTTCCTTCCCTTCCCTCACCCCTACAAAAGTTAATCTATTAGTCTTTGCATTGTTTCCATGGTATACATTGATCTAAGTGGAATGTGAGAGAGAAATCATATCCTTAAGAAAGCAAAACAAAGTATAAGAAATAACAAAATTATGCAATGAGATAAAGGGATTTTCCCCCCAAATTGAAGGAAATAGTCTTTGGTCTTTCTTCAAACTCCACATTTCTTTCTCTGGATACAGATGGTATTCTCCATTGCAGATAGCCAAAAACATTGTCCCTGATGGGGACAATTGGCTCTGATGGAATGAGCAAGTCCACCAAAGTTGATCACCATCCCCATGTTGCTGTTAGGGTGTACAGCATTTTTCTGGTTCTGCTCTTCTCGCTCAGCATCAGTGCATGCATATCCTTCCATGCTTCCCTGAATTCCCATCTCTCCTGGGTTTAATAGAACAAAAATGTTCCATGGCATACATATACCACAATTTGTTAAGCCATTCCCCAATTGAAGGACAGTCATTTAGTTTCTAATTCTTTGCCACCACAAATAGGGCTGCTATGAATATTTTTTGTACAAGTGATGTTTTTACACTTTTTCATGATTTCTTCAGAGTATAGACCCAGTAATGGTATGCTGCATCAAAGGGTATGAACATTTTGTTGTCATTTGGGCATAATTCCAAATTGCTCTCCAGAAAGTTTGGATGAGTGCACAGCTCCCTCAACAATGTATTAGTTAGTATCCCAGATTTCCCACATCCCTTCCAACATTGATCATTTTCCTTTCTGGTCATACTGGCCAGTCTGAGACATGTGAGGTGTTACTTCAGAAATGCCTTAATTTGCATTTCTCTAATAAGTAGTGATTTAGAGCAATTTTTCTTATGACTATGGATCACTTTGATTTCCTCATCTGTAAATAGCCTTTGCATATCCTTTGACAATTTTTCAATTGGGGAATGTCTTGTTTTCTGGAAAATTTGATTCAGTTCTCTGTATATTTTAGAAATGAGTCCTTTGTCAGAAATACTAGTTGTAAGGATAGTTTCCCAATTTGTTACATTACTTTTAGTATCGGTTACAGTGGGTTTTGTCTGTGCAAAAGCTTTTTAATTTAATGTAATCAAAATTATCTAATTTGTTTTTAATGATGTTTCTACATCCCTTCCTTAGTCATAAACTGCTCCCCTTTACAAAGATCTGACAGGTATACTACTCTTTGATCATCTAGTTTGCTTATAATATTGTTTTTTATGCCTAAATACTGTATCCATTTTGATCTTATCTTGGTATAGGATGTGAGGTGTTGGTCTAATTCTGTAACTCCTTCAACTTCTCCTCTAGGAATCTGGATGGATGTTAGACCATTTAGTGCATATATATTTAGTATTGAAATCACTTTATTGCCTATGGTACATTTTAGGAGGATATAGTTTCCTTCTTTATCTCTTCTAACACTGTCTCTATTTTTGCAACTGCTTTGCCTGATATAGCAATTGCAACCCCTGCTTTTTTTCACTTCAGCTGAAGCAAAATATATTTTGCTCCAACCTTTTACTTTTGCTCTATATGTATCTCTCTCTCCTTCAAATGAGTTTCCTGCAAGCAGCACAATTGTAGGATTCTGGTTTTTAATCTACTCTGCTATTCACTTATATTTTTAGGGAGAGCTCACCCCATCCACATTCAAAATTATAATTACTATTTACTGCCCACCATGCTATCTTTCCTCTGTTTGCATTTTCCCCTTTTCCCCCTTTATCCATATTCCACAGTATTTTATTTCTTAATACTGCCATTTTCAGTGTGTTTGCCCTCTTATATCAATCCCTCTACCTTTTCTTTCCACTTTCCCTTTTCCCCTTCCTTCTTCCCTTCCTTCTACTAGTTCCACTTTTTCTACCCCTTCTTAACCCTCCCTCCCCTTTTCCCCTTTTTAATACTTGAAAGATAAGATATATTTTTTTAACTGAGTATGTGTAAATTAACTTGAAGCCAAAGATGATGAGCAGAAGATTCAGGTGGTTCTCACCTCCTCCTTTTTTCCCTCTATTGCAATAGGTCTTTTGTACCTCTCAATGTAATGTAATTTACATTCTATCTCCTCCATCTTCCCATCTCCTTGTCTCCTTACTGTCCCCCATTTTAAGGAGATATTGTGTTTAAATCACTCTATCTGAGTCACAGAAAAGTCATGAGTTTTCATCACTTCTGGCTAAGTATATTCTTTCTAATAGAGATACAATTCTTGAGAGTTATTAGAATCTTTCTCCCAGGAAGGGATATAACCAGTTTCATCTTATTGGATAGTAGGGTTTTTTCCCTTTACCCCCCCTTTTTTTTTAACCTCTTCATGTGTCTCTTGAGCCTCCTGTTTGATGTCGAAATTTTCTATTTAGCTCTGGTCTTTTCATCAGGAAATGTTGGAAGTCTCCCATTTCATTAAATGTCTATCTTTTCCCCTGGAAGAGAAGATTGAGCTTTAGCCAAAAGTGGATTCTTGACTGCATTCCAAGCTCCCTTGCTCTTCAGAACAACTCATTCCAGGCCCTTTGATCCTTAATGTTTTATTATTTTTAGGTTTTTTTGCAAGGCAATGGGGTTAAGTGACTTGCCCAAGGTCACACAGCTAGGTAATTATTAAGTGTCTGAGACTGGATTTGAACTCAGGTACTCCTGAACTCCAGGGCCAGTGCTTTATCCACTGTGCCACTTAGCCACCCCATGATCCATTAATGTTGATGTTGCCAGGTCCTGCATAGTCCTTATTGTGGCCCCTTGGTATTTAAATTGTTTCTTTCTGTATGCTTTCAGGATTTTCTTTCTTATCTGAAAGCTCTAGAATTGGGCCACAACATTCTTGGTGTTTTCATTTTAGGATCTCTTTCCCAAAGGGATCAATGTATTCTTTCAATAAATATTTTGCCCTCGGGTTCCTTGATATCAGGGCAGTTTTCCATCACTAAATCCTGTAATATTAAGTCCAGACTTTTTTTTTTCTCTTCAACATTTTCAGGAAATCCTATACTTCTCAAGTTGTCCCTGCTTGATTGGTTCTCGAGCTCAGTAGTATTTTACATTTTCTCCTATTTATTTGATCTTTTAGTTTTGTTTAAAAGAATCTTGTTTTCTCATGAAGACATTACTTTTTCTTCATTTATCTTTTACAACTCCTTTTCCATTTGGTTAATTCTATTTTTAAAGGAGTTTTCCATTTGCCCAAATGTAGTTTTGAGAGAATTATTTTCTTTTTGCATCTGCTCAATTGAGGGTCTGAGAGAATTATTCTCATTTTGTATTTGTCCAATTGTATTTTGCAAGTATTTGTTTCCTCATTGATAGATGCTAATTTTCTCTTGAAAACTGTTAATTTTCTCTTGGGTTTCTTTTCTCAGTTTTTCCAATTGATTATTAAACTTCTTCTTGATTTCTTCAAGGAAGTCTTTCTGGGCTTGAGACCCATTCATTTTCTCCTCCAAAATGCTAAATCTAAGGGCGGCTAAGTGGTACAGTGGATAGAGCATGGCCCTGGAGTCAGGAGTACCTGAGTTCAAATCCAGCCTCAGACACTTAATAATTACCTAGCTGTGTGGCGTTGGGCAAGCCACCTATCCCCATTGCCTTGCAAAAATCTAAAAACAAAACAAAAACCAAAAATCCAAACAGAAATGTTAGATCTCTCTGGGTTAGAATCTGTTATTTCTAAGTATTTCTCCATGGGTCCCCCTTTGGGCTGGCTTTGCCTTTGAAAACACTAGAGGCTTTGTCCACTTGGTTTAGTAATTCCAAGTATTGGCCACTAGGGGGTGCTGGTTGCTTTCTCTCTCCCAATACTGGAGGGAGTGGGGAGGGGTGAGGAGCCAGTGAGGAGGGGGAGTCAGGTATGAGTTTACTTTAAACAATGGGCTGGGTCCTAGGTGAAGAAGCCAGTCTACTTAGTTCACACCTGAGCCTGGGTGGGGTGGGGGGGGCAGCTACGTTTTGTTCCTAGTATAATGATTCACTGAAAGTATGGAGCTCAGGTCCTGCACCCAGTTGGAGGATTTCCAGGAGTGCAGACCTCCCCTCCCCCAGGCCAAAGATTCAGGGTCTAAAGTTGGTTAAGCCTATGCATTTGAGGTTGGTGCTCTGACTTCCCCCAGTTGGTGTCCCTGCACCTGCCCTCTGGTCTCTGCTCCTGGTTCACCCACCTTCCCCTGAGACAGACCTTGTTGGTAGGTGTTCTCCTAGTTTCTTTTTCAGAGTTGTGTCAATCTTGTTTCTGTTAAGAGGTTTCTTTCATGTTGTTTCTGAGAGGACATCCAGAGCACTTAACACAGTGCCTGTCTTCACTCCACCATCTTTGTCAGAAGTCGAAAGAAATTACCTTTAAGAAATTTCTTCATGCAATCTAGATTTTAAAACTTTCCCTTAGTAAGAATGGTTATTTCATCTACACATATCAGAATCATAGAATTTCAGAGTCTTGGAAACCTCAGTGTCTATATATTTTCACCTGAAACAATAATTCCTTTACAACATAACTGTAAAATGGCCCTCTAATCCTTGGTCAAAGAATTCTCGTTAGAGAGAACCCATTCCATCTTGAGGAAATCCTTCTCCCTTTTAACAATTTTCATTATTAGGAAGTTGCAAATTATTTACTGTCAAATATCAAGAAATGTCTTTAAAACTGTTTCTCCCAAACCCAAAGAAAATGTCAAAATTACAAAATGAATGATATAATAAATATATCACACCATATGAGACATGAACTTGCATGTTGAAATGTAAAGATATTAAGTTTTAGGCTCTTTGTAACCCTGATCTATTTTCCCTAATTTTTCTAATTCCAGATGTCAAAGACAGTAAAATGCTTTTATTCTCTCCTTATTGATCTACCATATTGACTCAATTAATAATTTTTGTTACCATTTTTGTTGCAACAAGTTACAATATTGCAAAAGTTGTTCTCATTGACCAAGCAGAAGCAAAGTAAAGATGGAGATGTTCTAATAGTATCTGTCATCAGCTAAGATTTCTCTCAACAGCATGTATAACATCTGCATAGATGAGTAAATAGAAAGTAACTGGATGAGAGTAGGAAAGGTCTTGTATAAGAGTAGGTTTTTAATAATTGTAAAAAATAAACCCCATGGCTGTGGCTGCTCAGGTTATAAATGTGAAGAAAGGTTCAAAAAGAATAGTGATAGGGATCCTTCATGGGTGGATGGCTGCCTCCCTTCTCTGACTCTGAATTAAACTCCAAACTTGATTGTTTGAGTGAATCAGTCACTGTATTCAAAGTTCACCTGCATGCAGAAATTACATTGATCACTGATATACCAGGACTAGAAAGTAAAAGGTACTGCCCTTTTTAAAACCACCCAGGTTTAATATCGTTGTTGTCATTTATTTGTCCCTTACCATTCCACTCATTCAATTAGCAGTTTGCATTTCCACTTTCACAATAGATCCCATATTTCTCCCCTGCTCTCTACTCACCAGACACCATCCTGTTTCTAATCCTCATTTCCTATAACCTATACTAATGCAAAAGTCTAAATTTTGCCCCTGCATCCATTGTCTCCCTTTTTTTTTCAATTAACCTGCCCAATAGTCACCAAACTGTAAGTTGTAAAACATAGGTAATAGTGTTACTCAAGAAGTTTCAGTGCCTTCTTACTTAATCTATTTGCTTCATAATCTGGCTCCTATGTATTTCTCTATCTGTTTTGTTGCATATTCTTTTTCTCATTCATTCCATGATTCAATCAAAATGAACTATTTGATTATTTTCTTACATTTCATCCCATCTGCCACCTACATGGATTTTGGGCAGGCTGTCTGTTTTCCTTAAATACAATCTCTCTCTCCTTTGCTTCTGAGAATGTCTAGATCACTTTAAAACAAGCCTCAGATGCTACCCATTATATGAAGACTTTCCTTATTTCCCCAACTGCTAGTCACCATTCCTATCTCCATCCCAAAATTATATTCCTTTTTTACATCTATTGCATATTCTTTTATTCATATACATTCACCCAACTTTGAGTTAGCACATCCATTTGAGTTTTTGAGAATTGGGGTAAGTTTGCTTCACCAGTATAGTAAAATTTCTTCTAGAGAAGAGAAATGAGTATATGAACTAGAGACAATTGGGGATTCCTGAGAACCTTTTGGGGATTTTCCGTATCAAAACAATTTTCATATGAATATTGAAATTTTAATTTCTAATAAAATGAATATTAATAAGGATAATCTACAAAAATATCTCTAGGTAGGTACCCTCAAACATTTTTAAGACAATAAAAATGTTCTGAGAACAAAAAGTTTTAGAATCTCTGCTTGAGTTTATTTGATTTCTAAATTTGTGTCCTTCCAAATATAGTACATATTAAACTCTTTCAAAAATGTTCAATAGATTGAATTTGAGAAAAGAAGCAGTCATAGACAGCAGCAGCATCTTGTGGCAATTTTTTTATACCTGAATTCATTTTTGCAGGATATTACAAAAATTGATGTTCTTTAAATTGTATTATCCCATACTTAATTTAAGATGACCACAACAGAAAGGTCAATGCTGAAAGCATAACTTTCTCTTATTTCGAGGAACTAGAAAAAAAATCTCTCTTCTTTCCTGTTAGGTTTTTACACTGAAAACCACAGGAAATAATATATTTATTTTGAGACACATATTAATGTTAGTCCTGAACTGATCACAAACATAAATGATTGAAAATCATCCTGAACAGAAAAGATAATAAAGGAGTAAATATAATTAAGACAAAAGAATCTTTCCCAAATATTCAGTGGTTTAAGTAACATAAATTCTCTGTGGCACCATTCTTGATTATTTCTATTTTCAAATCACTCCCTGGTGGTCTTGCTAAGTGAAGTCTGAGCTGTAGTTTGGAAGATCAAGGAAAAATTGAGCTCTTTCTTTGTCCATTTGCTTTCAATAGCAGGACTAATTTTCTCAGGTGGACATTGAGTAGTGCCAATTACCAGGTATTTTGCCAAGGAAATGCTCCTAAAATACTAATAGCAAAGGACAGAAAGAAAGCAATAGTAGCACAGCATAACATCTAAGCTTTATATTGGTCGAATGGTAATAGACATCAACAAGGCACAGCATGAATGATATTATTTGGTAGTACTCCTATTTGATTTAATTATTTTTTTAATTTTTTAAACAATTTACTGGGTTTAAGATCAGAAAAATTCATAAGAAATAAAACATGTGACCATTTGATGAAGACAATGGCCATTTTCATCAATGAGATATATTTGAATCACTTGTAATTCCAGTTTCCAATGAGAACTCTTATCCAGAAAAAAAATGTTAAAAAATCACTAGACAGAAAACTGCTTTTTTTTTTTTAAAGAAGAATTCAGGTAGAGAGCCATTTTTTAAAAAGTAAACTTTGGCCAGGGACTATGAAAACTTCACTTCCACAAGAAGTAGAAAATAGAAAGACAGCTGTTTAATACTACTCAGGCAATTTAGAAGCTACAACAGCTGGAGCCTTGGTCCACTGACACAAAGAGATCTCAAGAACAACAGCTTTTAAGAAAAATAATTTACCCAGCCTACATGGCAGGAAATACTAGTAGCTATTTTTCCTATCATTGTGTACTTGAGCTAACCCCTCCCACACCTCATTAAAAACCCCTAAGAATGGTAAAAGACTTGCAGATTTGCCTCTCTAAATTGCTAGAAGAAATTTCCTTACTGAGAATTTTCTACATAGATTAAACTATGGTCTTAAATTCTTATTCTGACACATACTTGCTACTTATATAACAGAGAAAGTCTGTTCATCTTTCTGGGTTTCACTTTCCTCATCTATTATCCTCCTTACTATTAAAAGAAACAAGTGTGAGAGTTATGCTACATTGGAAGTTCTTAAACTTTTTTTTCAGTTGTAGGTCCCTTTGGAAGCCTTATGATATCCCTGAGACCCTTGTCAAAATAATATTTCTAAGTATAGATAATAAAATACACAGGACTAGAAAGAAAACCAATTTTATTGAAAGAAAATTATTTTCCCCTACTCCTTATAAGCTCAAAGATCTTCCAAAATTTGCCTATGGACCCAGGTTTAAGAAGGATTTATACAGGGATTTCTTATCAAGACATAAAATAAAGAAAATGACCTTATGAGGATCTTTCCAAATTTGAGCTTTTTTCCTATGTTTCACATATAAAAAAGTTCATAATCTGATTCCAATCATTCTTTCCAGACTGATTGCTTATTACTACCTATTCAGGCATTGTTTCATCTAAACTGACCTACTTACTGTCCTCCATAGATGACATTATATCTGCTACCTCTGAATCTCATGGTTAAAATGTTCTCCTTGGGATGGCTAGGTAGCACAGTGGATAGAGCACCAGCCCTGTCTAGAGTCAGGAGTACCTGAATTCAAATCCATCCTCAGACATTTAATAATTACCTAGCTGTGTGACCTTGGGCAAGCCACTTAATCCCATTGCCTTGCAAAAAAACTAAAAAAAAAAAAAAAGAATATTTTCCTTCCTCATTTCTGCCCCCCGACAACTTTGGTTCTGTTCAAAATTCAATTTAAGTGATACCTTTTGGTACTTCCATTTGTCTACTACTAATTTACTTTGCATATATTATTCACTTATTCATTCCTGTCCATCCTTCCAAAATGACTTCTTGTAATTCTAGCAATTAAAAAAAGTTTATTCAAATCCAAAAAGTCTAAAGACTATAAAAATTCTGCAAGATAAGAAACATATTATATCTCTCCTCTAGAATGTAAATTCCTTGAGAGGAGGAAACTTTCATTTTTTTCTTTGGATATGGAACAGGCATTTAAGAAATTTTTGGCTGTTTGAACTGGACACAGTCTTTCTTGACATAAATTTAAATGGATTTTTTTACTTTTTTTCAACAGTAAAGTATTTAGAAGGATCAAAGAGCTAGAAAGGGGTGGAAGAGATGAAGTAATTCAAGGAGGGGTTATTTTGCAGGTGAGAAAATTGAAACTACCTTAATAATACTATCCATATTGATGTTCATCATTCATTTTTCAAGAGGACCGATGTCATTACATATTTGGCAAAGGCATTAAGTTGCTGAGGTCAGAATCAAATATAAACCTTCTGATAATGGACCAAATGTTCTTTTACTTTATTATGTCATTTTCTTAAATGACAAAGTTAGCCAGCTGAATGATTTCAGTTACCCTAAAGAAATCTAAAGAATCCATTGACAGGATTAAAGACTTAGATTGTTGCCATTCTGGGAACTTTGAAAATAAAGACTTAAGAATATAGATCTGCTTAAAGATAGGAATATATTCTTAATGACCTCTGCAAGTCCCTTCCTGATCCATATAGTATAATTAAGATGGGTATAAATGATGTCTCTCACAAGTGAAATCTATAATGATTTATAGCACTACTAAGTACATGCATTTTGGTATTGAAGAATGAAAAATATTAAAACATGTAGATGGCTAATCATTGGTTTTCTGTATTTCTTCTAGCAGTTGGAGAATTGCCATGAATTTTTCCACTTGTATTTGCAAATGACGTGGTTAATTTCTATGTACCTAAAACCTATGAAGGTTTTTTTAATAGTCTTGCAGTTGTAGTTATTGCTCTTTTCCCCCACCAAAAGTAAAAAGAGTGACATCATTCAATCTTCTGTTTTCTTCCTCTGTAACTTCCCCCCTTCAAACATACACACACACACACACACACACACACACACACACACACACACACACACAAATACACACATAGGATTTCCAGATTCAACTTAGTATTATTTGTTAGTGAGGGTGGAAGTGTGATGAAGTAGCAAGTGCTGAATGAAGAAAATAATGGGTTCAATTCTTTTCCAACTTCTCCCTACACCAGATATTAGCACTATACCATGGACAAGTAACAGCCCCCCTGAAACCCAAAATATGAAATTTTGTATCTTTAAAAGTACAGGTAGGGGCAGCTAGGTGGCTCAGTGGATAGATCACCGGCTCTGGAGTCAGGAGTACCTGAGTTCAAATCCAGCCTCAGACACTTAATAATTACCTAGCTGTGTGGCCTTGGGAAAGCCACTTAACGCCATTGCCTTGCAAAACCTTAAAAAAAATGTACAGATAATAATAGTGTCTGACTCATGAAGTTGTGAGGCTCCAGTGCAATAGTGGATGGAAAGTAATTGGAACTTCAAAATATTTTTTTTAAATGTGAGTTATTATTGATTGCTATGTTCAATTCTTGAAGCACTAGAATCTATAAGTATTGCATAAGGAAAAAAGAAACTGACTCACTGGTGGAAGGCTAGCACATACTTTTTCTCTACTTCTCTCACCCTTTTTCTTTTCTTTAACCTTCACATTGCCTACTGGTAGTCTAAAGTCTATTGCTGCATTTCTCCTAATGCCTCATTTCTCAAATTTCATTGAGTCTCCTAGAACATCTCTTTTCAAACTCCCATTCATTGAATCAGAGTTCTTCTGGTTATTACTAACTAGCTGGATATCACCAATTTCATTATCCTCACCTATCAATGGAGTGGAAGAAGGGTTATCTGTATCTAACTGACTTTGAAAATGTGATTTTTAAGATTTTATTTAGAACTATCAGGGGAAATCAAATACCATTAAGAAACCCATAACTGAGAAGGTAAATCACTTGGTCATTCCACAGGTCACTTCCCTGCCCTGGACCTTGGAAGAGTGAGTAATTAGGACTAGAAGTTCATTAAATTCCCTTTTGACCCTGGCACAAACAAGATATTTATAAAGATATTGAGGAAATATCTTTGAGTACCAAATTCTTAGGTGTGCCATTCCCACTCTAGATGGCTATCTGGAAAATCCCCAACTTAATTAGAAAATAAATCCAGTGGAACTCTCATTGTTTCATAATATACTGGCAGCTCTAATTCATCCCTTTTCCTCATACTTCTCTATATCTCATGTATTTGAACCTCATCCTCCCCCCACCCCATTCCATGGCACTCTGATCAAAGCAGAATCTGAGGTTAAGTATGGATACAAAGCAAATCAAGACCAACAATATCAAATTCAGTTTTATAAAGGACAGGTTGGTGGATTGGTTACCACACTAACCTTGGAATCAGAAGCACCTAGATTCAAATCTTACCTTTGGTACTTTATCTCCAGCTGTAAAATAAGAGGGATAAATCTATGCTTTTATGAATGCATAAGGTCATCTATTTTTCATGTATCAATAGTCCTAGTCTGCTAAACATCTCCAACTACTTTTTATATATTTCAAACTTAAACTTAATATGTCCAAAGCTGAATCCATTGTCTTTCCCTTTAAATCAATCCACCTCCAAACTTCCCTTTTAGTATCAGAGCACCATCATCTTTCATCATCTTTGATAAACCCCCAGGCTATCAAATCAGGTATCAAGAGACTCCTCCCTGTCTTTCTCTATCTCATAACCTTTTGCAAAGTATGATGATTTCACCATTGCTGCATCTCCTAAACAGGGACACTAGAGGAGAGGTCTCAGACAGTTGCATCATCTTAGTACATGTTTCTATCATCTCACATCTAGACTATTACAATAATCTACCAGTGGGTCTGAATCCTTCAAATTTCGACCCACTATAATGCATCCTCTAGTCAGTCACCAAATAGATTTTCTAAAAAGCACAGATCAGATAATTTCACCCTCATATAAAATGACTCTATCATCTTCAGGATCAAAAATACTATTTGGCATTCAAAGTCAAACCTTCATAACCTTTTTTTATTTTTATTTTTTGGTTTTTGCATGGCAATGGGGTTAAGACACTTGATCAAGGTCACACAGCTAAGTAATTATTAAGAGTCTTAGGCTAGATTTGAACTCAAGTCCCTGTGACCCAAGGGTCAGTGCTGTATCTACTATACCACTTAGCTTCCCCATAAACCTTTATAATCCATGTAACCATTTCTTTCCCCCAGCCCTATCCCAAATTATACTCCCCCCCCCCATAAAAAACCTTTTCCAATCTTCCATCTCATTCCTTGCCTTATACTCTGATCCAGAAACTCTTGACTACCTAGTTATTTCAAGAATAAGTCAATCTGGGCAGTTAGTTAGGTGTTGCAGTAGATAGAACACAGGCCCTGGAGTCAGGAATATTTGAGTTCAAATCTTACCTCAGACACTTAACAATTGCTAAACTGTGTGACTTCCTTTGGACAAGTCATTTAATCCCATTGCCTTAAACAAAAAAAAAAAATTTAAATAAGTCAATCCATTTCAGGCTATCCCCTGAATGTACTCTCTCTCTCTCTCTTCATCTCTGCTTATTGGCTTCCATGACTCCCTTTAGGTTTCAATTAAAATTCCACTTTCTTCAGGAAACCATTTTCCTTTCTGTTAAGCAATTACTTTAAATTTCTTCTATCTAGTTTGCACATATTTGTTTGCTTGTTCTCTTTCCTGTCAGATTATTGAGTTCTTGAGAGTATTGACTATCTTTTGCCTCTTTTAATACATTCAGTACTTAACACAATTTATTGTTCAGTGTAGATACTTAAATATTTTTTGACTAATTGACTAGATGCTATCATTAATTTCATTCTACAAATGAGGATACTGGGATTCAGAAATCTTTCATTAGTACAAACTCATGCAATCAATATCTATCTAAAATAGGATAGATCATTAGCCCTGGAATCAGAAGTACCTGAGTTCAAATCTGGTCTCAGACACTTAATAATTGCCTTGGGTAAGTCACTTAACCCTATTGCCTTAAATTTTAAAAAAGTTAAAAAAAATACTAAAATAGGTTTTAGGGACAGCTAGGTGGCACAGTGGATAGAGCACTGGCCCAGGAGTCAGGAGTACCTGAGTTCAAATCTGCCTGAAACACTTAATAATTACCTAGCTGTGTGGCTTTGGGCAAGCCACTTAACCCCATTGCCTTTCAAAAAGAACTAAAAAAGAATTTAAACCTAGGTCTTTGTCTCTTAAAATTCAACCCTATAACCACAATGTATGCTAATTTTCACAAATAATTACACATAGCTAATTAATAAACACTAAGGTAATGGTTTTCAAAATATGCTCCAATGACATCTAAGTGTCCCCAAGATTATTTCTAGAACTTAAATTCAAAATATTTTTCATAATAATGCTAAGGAGTTTTAATTTCGAATACATTTAAGATTAATAGATTTCATCCACATGAAAACTTTGGGGGGGAGGGAGAGGAGGATTCTAAATGTTTTCTAAATGATGTAAAGTTGTCTAGAGGTGAAAAAGTTTGAGAATGACTAAGAAAGACTATGAAAATTCAGAAGTAAGAGAGAACAATGAAAATAGTTCATACCTATAGACTACTTCCAATTTACTAAATGCTTCCCTCACAACATGATGAGATAATTAGTAAGGACAAAAACTCTTATTGTGATTTAATTGACACTAAGAATTACTAAAGGAGGAATTTCCCTCTAACAATAGAAGTGGAACATATTTCTGTAATATATAGTCACAAAGAATTTACCACAGTATTGAGGGGTTAAACAAGCTGCCCAGGGTAGAATAAATAAAGGACAAAGATTAGCAGGATCGAAAAATCAAATGAGAGTTGATTTATTTTGAGGGGTTTTATTTGTTTTTGCTTTTCAGAATAGGGTAGATAAGAGCATGTTTGTAGGCAGTAAAGAATGAATGGGCAAAGAGGGAAAGATTGAAAAAAATAAAAGAATGGAGATGAAAAAGGAGGCAATCGATTGTAAAAACAGAATAAAATGGAATCACAGGAATAAGTAGAGAACTTAACTTTAAGTTCATTTCACTATATGAATCTGAAGAGAAGGAGCAGAAAGTGGCAGAAGGCTTCTGAGTGAGCAAACAAGGAAGAGAAAAGGAGAGGAAGTTCATAGTAAATGAACTGTTGACATTTTTCTGTAAAATTATAAAGCTAGATTCTCAGTAGGGAGAAAGGATTGGGGAAGGGAAGTTATGGGAGATTTGAGGTGAAATGAAAAGGTTCGGAAGAACCACTGTGAAGAATAGAACCAAAGGTAAATAAAAACGATTGTCTAAGAGTAGTGTGGACCCAGTTGAGGTTATATAATATAAATTTTAAATGGTTGCCAATCAAAATGGTTGTTTGGTATGGTATTTCTTCACTATCTTTCAGCAGCATGCATATTGTTGCAAAAACATCAGATAGTGGGAATGTTCTATGACTAAGGCTTGGTCAGGCATAGATCTTACGCTATGAAAAAAAGAAATAAGAAAGAGTATGTATCAATAAAAAATAATTTTCTCTTTCTCTCTGGAGATTCCGGAGCTGAATTGTTTCACCAAGGAGTCAAGAGGAAGAGAAAAAAGAGTAAGAATCATTATGTACGTTGAAGTATGTTGAAGTAATTTGTTTTAGGGCAAGAGGCAGGGAAGAGAGAGAGTACTGTAAGTTAGGTCTCAAACTCATTGAGGAAGGGGCTTGAACTATGCATGACAGATATGAATATTCATGAATTTTAAAGGGAGAAAAGTTATGGAGGAAGAGAGAGAAGTGGAATAATCTGAAAGTGGCAATGAGGAGCAAGTTGTATTCCAAATTCCCTGCCTCAATCATGAGCTGAGGAAAGTGAAAGAAGGTAAACTCAATATTAGAAAGGGGCGGGGGGAGGCTGAGTCATTGGGGAATCAGTATTTAATAAGAACTGACAGATGGAAAACTTGGGAGAGAAATATATTTAAGATGATGAAAAGCATTTAGTATCTAGGTCTTTATGTCTGGATCCAATATTATTCTTATTATCATATCTTATCTGCTCTGGGTTCATTGTTCAGAATTGGTGAGGTTTCAAATTCAATATTATTGGATGGATTTGATGCTTGTAATCAATGGGAATTGCCATTTTCTGGAAAAAATAAATGGAGTAATATCAGATAGCATGTTATGAATTTTAGAGGTTTTCACAGAGTTTTCATTTTACTGTAATGTGAGTTAGTGCATCATTTTTCCTCTTTTGACATTTAGGAGTTGGGTAATCTTGGTTATGTTATTCAATGTCTTGAAACAGAAAACTGTAAGATGTTTAGTGGAAAGAGTGCTGGATCAGGAGTTAGAGAACCTGGATTCAAAACAGCTTCCTGGTCAAAACATTTCATTTTGTTCTATCTCAATTTCCTTATCTGTAAAATCAAGGAATTGGATTAGCAAAATTACCTTGGTTATAAATATTCAGTTTTATGGCCATAATATCTAAAAGATTTGTGATCTAAAGGCTCCTTTAACTGGGAAAATACAAATCTTTGATTTTGCTGAGGATTGCCTAAGAAACCACAAAGAACAGTTTTGTCTCCTGCTAGAATAAAAGGTCCTTAGGTGTAGTTGAAATAAAAATCTAATGTGCCTTTATAACATGATTTCAGCCCCTATTTTTATGTGTTCCTAAAAAAGTATAGTGCATTAATATTTTTCTTATTGCATTGTATATTCAATATTTGTTATACATTTAAACTTGAATTCTGCTGACACTGTACAAAATAAAATGAATTACAAACTTCTTTTCTGAAAAGGAAGTAAATGGTACCCACCATGTATATTTTGAAAAGTGTAACAAAAGATGTGCTTTATATTAAGTATACTGGAAATTAAGTATTAAGTAAGTAAGTAAGTAAGTAACATTGTGTTAGGAATAGAATTTTAAGCCAAAAATTTCTTTTATGGTTAAGGTTAGGGAAGAGCTATATTAATTTAATGAACTCTGCTTCTGCTGAAGCATAAGGAAAACAATGTTTTAAATTACAAAGTTCAAATTTTTGGTTTCAGATTTTTGTGCTTTAACCAAAGTTAGACATCCAGAGATGTCAGTTTAGACTGATAGATTGATAAAATATGTTAACTACTTCAAATTATTACCATATACTAAACATTATACTAAATGTTGGAGATACAGATAAAAGCAATCAAGAGAATTCCTAACCTCAAGGAGTTGACATTTTATCTAATGGGGGAAAACACTAAGAAGGATGGAGGGTAGGATAGTAGAAAGTGGGAAAAAATGTCTATGTATATATTGGCTAGTGAGTGAGTCAATTATGTTGCTTGTAATCTCTGTAGAATGCCCAGTCATTTCCTTTCACTCTTTAAAAAGTTGACTCAATCATTGATTCTTATAATCACAATCCCAGAGTACTTGTTTGGGAAGATCTTATGCTATGAAAAATAAAGAAATAAGAAAGAGTATGTATCAATAAAAATAATTTTCTCTCTCTGGAGGGAGAGAAAATAAATTTTTGCTAAGTTTTTAAAGAAAATTAAAAATAGAATCATTGAGATACTAAATATATGGAATGTTGTTTCAATACAGTCACTAGATAGTTTATAAAAAATTAATATCATTTTTCTTTGTTATAAGAGATTTCTGACAAAGTAGATTAACATGTAAATATAATGTAAACAAAAGCAATGAAGCAAAAACAAAAATGTATACACAAGGAGGAGAAACAAAGTTTCTCTCTTTAAAATAAATTTCTGCAATCTTCTTCATATAGACATTTCTTGAGGTTCTAGAGATTCTTTTTTATCCATTTTTAAAAGACATACATAATGAAATTTCTAAGTCTTTCAGAGAGGTGTGCATTTAAGACTACAGTGACCCAGACAAATCGAAATAAGGAACTGCAACTGCTTCCTCTATTAAATCAAGCAATTCTGATTTTTTTGAATAAAGGGGATTTTAGGGTCAAAATATTGACAATGTGGTTATAAAATTACCAGTTGGAAGGACAGTGGGGGATGGCCTAAGGAACAGGCAACCAGAGTTATGCAAAGTTGGGATACTCTCTGGTTCTGAAAAAGTGAAGAATTATAAGCCTTGGAAAAATACTGACAAAATTAGACTGGTTTTGAAAGGAAAATTTACCTAACAATTATAGTTGCCCAAAACTAAGATGCCTTTAATCATAAACTGGATAATTAAACATTTGTTTCAGGGACATTAGAGGGAACCCTTTCTGAGTACAAAACCGTATAAGGACCTCTGAAGTTTTAATGTAGTTCAATGAAAGAATCCTACAGATCAGTGAGACCTGGTTAAACAATGAACATCACATTCAATAACAAACTTCTTTATCATAAACACTTGAAACCCTTTCTGACCAAGGGGAAGGGCAAGGTGAATAAAAACAGCAAGGCAAAATAAACAAGCTTCTTACCTCTGAATTGATAATTCTCCCAGTCTGGAAGAGTAAGAAGACTGGATGATGGGAAGTCTCCCAGGGAGTTCATATTTGTAAACTTAAAAGGAAGTAAATTCAACATTCACTCAAATATTTACTTGCAAGATTTGGCGGCTGCACACATATCCTTGTGAAACAAAGATTTATCTTTTTGTTGTATAACTGCAGCTCATGTAATGCTTCAGTTTTTAAAACAGCGAATTTTAAAAGTTCTGAAAGAGCAATGGAGCAGTGAATATTTAGGCATTGAGGTTAAACACTGAAAAAATAAACAATTATCTAGGGAACCATAAAAGTTGCCATCAAAGAAATAGAACTTTATTTATTTTTCATTCACTAATTATAAGTCATATTTTAAATGTCTATGCTGAAATGCTTGTTGCTCTCCGTTGGTCTTTTCATTCAAAGCCATAAGCAAGTAAAAATTGTTTGCTAAAAATGAGTGACCATAAACTTTCTTTTCCAAGCTGCAGGGCAAAAGTTAACTATGTGTTAAAGTTCCCTCTTCATTCAACTACTTAAAGACAATGGAAATATACTTTAAAAGACAGAGAATAAAAATAGATAGATAGAAAGACAAAAAGATAATAGCTACATGAATGAATGAATGAATGAATTATAGCAGATAAGAAAATGCTGAGTGTAAAGATAAATGCAGGTGGATATTTATAGATTTATACCCTTTTAAAAAGAGAAATAGAAATTTAGGGAAAAAGGAAATAGCATTAACAATTGAAATGATACATGAAGACTTCATAGAGGAAGTAGTACATGCTGAGTCTTGGAAAAACACAAGGATTCTCATAGCAGTAGATAAGGAGTACTTTCAAGGTGAGGTGTTGGGTTTTCATGAACAAATGGTGAAGGAAAAGGAGGTTTGATTTTGAAGAACAGCTAGCAGTCTAGTTTTGCTGGGACATAGAAATCATAAAGGGAAACATTATGAAATAAGGTTGGAATGTTATAAAAATTTAGAACTATATACCAATAGTAACTAAAGTATTCATATCCTCCAAACCACCAATACTACTATTGGGTACGGACAGCAAGAAGGAAAAGAATAGAGGGAAAGAAGTCATATTTCTCAGAATATCTATAGCAGCATATTTTGAGGTAGCAAAGAAATGGAAAGAAAACAGACATTCATCAGTTTGAAAATATATGAACAAATTGTGATATGTGAATATAATAAAATATTATTGTGCTATAAAAAGTGGCAAATATCATTGTTTCAGGATAAATGGAAAGACTTCTATGACCAATTCAGAGTGAAATGAGTAGAAACAGAAGAAAAAATTACACAGTGACTGAAAAAAATAATATGAGGGCAAATGACGTTGAAAGGCTAGTGTAGTATCTGATACATTGAAGGTGCTTAATAAATGTTTATTGACTGACCCCTTAAAGCTTTGACCAAAGAATTATGTATGCCTTCCAAGCTTGGTAGTAAATATATAGCCTACCTCTTGTCAACACAAGAATGGATTAAAGAATAAGAGATGTATTCTAAGACACAGAAAATCTTTTGATTTATTTTTCTTGACTATACATAGATTTGCACTCTTGGTTAAAGGGGATGATTGATTAGTATGAATAGTCCACTGGAGAGAAAAAGAAAAGTACAGGCAAGCACACAAATAGGTAGTTTTTTAAATTATTTTGTATATCTATATATTTCTCTTCAAACTAGACCTAGCAGGTTTTCAAATAAGAGTTATTTTTTTCCTATTTTTTTGTATTGAAATGTTTGTGTTTATGAAAGATAAGAATAAAACATAAAGAGCACAGGTAGCTGGTGCACTGGATAGAGCACTGGCCCTGGAGTCAAGAAGACTTGAGTTCAAATCCAGAATGAGACACTTAATAATTATCTAGCTGTGTGATTTTAGGCAAGCCATTTAATTATATTACCGTGCAAAAAAAAAAGGATAAAAAAAATTGAAATTTTTTTAAATATTGAAAAGAATGTCATAGAATTGGAAATATCAGATATCATTTAAATAGTATCATTTTACATATGAGTAAATTGAAGCCAAGGCAAATTAAATGATGTTTCCAAGGTCAAACACATAGTAAATGACAAAAGTGGGATTTGAACAGTGATTAGAGCCAACATGTGTGTTACTTATATACTGGAAACAGCCAGTTTATGGGGGATGTCAAATTATCTTAATCTAATTTCATAATTTATTTCTCAATGGGGAGCCACTGAAGGTTTATGAATAGAAAAATAACATAGTCATACTTCACCTCAGGAAGATTCTTTTGGGAGCTTTTTGGAGGTTATATTGAAGAGGAAAAAGTTTACTTCTTTATTAACTAATATAAGCCAAAAATGTTTCAGGCATAAACACTTATCTCAAAATGATTAGCTAGAGTTCATTTTCATGTGACTGAGTTTTAATACTGACTTACATTTTAAATTTCATGTTCATTGTTGAAATAGCTTAATGCCCAAAGGTGAAACAAAGAAATTGGTCATTATTTCACAAATAACTATCATCTAAATTTATATCAACTTAGGTCACACAGCACACTTCTCCTATAATTATGTTTATTCTGAATAGGAAAGGGGAGACCAAAGAGGGCAGAGGACAGAAACACAAAAGACCTCTCAAGCTCAAACAGGATGGCAGATGTCTTAAAGAAAATTTCAAGCATTTTCTTGTTTTTCTTAAAATTTTTGCTGTCAGCATATTAAAGTTTAAAGGTAAATTAAACTAAAATTGATTCCTTTTATAATAAAAGTTTCCCATAACTATTGTTTTAACAAATATCCAAGTGTCTTACTATGTTCATCCTATTTATTTTACCTGCCTCAGATGTCATTCATATTATCTTGGGAAAGATGACCAAGGCAAGAAGGTAGATAGATGGCCTAGGGGATGGAAAATGAGGTCTTATGTCAGGCTAAACTTTTTTTAATATCCTGCCTCAGATACTGAGAATCCAAGGTTAGACTCTTCAAGATTCTTATTCCTTATCTTACTACCTACTTTCTTGGATCAAATGAGAATGTGGGTGTGTGTCCATGCATGTGCACACACACACACACACACACACACACACATATGTGTTATGTTTACAAGTATAAATGCTAGATTATCAAATTCATTTCATTTCATTTAAACAAAAGTCAATTAGTTTTTGTTGTATGCAAGACTGGGTAGGGCTACAAAAAAGGAAAACATGGAATGATCCTTTGCCCTCAGAGGATTTTCTACTCAACAAGAAAAATAAAGGTTGAATATGTGTAAAAAAAAGTCCAGTGTTGAAATTCATTACATTTTAAAAGTTAAATCTGATGCATAATGTTAACTGTAATAGATATTGTGCTGCATTGATTGTTAGGCAAAAAATGAGAGTTAAACACAAATTTACACTATTTCTTGGAATCTTTGTTCCTAGTGTCAAAGACTCAATAGAATCATAACTTTAGAAAGAGAAGATATTTGCCTTGCTTTCTTTGTTCTGCCTCTCTTTTATGCTTTGAGAACTTTTATTTTCTCTATCTCTTGGAACCCTTAGCTCCCTTCAAGGTTTGCCTCAAAAGTTATTTCCTTCAAGAGACCTCTCCCCATATCCTTAGTTTTAAGAACTCTCTATCCTCACCCCAAGCAAAATTACTTACATTTCAATTTGCACATATTTCTATTTATTTATTATTTTCATGTTATTTCCTCCCCACTAGACTACAAGCCTAATTCACTATAATACCTAATTCACTTCTTATTTTTGAACTCCAAACTCATAGGGTGCAATGATTTGTCACATAGTACTTAATAAATGTTTATAAAATTTAATTGAATTAAATATAACTTACATTAAGTATTCCTTGGACAAGAGAGACAGCAGATTGTTTAATATTCCACTGGAAATTTGAAGCAGCTTAATTCAACTTATGGGCCTTAAATTTAAGACATCTAATATAATAAGTACAAATGTTATATAATCACTATAATTAGTAATCAATATAGCTACTAACAGCTTTCTTGATGCCATCCACTATAAAATTTTATTCTAATTAAATATCCTCATTAAATTTACACATAATATAAGATGGAATTCATATGATTGACTGTCCAAAGAGTAACTTTAAATTTATGTCATTCCTTCTCCCTGCAAGTACATTTCACAAAATATTCTCATCTATCATGTGTTCAATTTCTTTAAGCAAGGGTCTTTTACTATACTTCCTAACTTAGAAATTTGGTTTGAATACAAACTGAGATCTGTTTAAGGAACCATATACTTTTAAACAGAAAATATAAGGTTTAAAAATATAAAAATAAATATAAATATGAAATATAAATTAATATAAGTTAATGTTTTTAAAGAAAATGTAAAACAAAATGCATGAGTTGATTATCAGTGAAAGAACAATAACAAAAAAACTTATTTTTTGACAAATTAAATTGGGATATTTCATTATTATTTTGTTTTCATGTTTGTGTGAATAAGTTCTAAAACAACTGTGTCTCTCTCCGTCTCTTTCCCTCTCTCCCCTCACACTTTAACCCACAACAAATGTGCAAATAATTTTCTACTATGCACTTTTAAATTAACATAATAGAGATAAAAAGGACTAGATATGTGATTTTATGGGTAGAAAAAAATTACCAGGTGAGAAAACTCCCTCTCCCAATTCAGGTTAGAACTTTCTTTAAACCTTGGAGTCTTATGAGAGTTTGAATGACTTGCTGAACAGCACAGTCAGAAGCTTGGTTTGAACTCAAGTCCTCCTTATTTCAAGGTTAACTCCCTATCTACTCTTCTTTACTGCCTCTCTGATTCTTCTGACCATTAGAATTTAAAATAGGATGTGAAAGAGAATAATAGTACATATCAGTGACCAAATACTGTTGTTGCTTACCACCACATTTAACTTCTCTCAACTCAGTACAACTACCTTGGTTCACCTGATCTTCATCACTCATATAAATTATAGCAATAGCCTCATAATTTGTCTTACTGCCTCAAGTATTTCTCCATACCAGTCCATCCTCCACAACTGTATTGAAGTGGTTTTCCTTAAGCACTGATCTAGATCAACTATATTGCTTAATGAACCCCATTATTTAGCTTTCAAAGTCCTTGATAACATGGCCCCAAACTACATTTTATTTCTTCATTCCCTAATCTCTGAGATCTAAACTGATTTACTCTGTTCTTCACATATTACACTAGATGTCCTATTGACAGGTAATTGCACTGTCCATTTCCATCACTGGAATAGACTTTTTTCTTATTTCTACCTCATATAATATCTCTTTCTTCAAAAAGTAGCTTAAATGTCATATTCTACATGAAGTTTTTTTCTGATGCCCCTAGTTTCTAGTTTCCTCCTTCCTTAAAGTACCTTGTATTTCACTTTGTATTTAATTAAGCTTATTCTCTTTATATGTATTCTACATATATTATATATGTTAATTAATTTGCTTGTTTGTTCTGTTAGAAAGTAAACTTCTTTGAGGAGATTGTTTCATTCATGATATTTTTATCACTAGAAGCTAGCATACTGGCTGGCATATAACAGAATGATAGAAGATAGGTAGGTAAGTAGATAGTTAGAGTTTAGATGGATAGAAATATAGACACAATAATTTAAGACCATTTAGAAAAACAGTTTTATTTCACTTTTAGAACTTCACATCAACGAAAGCTTTTTAACAAAGAAATTCTCTACCGTAAAAGACAATATCTGTTATTGTATTGGGATTTTTCTTCTTGACTAAAACTCTTGTATTTCCAAATCTAAGCACTACTCAATTTACCCAAATGTAGAAATCCAAAGAAAATTTCATCTGGAATTTGCTGTTCAAATTGCTAACTTCAGGAAATTGCAAAATGGAGACAATTTTCATTGCATTGTTATGAAAGAATAGCAAAAGAGGAAAGAATAAAGCAGACTTTTAAGAAATCTAATCTGAATAGGGGAGTTCACTGCAGTCATAACGATGAGTCTTTTACCTGACCAAAAGGATTAGTTTTCTCAGCTTTAGTGATATTAGATGGCCCCTTTAATAATTCAAATATCAGAGACTGAACTCCTCAAAAGAGACATGATCAATTTTTTTTCCACTAGTCATAAAAGTCACATTCCAAATTGCAATTACTGTTGTTTAAGTTGATGACAAATGTGTCCATTCAAAGAATATTTATATCTGGTCCCTGTGCTTCTTCAAAGGGAAAAAGAAATAGGATGTTATGGGGTGTGAGGGAAGGCACTCATTCCTATGCTTACCTTTTGTAAATTTTGGCTAAACCTTTTCTTCTGTCACAGTGACACATAGGTAATATTCCTGACTTCAACTAGGGCATTAATCTTTTTTAAGTGAGTAATTATTTAAGATTCCAGAAATTTGAGAACTTATCTATACAAAACTTATTTTAATTATGACTTTTCAATTTTGCTAGTGCACAACTGCTAGATATTTCCTTAGTATTCACTTTGAATATATATATATATACATATATATATATATATATATATATATATATTCATCTATCACTGTGCATATAATGAAAGCTACTTAAGGGGAAATATTGCTTATTTTCCTATCTCCATGTTCTACAAAGTACCTGATATAAAATCAATGTTTGCAGAAAAATTAATTAATTTCAGAAAAAAGTGTTTGAATCAGGACATATGCTCAGAAATGATCTGCCAAAATGTGACTAAACATTAAAAGATCTCTTTTATCATATGGTACAGGACATACATATCTACACTTATAATGTGTATGTGTGTGTGTGAGTATACATATATATATGTGTGTGTGTGTGTGTGTGTGTGTATGCATACAGTACATATTAAATATCTTTATATAGGTAGATCTATATAGATCAAGACAGATCATAAAATTCCTACACATTTTATATAGTTCATCCAGACACGCACATAAATTATATAGTCAAAATATCTCACAGTTGGAGTCTTGTAAGCCATCTTAGGGATGATATAGTTATAAGAATCTCCTTTAGAGATTTCTAGACTTAATTTAAAGTGTTCAAATAAACCAGAAATCACTAAGTTGCAAGGAATTCCTTCCTTATATGTTTGAACACGTTTGGACAACTGTTAGAAACATTGCTTTTATAAAAAAAAATTACGGGGCAGCAAGGTGGCACATTGGATAGAGTACCAGCCCTGGAGTCAGGAGTACCTGAGTTGAAATCTGACCTCAGACACTTAATGATTACCTAGCTGTGTGGCCTTGGGCAAGCCACTTAACCCCACTGCCTTGGAAAAACCTAAAAAAAAAATGACTATCCATAATTAATCTCTTTTCAGTTTCCAGTTATTTCTCTTTGTCCTATTCTCTGAAGTCTTTCAGAAAACTCTTATAATGATTCCACATGATAATTTGTCAAATACTTGAAAGCAGCAATATTAGGACTTATGTTTCCCCAGCTAAAAACCTCTATTAATCCCTAAATGAGCAAAATTCATGTATTGGTGGACCTGTGGGTTCTTTAGTTTCTAAGTGTTTTTCCTAAAATGTAAGATACAGAACTGATCCAAAATACCATAGAATCTTAGAGTTGGATGGAATCTCATTATTTTATCTCAAAACAAATCTTCTAAAATATTACCATCCATAACATACTTAGCAAGTGATCATCCAGTCTCTATTGGATGAACTAAAAATTAAATGGCACCTTTCCCCACTCAAAGAGGCAAACCATAATCCTTTTTCTTAAATCCATTCTTTGGAATTTTTTTTATACAAAGTATAAATTTGCCATATACCATAATAGATCGCCTCACTACAGATAAATCTCCTTAATCAGATGCATACTGCAAGCAATGTAGGATTTGGTTCTTTGTAAAATGATTAAAGCAATTATTAGTACTTCAAATTCAGTGGCATATATGTTTTATATAGAGAGGAATAATCAAAATCTACTTTTATTTCCAGAAGAGAGAGTTACAATATCAAGGAAAATTCAACTGTATTGCTGAGTGCAATGCTTCGTTGTATTTATGATTGTAAGACAAGCAATGTTGTCTAGTGAAATAGTCCAATAGTAATTTTTTAAGGCATTTGGGTATATTCCCTCACAAAAGTACAGTTCATTTCAATTATGTAAAAACTATAGATTTAAAGAATTATAGCTATAAATTATTAGATCATGAGGGGAATCTCTTCACTTTATATGAAATTTGAGCTTTCTTAATAATTGATCTTCTGAATTAAATAATTGGTTCTCTGAGAAGGAAGTCATTAATTTAAAAAAGTCTGGATTCATGTTTATTTTTTAATTTTAATATCATCTGTCATTTTATGATGGATTATTTTATAAGGCTAGTGATCCTTCTGAGCATATGAAAATTGTAAAGATCTGTTGATAAAGTTTTAAATGCATTATTAGTTAGGGGAAGAAAATTGACTTTACAAAGCTGGTGTTCTTCTGTTTAGGAGAAAATTCTCATAATGACACAAGTGCAAAGCTGAGGCTTAATTGAGTTAAAAAGGAATGAATGTAGATCAGAAATGTGCATATTCTTATATCAAGGACATACACACTCAAATGCATACACACATGTATCCAAAATCCAAAATTTACAACAACCAGTTAAGCACACAGTCACCTCCTAAATGGTTGTCTTCAGCAACAAGAGTTAGGCAAAGAAAAACTTAACTGGCTTCATATTAGCTTGGCAAGAAATATAGAAGCTGACATTATGCTGAAGGGGAGCAAGGTAGAAAGAGGTTCATACTTTTCCAGTGGACATATTTGTAACAAAATAGTTTAGGGATTGTGTCTCTTCTCCTCTTTTTAATTTCATGAAGGTCTAGGAACTGAAGAGGAGGGAGGAATGAAAAAAAACCGTTCAAATTCCTGGGGATTAATATATCAGAAAATGATTGGAAAGGAAAAAAAAGGGAATAACTTCCGTGGTTTTATAAATTTCCATACTCTTGAGAATACAGAAAATCCTTTAGCACTAATTATTAAGGATATGGCAGATATTTTGTAGATGATATTTGAGAACATTCTTATAAAGACAGTCCTTAAAGATAAAGAAGAAACTCTATATCCAAATTGTTCCCATCCTTTTTCTCTTTGGAACATTTGTGATGCTATGCTCTCAATATGGAAAGAACCCAGTGGAATAGAACTCCATTGTTTTTCTATCATAGGTTTAAGTTACTCCCTGATTTTTATTAGCACAATCAACACTATTCATAATAGATTTTTAAAGAACTACATCAGGTTGTACTATATGTTGGAATTAGAGAAAATAATTCAACTGCATCTGCTTCTGAGAAGGTTATTTTTGCTAAAAATGTTGCAGCAGGAAAATAGAAGGAGTATATGGGAAGGTTAAATCAATTACAAAGATAAATAAAATACAGATTATATGTGACCAAACATCTTAGATTCTACATAAATTTCTTTTGGATTCATTAAAGAAGGCAAAAACATTTTTGGCTGGTAGTGAGTTGTGGGACAACAGGAATTAGAGGGACATCCAAAGTGATATAGGGAAAAAGCTAGAGATTCTTTTTTTCTTTTTTGGTTTTTGCAAGGTAATGGAGTTAAATGACTTCTCAAAGGTCATACAGCTAGGTAATTATTAAGGGTCTGAGACTGGATTTGAACGCAGATTCTCCTGACTTCAGAGTAGGTGCTTTTTCCACTGTGCCACCTAGCTGCCTCTAAGCCAGAAATTCTTAAAAGTGGCAATAATAAGGAAGTGGATAGGAGGAGTAGGGAATGACCTTTGTAAGGGGATGGGGAAGGCATAAAGAGTTTCACACAGGATCAGTAATCTAGATTGGTTGTAATCTCAACTAAATGAAAATGCCAGGTCAAGAATGAGATTTTAGAAGAATGCTTTGAGTATACAGCAAGCAATCAAGTCTGGAATGTAAATCATTTTGTCACTGATGTTTTATCAGTTAAAACACTGTTCTAGACTATCACTCCATTATTCTCAGATTAATAGAAAGATATAAATAACTGATGTCCTAAATTTCAAATTTGCCAAAGGGAGGTTAATCAGACCCAGCAGATTCTAAGACAACAAAGCTCCCAGCTTGGAATATGATTACTAGATATCAGAGTTTCTGAGAACACAAAGACTCAAATAGAATTTTGCATTCTGTTTTACTTTCTTTTTCTGTTGAAGTCTCACAAAACACCTGGAAGACATTTATATTATTATTCCCATTTTAAGGATGAGAAAAATAAGAAAGATTAAGTGATTTACTCTTGATCAGTGGCTGGTATGTATAAGAAGTAAGATTTGGGCAAAGGTCTTTCTGTCTCTAGGTCCATCATTGAATATCATATCACCTTTCTTTGAGCCTTTGTGTCTGAGTTTCTTTACTTCTAATGTTAACAGATTGATGTAGAAGAATTTAAATATATTTCCTAGTTTTTTTTAAAAACTATGTTTCTATGATTTTCAACCAGAATTCATGTATAAATAATGTATATATATATATATATATATATATATATATATATATATATATATATATATACATGAGAAATGGTCAGTCATTTTAGTATATTCTTACCCACTGTATATATTTGTAGGAACTTAGGACTTTTAAGTTTATTCAATTTACTTAGTTTACAAAATAATAGCTACCACTTATGGTGATTTCATTATGCAAAGTCATTTACAAAAATTATTACATCCTTCTTTTGAAATACATGTGATGGGAGCAGAGTCAAGATGGCAGCAAGAGAACAGCCTTTCCTAGGAGCTCTCTCCAAAATATTTCAAAAACTTTAAAATTATGACTCTAATTACATTTCCAAGAGACAGAATCCACAGAAAGATCAAGTGAGGCAATTCTTCAGTTCAAGGTAACATGAAAAATAGTGGGAAGACTCTGTTCCATGTGATTGGAAGGGGTGGCAGCATGCTTGTTGGAGTAAAGGAATTCCAGCCTTCCGTGAACAGCCTGCTGGGTGCGTGGATCCCTGGGAGTGCCAGCTCCTGGCAGAAGAAGCAATTTCCTGACCTGCCAAACCAGGGAACACCAAGCACAAGTTAGAAGTTCAGGAGGGAAAACTCTGAAAGAGAGAACACAAAGCCCAGGCCAGCATGACCTTCCTCAGCCCAGCAGTAGCCCTCAGAGCAGTCAAGATCCCAGGAAATGGAAGCAGACCCACAGAGCTGTCCAGCATCAAAGAGGTACCCTTCCACAGCTACTTCCAGAACAGTAAGCCCGCAGAAGGTAAGAGAGTGGAGGGAGACTGTCGAGGTCTCTCCTCTCTCCTTGGGACAAGACTTTGGGCTTTGTCCATATTCAGACCCTGGACACAGTCTGGGACTCCATACTGTCATAGAGCAGGGATCCTCCTCACAGCCCTGGGGCGGAGGGGTGTGATCATCCACAGACTAGAGCACAGGCAGGAGAGCAGTCAGAGCCTCCAATAAGACATTGAAGGAACTGAGGCTTTTGTGTGTGTGTCCCAATAAAGTTCAGGGTACAGGCTTGGGAAATTAGAAAAAAGAAAGGAACCAAACAGAGACAATTACTTTGGACCCATGGAGGATCAAAATACTCAGATGGTGAAAAAGTCCAAGCTCCTATATCTAAAGACACCAGGAAATATAGATTTTGAGCTTAGGCTATGACAGAGTTCAAAAAAGATTTTGAAAATCAAGAAAGGGAGGTAGAGGAAAATTAGAAAGAGAAATGGAGAGATGCAAGAAAAACATTAAAACCAAGTCAGTAGTTTAGTCAAGGAAATCCAAAAAATGTTGAAGAAAACAACATGTTAAAAACCAATTTAGGTCGAATGGATAAAACAATTTTGAAAGTTAATGAGGAGAAGAATTGGCCAGATGGAAAAGGAGGTAAGAAACATCCCTGAGGAAAACAAATCCTTCAGATGTAGAATGGAGCTTAAAAGAAGCCGATGACTTTGCGAGGAATCAAAACACAATAATTTAATACCAAAAGAATGAAAAACCAGAAGAAAATGTGAAATATCACATTGAAAAAAACAACTGATTGGGGCAATTAGGTGACTCACAGGATAGAGCACCAGCCCTGGAGTCAGGAGTACCTGAGATCAAATCTAGCCTTAGACACTTAATAATTGCCTAGCTGTGTGACCTTGGGCACATCCCTTAACCCCATTGCCTTGCAAAAAAATAAAACAAAAAAAAAGTAAAAAGAAAAAACAACTGATTTGGAAAACAGATGCAGAGGAGACAATTTAAAAATTATTGGGCTACCTGAAAGTCATCAACAGGAAAAAAGACGTGACTTCATTTTTAAAGAATTTCTATAAGAACATTGCCTTGACATCCTAGAAGCAGAGGAAAAGATAGAAATTGAGAGAATCCACCAATCTCCACTTGAAAGAAATAAAGGAAAAACAGGACAATTATAGCCATGTTCTAGAACTCGTAAGTGAAAGAGAAAATATTACAAGAAGCCAGAAGGAAATAAATCAAATATCATAGAACTACAGTCAGCATCACAGAGACTTAGCAGTGTCTATATTAAGGGCTCGTAGGGCTTGGAATGTAATATTCTGTAAGGCAGAAGAGCTTGGAATGTAACCTAGAATCAACTCCCCAGCAAAATTGAACATCCTCTCCCAGGGGAAAAGATGGACTTTCAATAAAATAGGGAAACTCCAAATCTTCCTGTTGAAATGACCAGAGATGAATAAAAAGTTTGATCTTCAAGTACAGGATTCAGGTGAAGCATAGAGAGGGTAAACCAGTTTGGTAAATTATGAGGGACTTAATGATAATGAATTGCATGTATTCCTGCATGGAAAGATGATACTGATAATACTCATATGAACCTTATCATTTATTAGAGAAGTAAGAAGGAGCATAAGTAGACAAGACACAGGAAAGGGCTGAATTTGAAGATATAATATATTTTTTAAATGGAGTCAGCGGGTGAAAAGGAAATGTACTTGGAGAAAGAAAAATGACAGATGGAATATGCTAAGATATTTCATGTAAGAGAGTCAAGAAATAGCTTTAGCAATGGTATGGAAGAGGGGAAGGTGAGGGGAAATGAGGAAGACTTCAATCTCATCAGAAATGGGTCAGAAAGGAAATAGCATATATACTCAACTGGGTATAGAAATCTAAAAGAAAAAGGAGAGAAAGAGGACAGTGGGAGAAGATCAGGGATGTAAGTAATAGAGGAGCAGAGAGATCATGGGAGAGGATAGTCAGATATGATACATTTTTTTTTATTTTTGTAAGGTGGTGGGATTGGGATCATAGGGCTGGGTGGTGACTGGGGTGGGATGAGACTTGGGGCCTCCTGATCCCACTGCTTGTGCTTTGTCTATTGTGCCACTTGGCTGAAATAGATGTGATTATTTTTCCAATTTTATAGATGAAGAAACAGAGGTTCAAAGAAGTTATGCATTCACTAGGATCATTCATTTCATGTAAAAGGAAGGATTTGAATATAGGTTTTCCTGATCTTATGACCAGTTCTAGTCACTAAATCAGACTGACTCTCTTGCTTATGTGGAAATATCAGAGTTGAATACTACTGATATTTTTCCATGTGTGTGTTTCATTTGATGAGTTGTAAGTGAACTATTCTTTAATCTCAAGATTTTCTTCTTTTTTATAGGTTTCTTTTTGGCTAGACAATGGGGTTAAGCAGCTTGCCCAAGCCTACACAGCTAAGTAATTATTTAGTGTTTGAGGATAGATTTGAACTCAGGTACTCCTGACTCCAGGGCTGGTGTTCTATCAACTGTCTAGCCACCCCTAGATATTCCTTTGGATCTGGTGTTATTTCTTAGCTCTAAAATACCTTTCTATAATAGGTTCAAATATAGCAATATCTTAAACTTTTTTTGTTTTGTAACAGAAAATTTCCTGTCAAAAATTAATTACCCAGCCAAGATGATGGAGACAAGACAGGCTGAGTTCTAAAGTCTCCTGATCTTTCTCCATCTATGATAAGGGAAAAAACCTCTTAACAGAAATCTGATCCACAAAACCCAGAAAGAAAAACCAGGAGAAAGAACATGTACCTCATGATTTGTTTTGCACAGTCCTGGGTGAGTCAGGGCACAGAGGGCAGATCAGAGGCAGATCAGCCTGATTAGTGGGGATTGGAGCCCTGGAGCCTGAGGGCCAAAGAGCTGGGCCTGCTTCATCAGTGGGGCTAGAATCTGCTGGACTGTGGGCTTGAATCAACTAGGGAGCAGAGGCATTGGTGTTGGCACTGACACCCAGGAGCTTGCCTACAGGGCTGGGGGTGGGTAGTTCCAGTTCAAGAGAGCTGCAAATAACCTCCCTGGGCTCCTCTGGTCTGAGGAACTCCGAGTCCAGAACTCCATTGCAGCCTCTTCCTATAACAAACAGTTACAGATTACTTCTGCCCCAGGCACAGATGTGAGAGCAGAAGAACCAGCCCAGATAACTTCATGAGACAACAAGAGCCTGTTAAACAAAATCAAAAAATAGGAAAAAATGGAAGAAAATATAAAATACTTTATCAGCAAAATCACTTAGCTTGAGAATACATTGAGGAGGGGCAACCTGAGAATTATTGGACTTCCTGAAAACATTGAAGAGGAAAAAAAGCCTGGACTTAATATTACAGGATCTAGTGTTGGAAAGTTGCCCTGATATCATGGAACCAGAGGGTAAAGTAGTTATTGAAAGAATACATCAATCCCCTCCAGAAAGAGATCCTAACATAAAAACACCAAGGAATGTTGTGGCCACATTCCAGAACTATCACATAAAAGAGAAAAGCCTACAAGCAGCCTGAAAGAAACAATTTAAATACCAAGGAGTCAAAGTAAGGAATATAAAGGACCTGGCTCCATCAACATTAAGGGATTGAAGGGCCTGAAAAGACATATTCCAAAAAACAAGGTAGCTCGCAATGCAGCCAAGAATCCACTATTCCACAAAGTTGAGCCTTCTTTTTCAGGGGGGAAAAGATGGACATTTAACAAACTGGAAGAATTCGAAAAATTCCTGATGAAAAGACCAGAGCTAAATAGAAAATTAGGACATCAAACAGGAAATTCAAGAGACACATGAAAAAGTTTAAAAAAGGGTTGGGGGTAAAGAAAGAAAAACTGCTATCCAATAAGTTGAAATTGGCTATATCCCAGCATGGGGAAAAGATTCTCATAACTCTTGAGAATTGTAACTCTAACAGAGAGAAGTGATGACAGAAGTGATGGACACTAATGACTTATCCATGGGACTGCTATGAAATGGGATGAAACTGGCTATAGCCCTATTTGGGAGAAAGACTCTAATAATTGTCAAGAATTATAACTCTATTAGATAGAATGTACTTAGCTTAGAAGTGATGGATACTCAGAATGTTCTATGACTCAGATAGAATGATTTAAAAACACCTCCTCCTTAAAAGGGGGACAGGAAGGAGAGAGGAGTAGGGAGGAGATTGAATGGGGTAAATCTCATTACACTAAGAAGTACAAAAAACTTATGGTAATAGAGGGGAAGAAGGGAGGAAAGGAGAAACACCTGAATCTTCTTCTCATCAGACTTGGCTTAAAGGTAAATTATACACATACTCAGTTAACTTAAAAAACATCTAACCTTTCAAGTATTAAAACAGGAAAAAGGGAGTAGGGATGGAGAAAGGAAGGGGGGGAGAAAAAGGGGAATCAACAGAAGGAAGGTAAGGGAAAAGTGAAAAAGGGAAAGGGGAAAGAAGGGGAGGGGGTGGATATAAGAGGGTAAACACACTGATGGGGTGGTATTCAGAAACAAGATACTGGGGAATATGGATAAATGGGGTTAAAGTGCAAAAATACAAACAGAGGGAAGATGGTATGGAGGGCAATTAAAAGTTAACTTTGAATGTGAATGGGATGAACTCTCCCTTAAAATGTAAGCAAATAGCAGAGTGGATTAAAACCAGAATCCTATAATATGCTGCTTACAAGAAACTCATGTGAAGCAGAGCAATACATATAGAGTAAAGGTAAAGGTTGGAGAAAATATATTTTGCTTCAGCTGAAGTGAAGAAAAAGCAGGGGTAGAAATCCTTATCTCAGACAAAGCAGCTGCAAAAATAGATAGCCTTAAAAGGAAGGAAGCTATATCCTATTAAAGAACATAGACAATAAAGTGATTTCAATACTGAACATATATGCACCCAATGGGATAGCATCAATATACTTAGAGGAGAAGCTGAAAGAACTACAGGAAGACATAGACAGTAAAATTCTACTAGTGGCAGACCTCAACCTCCTACTCTCAGATCTAGATAAAATTGAAACATGAAATAAAAATGAAAGAAGTTAAGGTGGTAAATAGATTGTTGGAAAAACTAGATATGATAGATTTATGGAGGAAATTGAATGGGAATAGAAAGGAATATACCTTTTTCTCTGCATTACATGGCAGTTATGCAAAAATTGACCATGTACTAGGTCATAAAAACCTAATGATCAACTGAAGACAGGCAGAAATAGTGAATACATCTTTCTCAGATCACAATGCGATATTGGGCCAGGGAGATATAGACCCAGAACTAATTGGAAACTGAATAACCTCATTTTAAAGAATGAGTAGATCAAACAACAAATTATAGAAAGAATTAATTATATTATCCTAGATAATGAAAATAATGAAACAACACACCAAAACCTAAGGAATTCACTCAAAGCAATTCTCAGGGGATATATTATATCTTTAAATGCTTACATGAAAAAAATTAGAGAAAGGAAATCAATGAACTAAATATGCAACTGAAAAATTAGATAAATTTACTCAATTAAAAATCCCCAACTAAATAATAAATAAGAAATTCTAAAAATCACAAGAGAAATTAATAAAATAAAAAGAAAAAAATATTGAATTAATAAATAAAACCAAAACTTTGTTTTATGAAAAAACCCAATAAAATTGATAAACCTCTTGTCAATTTGATTAAAAAAAGAAAGAAGAAAACCAAACTGCTAGGATCATAAATGAAAAAGGTGAACTCACCACCAATAAGGAGAAAATTAAAGTAAGAATTCAGAATTATTTTGCCCAACTCTATGCCAATAAATTTGACAATCTAAGTGAAATGGATGAATAATTCTAAAAATATAAGTTGCCCAGGTAAAATGAAGAGGAAATTAAATACCTAAACAACCTTATCTCAGAAAAAGAAATTCAACAAGCCATCATTGAACTCCCTAAGAAAAAATCTCCAGGGCCTGATAGGTTCACAAATGAATTCTACCAAACATTTAAGAAACAATTGGTTCAGTTCCATATAAACTCTTTGGGAAAATAGGGGAAGATGGAACTCTGCCATACTCTTTCTATGAAACCAATATGTTGCTGATACCTAAACCAGGAAGAGTTAAAACACAGAAAGAAAATTATAAGACTATCTCCCTGATGAATATAAATGCAAAAAATCTTAAATAAAATATTAGCAAAACAATTGCAAGTTATCACTAGGATAATACATTTTGACCATGTAGGATTCATCCCAGGAATGCAGGGTTGGTTCAGTATTGGGGAAACTGTTAGTATATTCAATTATGTCAACGACAAACTTATCAGAAATTAGATGATCATATCAATATATGGTGGGAAAGCTTCTGATAAAATATAGCACAATCCTACCAAAAACACTAGAGAGTGTAGGAATAAATGAACTGTTCCTTAGAATAATGTGAAGCATCTTTCTGAAACCATCAACGAGCATTATATTTAATGGGGAGAGGCTAGAGGCATTCCCAATAAGATCAGGGGTGAACAAGGAAGCCCATTATCACCACTACTATTCAATATTGTATTAGAAATGCTAGATTCAGCAATTAGAGAAGAAAAAGAAATTAAAGGAATTAGAATTGGGAAAGAAGATACAAAACTCTCACTCTTTGCAGATGACATGATTGTATACCTAGAGAATCCCAAGAAATCATCCAAAAAAAGTACTGGAAACAATTTGCAATTTTAGCAATATTGCAGCATATAAAATATACCCTCATAAATCCTCAACTTTTCTATATATGACTAGCAAGATACAGCAGGAAATTTGGAATGCAGCCAAGAATACACTATCTAGAAAAACTGAACCTTAAATTTCAGGGGAAAAGATGGACAATTAATGAAAAAGGAGACTTCCAGCTTTTCCTGATGAAAGTACCAGAGCTAAATAGAAAAGTTGGACTTCAAACAGAAGACTCAAAAGACACATGAAAATGTTAAAAAAAGGTAATATATACTTTGCAATAAGATGAAATTGAACATGTTTCAATATATTCCCACCTGGGAGAAAGATTCTTATAACTCTCAGGAATTTTAACTCCATTAGAGAGAATATCCTTAGCCAGAAGTAATAGACACTCATGACTTATACATGCCTCTGATAGAATGATTTAAAACCAATTTCTCCTTAAAACAAGGTACAGTAAAGAGATGAGAGGATGGAGGAGATTGGAAGGGGATAAATAATATTACAAAAACAGACCCAAAATGTCTATTACTATAGAGGGGGAAAAGGGAGGAGGTGAGAACCACCTGAATCTTACTCTCATCAGATTTGGCTCAAAGTTAACATATATGCATTCAGTTAAGAAACTTGGATTAGATCAACATCTCACACCCTAAACCAAGATAAGATGAAAATGGGTACAGGATTTAGACATGGAAGACAATAATTTTTTGTGAGAGAAAAAAATTTACTTCAATCTGTGTTCATATTCCAATGGCTCTGTCTCTGGGATGAGTTGCCTTCTTTATAAGTTCAGCAAAGAAGTTGCCTCAATATTTTTCCCACAGTTGCTATTACTAGCTGTATTTCCCACCAATCTATTCCTTCCCACTCTCCTTTATTCTATTCTCTCTCTCCTTTTACCCTGTCCCTATTCTAAAGTATGTTGTATCTGAGTAACCTCTCCCTCAAGCTTCCTTCTCTTCTCTCACATATTCCCCCCCTTCCCTCCCCCCATTCCCCCTTATCCCATCACTTCCCTCTCATTTTTCTCTAGGGTAAGATAGATTTCTATACCCTATTTAGTGTATATGTTATTTCCTCTCTGAGCAATTTCTGATAAGAATGTAGGCTCACTCATTCCCCCTCACTTTCCTTTGTTCCAGTGCATTGAAAAGTTTTTCTTGGCTCTTATGTGAAATATCTTAGCCCCTTCTTCCTCTCCTTTTTCTTCCTCCCAGTACTTTCCTTTATCACCCATTTCCTCCATTTTTTACTATATTAAACCATTATATTCAGCTCCTTCCTGTGCCTTGTCTATATATGCTCCTTCTAACTGCTCTTATAAATGAGAAAGCTCATAGGAGTTATCAATGTCTTCTCCCCATGCAGGAATTCAAGCAGTTCAGCATCATTAGTTTCCTCATAGCTAGTCTTTCTCATCCACCCTCCCTATGGTTCACATGACTCTAGTAATTAGAGATCAAACTTTCTGTTCAGCACTGGTTGTTTCAATAGGAAAGTTTGAAAGTATCCTGTTTCATTGAAAATTGATCTTTTCCCTTGAAAGAGGATGTTAAGTATTACTGGGTAGTTGATTTTCAGTTGTAAACCAAGACTTTTACCTTCTGGAATAACATATTCCAAACCCTATAAGCCCTCAATGTACATGCTGCCAGATCCTGTGTAATCCTGACTATAGAGCCACAGTATTTGAATTGCTTGTTTCTGGCTGCTTTTAGTAATTTCTCTCTAACTTATGGATTTTGGAATTTGGCTATAATATTCTTGGAAGTTTTTCTTTTGGTATTTTCTTTCTGGAGGTTATCAATGAATTTCCTCAATTTGTACTTTACCCTCTGCTTCTAGGATCTCAGGGCAATTTTACTGTATTTTTTTTTTTGAAAAATGGGGTATAGAGTCTTTTCCTGGTCATGACTTTCAGGCAGCTCAATAGTTTTTAAATTATCTCTTCTAGATCTATTTTAGAGGTCAGTTGTTTTTTCAATGAGATATTTCACATATTCTTCTAATTTTTGACTGCTTTGAAAATTGTTTTATTTCTTCCTGATTTCTCGAAAAGGCTTCCTTTACTTCCATTCTGAATTTGAAGGAGTTATTTCCTTCACAGAGCTTTTTTATCTCCTTTTCCAACTGGCCAATTCTGCCTTTTCAAGCAGTCTTCTCCTCATTTGCCTTTTGTTTTGCTTTTTTCCATTTGTCCTAAACTGGTGTTTAACATATTATTTTCTTTAGTTTTTTTTTTTTTTTTTGGTATTTCTTTCACCAAGCTGATGATTTGGTTTTCATGGTTTATCTTCATGCTCTCATTTCTAGTCCCATTTTTTTCTCTACTGCCCTTAATTGTTTTTCAAAGTCTTTTTTGAGCTCGTGCATATCCTGAGCCCATTTTCTATTTCTCTTGGAGGTTTTGTTATCTTCTGTATCTTTCATGGGACCAAAGTATTCTATGATCAAATTCTTCCTCTTCTTTTGTTTGCTCATTTCTTCAGCCTATGACTGATTTACCACACTTTCAAGACTTTGGAAAGTTTTGGGGTTGCAGGGCCTTTAATTCCTCCAAGGTCTTCTGAAAGACTCTGACTGCTCTCTTGTCTTTCTTTGTTATGCGGATGACCACAGAACCTTTCCTTTGACCTGGAGCTGCGAGGATGGTCTCGGCTCAGCTATAGTGGTTTTGGAGCCCAAACTGCAAACTGGGTTTGTGTTTGGGCAAACAACTGAGTCCTGCCCTAGGGAGAGTAGATAGACTTCTTCAGTCTCACCTGAACCCCTTACCATCTGTGGGATGCCCTATGCACTTGCAGGCTGACTTCCCAGAATCCCACTGAAGGTTCCTGCTGCAAGGCTGCTCTGAGGTTGGCACTTGCTCTGCACTCACTCTGCTGCAGCAAAGTTCTCTCACCATTCCTTCAAACTGTTTCCAGTGATCCCTGGGCCAGGAGGTCTGGAAATTGCCCCCTGCCACAGATCCAGGCATTCCCAGGGATTTAGGTACCTGGCCCGGCTGCACCTGCCCCTTGGTTGTACTCACAGCATCTTTTTCCAATCCCCTGATTCCAGTTAAACAGACCTTTCCCATGGAACTTCTAAGTTATCTTGGACTGGAAAATTGCATCATTTATTCTTTCTGTGGGTTATGCCCCTCTAAATTTTGGCTAGAGTCATAATTTGATGGCTTTTTGAATTTTGTGGGGAATGAATATCCAGAAATTCCTGACTTCACGGCACCATCTTGGCTCCCCATGAAAGCCATTATTATAAGCAAACTAGGAGATCAAGGAATAGTTTACCTGTGAGATCTATGGAAAGGGAAGCAATTTATGAAGAAGGAAGAGATTGAGAACATCATTAAAAACAAACCAGATAATTTTGATTACATTAAATTAAAAGGCTTTTGCACAAGCAAAACCACTGTAATCAAAATCAAAAGTAAATTGGAAAATAATCCTTACAACTAGTGTTTACAACAAAGAACACACTTCTGAAATATATAGAGAAGTGAGTCAAATTTATATAAAAAAAAAGCAAACCATTCCCCAATTGATAATTGGTCAATGTATATGCAAAGGCAATTTACAGATGAGGAAATCAAAGTAATCCATAGTCATATGAAAAATTGCTCTAAATAATTACTGTTTAGAGAAATACAAATTAAAGAATCTCTGAGCTACCACCTCACACTTCTCAGATTGCCAATATGACCAGAAAGGACAATGATCAGTGTTGGAATGGATGTGGGAAATCTGGGACAATGATACATTGTTGGTGGAGCTGGGAACTCATTCAACCTTTCTGGAGAGCAATTGGAATTGTGGCAAAAGGGCAGTAAAAGTGTGCATACCCTTTGATCCAGAAATACCACTACTAGGTCTATACACTGAAGACAATATGAAAAAGGGTAAAAACATCACTTATACAAATATATTCATAGAAGCTCTGTTTGTAGTGGCAGTAGATAGAGCACTAGCCTTGGAGTCAGGAATACCTGTGTTCAAATCCCCCCTCAGACATTTAATAATTACCTAGCCGTGTAGCCTTGGGCAAGCCACGTAACCTCATTGCCTTGAAAAATCTAAAAGAAAAAAATGAATTGTGGAGTTTAAACAAAGACTATCACCTTTAACTTTTTTAAAAAAGTTATTTTATGCATTATGCAAGTTTGCTACCTCTTACATTTCATTTTTTTCCTTAAGAATATGATTTTTCTGAAAACATATTAAATTTTGAAAAATGTATAGCATGGAAACAATATAAAGACTATCAGACTGCCTTCTGTGAGGGTTGAGGGGAGGGAAGAGAGATTGGGGGAAAAATTGTAAAATTAAAAAAACATTTCAGAGGGGGAATTTCCCCAAATGACCTCACTAATTAAGTTTAGCTTTTTTAATGTCTTCATTGTCATTTTTTCCTTATATTTCTTAAGTGCCCAAAATGCATATTTCAGTTAATTTCCCTTCCTCTCTCTCATCCTCAAGAATTACCAAGAGAAATTTGGTTGCTTACTGATCTTTATTCATTTTCTCTCTAGTCCTGCCATTTGGGTGAAGAGGATATTATCTAGTAACATCATCAGTTTTTCCCTGTCTATTTGCTAAGATGGGATAAAAGAGATGCATAGAGTCTGAGACTGGTGTCTCTTTACCCTGAGTCGGGATGCTCACAAGTACAGCAGTCATACAGGATGCTAGTGGGATACTTTCAACAGCTCAGTCATGCTATTTCTTCAGAGTATGTTCCCTTTAGAAGATAAATAGATTTGTAGCCAAATGTATTACAAAAAAATAATGCCTATCCAAAGTCACAAAAAGCTTCCAAATTCTAACATTCCCCTAGTGTTGGATAGGTTTATACCACAGGAATGAGTAGGTATAGATTTTGTTTTAATATAAGAAATAGTTTTGAGTTTTTTTGCTTTTTGGATTTTTTTCTTAGTCAATGGGGTTAAGTGATTTGAACTCAGGTTCTCCTGTCTCCAGGGCCATTGCTTTATTCACTGTATCACCTAGCTGCCCCCAGAAATAGTTTTACCATATATTTTACATGTTTTTTAACTTAACTTTTTGTCTTACGGAATTAACATTTTACTCATATTCACAATCTTTCCTTTTTACTATAGGCTTTTTATATGATCCTAGAGATATAACTGGAAAAGAACTCATAGTCATCTAATACAACAACTTTATTCAGAAAACTATATTTAAAAAGTTATATGATTTTCCTCAGTCATACTAGAAGAACCATTATGCCACTCTGTGCTGTCACTTTGTTGTCAAATATAGTTACTGGGTATGTCATCTAAATTCCATTTTCAAATTTGTCAAAGAAAAATTTCATTTTTTGGCAGTCAACAATTATAATATTTAATTCAAATTAAATTTAATTCAAATTATTTTAATTCAAATTAAAAATGCCATGAGGGGGGCAGAGTCAAGATGGTGGCGTGAAGGCAGCATTTCCCAGGAACTCCTTCCCCCCCCCAAACTCCACAAAAAATAAACAAATGATGACTCTAGCCAAAATTGAGAGGGGCAGAACACACAGAAAACTGAGTGATACATTTTCCCAGTCCAAGATAACTTAGAAGTTCCACGGGAAAATGTGTTTCAGAAGGATCAAGGGATGGAAATAAAGGCACGGCCACAGCACAGCTTAGCCCAGTCCACCCAAGAGATCACTGGCAACAGCTTGAAGGGGCAGGGAGAGAACTCTGCTTCACCAGAATGAGTGTGGAGTGAGGAGCACAGGCTGCAGAATATGCAGCGAGAATCTGGAGAAAGCAGTCAGCACCCCCAGAGACAGTAAGGGAAGTTTGCAGAGATTTCTCTGCTCTCCCTCATGGTAGAACTCAGCTGTTTGCCAACTCTTAGACCCAGGTTGAAGTTTGGGCTTCCATACTAAGATAGCAGGATCTCCCTTATAGCTCCAGAGCAGAGAGAAGTAAGAGGGAGATCTACATATCAAGTGCAGGCAAGAGAGCATAAGACCATGGAAGAATAAAGGTCCCAGTGGGGTGTCCACCCCAAAAATAACCCTAAAGCCCTGGAAGTGCTGTAAATTAGTCTTGGGCTGAGGAAATGAGTAAACAACAGAAAAAGAAGAATCTCACCATAGAGAATTAATTTAGTCCCATGGAAAATCAAAACACATACTCAGATGATGATAAAATTAAAGCTTCCAAATCCAAAACCTCCAAGAGAAATAGAAAATGGGTTCAGACTATGGATGAGTTCAAAAAAGACTTTGAAAAGTAATTAAGGGAGTTGGAGGAAAATTTGGGAGGAGAAATAAGAGCAATGCAGAAAAATCATGAAAACCAAATCAAAAGCTTGGTGAAAGATATACAGAAATATACTGAAGAAAATAATATGTTAAAAATCAGCTTAGGCCTAAAGCAAAAAAGCAAAAAAAAAAGGCAGATAAAAAGAATGCCTTAAAAGGCAGAATTGTCCTGCTGGAAAAGGAGATAAAAAAAGTTCTCTGAAGGAAATAACTCCTTCAAATGTCAAATGGAACTAAAAGAAGCTGATGACTTTGCAAGAGATCAGGAGGAAATAAAAATCTTCCCAAAAAAGCCAAAAATTAGAAGAAAATGTGAAATACCTCATTGGAAAAAAAAAACAACTAGGGGCAGCTAGGTGGCACAGTGGATAGAGAAACAGCCCTGGAGTCAGGAGTACCTGGGTTCAAACCTTGCCTCAGACACTTAATAATTACCTAGCTGTGTGGCCTTGGGCAAGTCACTTAACCCCATGTGCCTTGCAAAAACCTAAAAAAAAAAAAACAGACCTCGAAAACAGATCCAGAAGAAATAATTTAAAAATTATTGGGCTATCTGAAAGCCACGACCAGAAGAAGAGCCTAGACTTCATTTTTCAAGAAATAATACATCAAAATTGCCCTGAGATCCTAGAAGCACAGGGTAAAATACAAATCGAGAGAATTTACTGGTCACCTCCTGAAAGAGATCCCAAAAGAAAAACAAGAATCTTACGGCCAAATTCCAAAACTCCCAAATCAAACAGAAAAGTCTAAAAGCTGCCAGAAACAAACAATTCAACTACTGAACCTCCATGGTCAGAATTCCACAGGATCTGGCAGCATCTACATTAAGGGCTCATAGGGATTGGAACATGATATTCCAGAAGGCAAAAGATCTTGGCTTACAACCAAGAAGCAATTACCCAGCAAAATTCAACATCCTCTTTCAGGGGAAAAGATGGACTTTCAATGAAACAGGAGACTTTCAAACTTTCCTATTAAAACAACAGTAGCTGAAGAGAAAATTTGATCTCCAAGTTCAGGACTCTGGAGAACCATAGGGAGAGTGGAAGAAAAGGACTAGCTATGAGGAACTTAATGATGTTGAACTGTTTATATTCCTGCACAGGAAGAAGATATTGATAACTCATATGAACTTTGTCTTTTATAAGAGCAGATAGAAGGAGTATATATAGACAAGAAATAGGAAGGAGTGGAATACAATGGTATAATATAGTAAAAAGATGGAGTCAATGGGTAATAAAGGAAAGTACTGGGAGGAAGGGAAAAGGAGATGAAGAAGAAAAAACTAAGAAATTTCAGATAAGAATCAAGAAAAAGCTTTTTCAATGGAGTGGAAAGGGGGAAGGCAAGGGGGAATGAGTCAGCCTTCATTCTCATCAGAAATGTCTTGGAGAGGAAATAACATACACAGTAGAGTGAGGAAACCTATCTTGCCCTAGAGAAAAATAAGAAGAAAAAGACAGGATAAGGGGGAAGGGGAGGAGGGAAGCGGGGAATAGGTGATAGAAGAGAGGGAAGATCGAGGGGAAAGGGTACTCAGATTCAACACACTTTTGGACAGTCCCAGGATGAAAAGAGAGAGAGAATAGAATAAATGAGAGTGGGCAGAAATAGAGTGGAGGTAGAGCTAGTAATAGCAACTGTGGTAAAAATATTGAAACAACTTCTCTGGTGGACTTATGATGCAGAAAGCAACTCACCCCAGAGACAGAGCCATTGAAATCTGAACACAGACTGAAGTAAAATTTTTTTTTCTCTCTCTCTCTATTCTTAAGGTTTATCATCTTCTTGGGGGTGGAGGGGTTTATGTTTACTCTTATGTTACTCTTATAACACATTGAATTTACATGAATGTATGGCATTGAAACAATGTAGAGACTATCAGACGTCTTCTGGGTGGGGGGGATGGGAGGGGGAAAATTGTAGAATTCAGAGTCTTGCAAAAAATGATGGGTACATATTACTATTGTATATAATTGGAAAACAAATAAAATATTAAAATGTTAAAAAAAAGTCATGAAATTTCCAGTCTTAACCAACTATCATAAGAAGACCCTAGTCCATTTCTCGCTTTTTTGCTCCCTTACTGCAGAACCAGTTATGCCTTTTGCATTGACTACACCTAAGTTCAATTGTTCTTGATCATCCTGGGGGGATTTTGGTGGTGATTCTTTTCCCCTTTCTATATGTCACAGTTCTGGAGGGTTTTTTTAGAAACTGAAATACTAGGCATTTTTTCAGGTTTAAAAATTATGTTTGCTGAAATCTTCAAATCTTGGAATTAAATTGTAATAGAAATATGGGCACATTAGGATCATGGTAACATGAGGAATAATTTCATTATTTAGTTCATATACACATACACACACACACACACACACACACACATCTGCATTATTGTTAATGCTACCTGTTAATAGTCTTCACAAAATTATAACAACCCCAATACTGATACATAAAAGATGTGCTATAGACTCAAAATGGCTATCCTTAGAAAAATTTATATATGCTGTCCTAAATCTATTATTAGGCATATCACTATTTGGCTTGGTTAGCATTGAGTAATAATGAAGGCTATGTCCTGTGCTTTTATCTATGTGATTTCTTCAGCTTAATGAAGTAGGGTTAGATAGCATTCATTGAGATTTATACACCATGTTTAGAAAATATACATTCTGCATTCAGAACAAAATCTTATTTTGGTTTGGGTAAAAGGTGAGGGAGGTAAAGAAAATAAAGTAAAATAGCTTAATCAATATGAAAATAAAAATTGGCATACAAAGGGCTTAAAAAGGTAGACAATTTTTCCTATCTACTTCACATATTTTCTTTTAATTTAGTCATGTTTTATTTAATCTAAAAATCTTTGCTTCTTGAAAAAATTAATTGACTGACATTGTTATCTTTTACTATAATTCTCTGTCTACCATCATCCCTCCACCACTGTAGTTTAAAAATAGTCAAATTATAGGTCTTCAAATATAGGCTATCTTCAAAAATGTATTAACATAGCTCAGGTATTTCTCTGTGGAGAATGAGTTAGAGTGCAAAACTGAGATTATTTTATCTGTGCTTTTTAAAATCCCAAGCACAATTCAATTGGAATTGCTCTCCAGCTCTTGCTTTGCAATCACAATTTTTATTTTTTTACACAAATCTATGACATTCTAGTGACAATTCTAACCACTATAGATAATCTACAGCTCATTGCTAAGCCATAATCTTAAACAATTATTAGTGATCCCAAGAAGTTAGTGGACTTTCCCATAGTGACCCAACCAATTTGTGCCAAGCCTTTAAAGAAGCCTCCAAAACAAGTTGTCCTATCCATGCCCATATCATAAATGATCTCCATTACATCTGCAACAATTTAGAAGTTTTGAATGATCAAGTAATGGTAGATTTTTAAAAAATATAAACAATGTTGTAGTCAAAATGATAGATGAAAGACAGTCCCCTAAATGAATTCATCCAGCATTCCTTCCTAACAACTTAAAAATAATACCTTGGACTAACAGAGCCAAAATTAGGGGAGAAATATTTATGCAGCCTAAGAGAGCTTGAAGAGGTCAGCAGGAAAAGTATATGAAAAAGGGTCAAGGTTTGTGCAGTACTCACACATGGGCATCATGAGAAGCAACATCTTGAACCATCACGCTCCAGGTGGTAAAGGTATCAGATAACTGCACAGAAAGAGATTGCAGGGGACCTTTTGCTGGTGTTGGCAGCTCTACTGCCCATACACAATTTTGGGTTACAATTCCAGAATAGAAAGGAGCTCTTATGGTCAGTTACTAGGGAACAAGGTCCCTGGTTCCCAAGCCAAAGAAAATCTAACACCAAAAAATTGCAGATTCCCCAAAACTAGTTATGAAAATAGAAACATAGAAAGTCTAAAGCTTGACTCAGCATCTCCTTTGCACTAGATGAACAAAGCCCAACTTTAACATGAAGCTCAAAGTAAAGAAATGGAATAAAAAGGAGCAAACAATGCAAAAATATTAACATAAAAGCTACTAAACTGGCAGGGAAAGCCAAGATAAAACTCAAAAGTAGACAATAATGTGAAAATAAATACAAAATTTTGAAAAATGCTAATTGAATCCAAGTCCAAAAGAATTCCTGAAAAGTAAAAGAAAAAAAATGAATGGGAGAGGAAAAAAATTAGAAATAAGAATGAGTGGTGAAAAAAAATTATGAAAAAGAAATTAATAGTTTGGTAAAAGAGGCACAAACGTATTAAAACTATAGTACCTTAAAAGCAGATTTGATTTAATGGTTAAAAAAGCATCAACATTAACTGAAGAAAATAAATTCTTTTCTTATTTGTGCATATTTTCTTTTCTTCTTTTTTCCCATTTTTAAATTTATTTTATATTATTACAATAATCTTATTGTGATGGTAATCATACCCCCCCCTCAGAAAAAAAAAGATAAGAAACCTCAAGAATAGTGAGAGAGAAAAAAGTATACTCAGTTTGTGTTCGGATTCCAATGGTTCTGTATCTGGGATGAGTTGCCTTCCACATCATATCCACCAGAGAAGCTTCTTCTATATTTTTCCCACAGTTGCTATCACTAGTTTTTTTTTCCCCTCCACTGTATTTCTCCCCATTCTCATCTATCCCATTTTCTCTCTCTCTCTTTCCTTTCATCCTGTCCCTGTCCAGAAGTGTGAGTGTGTTGCATCTGACTACCTGCTCCCACAATGTCCTCTTCTCTACCACCTATTCATCCCTTCTCCACCCTCTTCTTCCTTTTCCCCTTCCTTTCATTTTTCTCTAGACTGAGATATATTTCTATACCTATGTATAATATTTCCTTTATGATCTATTTCTAATTAGAATGAAGTCTAACTCAACCCCCTTGCCTTCCCCATTCCACTCCATTGAAAAAGCTTTTTTCTTGACTCTTATGTGAAGTATCTTAGCCCCTTCTTCCTCTTTCTCTTCCTCCCAGTACTTTCTTTTATCACCCATTGGCTCCATTATACCATTATATTCAGCTTCTTCCTGTGCCTTATTTATATATGTTCCTTCTAACTACTCTTACGAATGAGAAAGTTCATATGAGTTATCAGTATCTTCTTCCCATACAAGAATACAAACAGGGAGTGGCTAGGTGGCACAGTGGATAGAGCACCAGCCCTGGAGTCAGGAATACCTGAGTTCAAATCTGTTCCCAGACATTTAATAATTACATAGCTGTGTGGCCTTGGGCAAGCCACTTAACCACATTGCCTTGCAACAAAAAGCTAAAAAAAGAATACAAACAGTTCAACATCATTAAATTCCTCATAGTTAGTCCTTCTCATCCCTCCCCTCTATGATTCATCTGAGTCCTGTAACTGGAGATCAAACTTTCTGTTCTGCTCTGGTTGTTTCAATAGGAAAGTTTGAAAGTCCCATGTTTTACTGAAAAATCCATCTTTGACCCTGCAATTGGATCTTCAGTTTTCCTGAGTAATTGATTCTCAGTTATAAAAAAAAGATCTCTTGCTTTCCAGAATATCATATTCCAAAACCTATGAGCCCTGGTAATCCTGACTACAGAACCACAGTATTTGAATTGCATGTTTCAGGCAGCTTTTAGTATTTTCTCTTTGACTTGGAAGTTTTGGAATTTGGCTGTAATATTCCTTTCAGGATCTCTTTCAGGAGGTGATCGGTGAATTTCCTCAGTTTCTATTTTACCCTCTGCTTCTAGGATCTCAGGGAAATTTTGCTGTATTCTTTCTTGAAAGTGAAGTCTAGGGGTGGCTAGGTTGTTAGATGGCTACAGTGGATAAAGCACCAGCCCTGGAGACAGGAGAACCTAAGTTCAAATCTGGCCTCAGACACTTAAAATTTAACTAGTTGTGTGGCCTTGGGCAAATCACTTAACCCCATTGCCTTGCCAAAAAACACCTAAAAAAGAGAAAAAAAGAAAGAAATTGAAGTCTAGGCTCTTCTCCTGGTCATGACTTTCAGTTAGTCCAATAATTTTTAAATTATCTCTTGTGGATCTGTTTTCAAGTTCGATTTTTTTTTTCTGATGAGATATTTCATATATTTTTTCTAATTTTGGAATTCTTTGGAATAGTTTTAATTCTTCCTGATTTGTCATGAAGTCATTGGTTTCCTTTAATTCCATTCTGCATTTGAAGGAGTTATTTTCTTTGGAGGGCGTTTTTATCTCCTTTTCAAACTGTCCTAATTCTGCCTTTTAAGATATTATTCTCCTCATTTGCCTTTTTGTGTTGCTTTTTCCATTTGATCTAAATTGTATTTTAACAAATTATTTACTTCAGTATTTTTTGTATTTCTTTCACCAAGTTGCTGACTTGGTTTTCATGATTTATCTGCATTGCTCTCATTTCTCCTCCCAATTTTTCCTCTACCTCCCTTAATTGCTTTTCAATGTCCTTTTTTGAGCTCTTCCATATCCTGATTCCATTTTCTTGGAGGTTTCAGATAGAGAAGTTGTGATTTTGTCATGATCTGAGTATACATTTTTATCCTCCATGGGACCAATATAATTTTCTATGTCTGTTTCTTCTTTATCTGTTGTGTGCTCATTTCCTCAGATTATGACTGATTTACCACATTTCAAAGCTTTGGGGTTATTTTAGGTTATTTTAGCACAACCCACAGGTGTCTTAATTCCTCCAGGGTCTTATGAGGGGCTCTAACTGCTCTCTTTCCTGTACTTTGTTATGTGGGTGACTACAGGCCCCCCCTCTGCCCTGGATCTGCGGGGATAGTCCCTGCTACTTTACGGTGGTATGGGAGGCCAAACAGCAACCTGGATCTGAGTGTGGGCAAACAACTAAATTCTGCCCCAGGGAGAGAAGAGTCACTTCTGCTGTCTTCCCAGAGCCCCTTAAAATCTATTGACTGAGAGCTCTGGATGTGCTGGGTGGCACTGTGAAGTCCCCTTGCAGGTTCTCATCATAGAGCAGTAGCTCTGGCAGAACTCTGCTCTGTACTCCCTCTGGTGTGGTGGAAATATCTCACCACCCCTTCCAACTGTTCCCAATGATTAAAGCACCCCATCTGCCACTGACACAGATTAAAGCACCCCATCTTCCACTGACACAGGTGCCCGGCCCAGCTGTGCTGTGTGTGTTTCGACTTTTTTCCAATCTCCCTGGTCCCAATGGAATAGACCTTTCCTGGAGACCTTCTAAATTGTCTTGGACTGGGAAACTGTATTACTCAGTTTTTCTATGGGTTTTGCCCCTCTAGATTTTGGCTAGTCATAATTTGATGTCTCTTAGAGTTTTGGGGGAATAGATTTCCAGGAATTCCTGCCTTCATGCCATCAACTTGGCTCTGCCACCCCCACCCGATTTTATTTATTTTGAGTTTTATAATTTTCCCCCTAATATTGCTTCTCTCCCCCACCCCCACAGAAGGCAGTCTGCTGGCCTTTACATTTTCCATGGTATATATTGTTCTAAGTTGAATGTGATGAGAGAGAAATCATATACTTAAGCAAGAAAAATAAAGTATAAGAGATAGAAAAATAACATAATAAGATAACAGGTTTTTTTCCTGCCCTAAGTTAAGGTCATAGTCTTTGGTCTTGTTTAAATTCCACAGCTCTTTCTCTGGATACAGATGGTATTCTCCATTGGAGTTAGCCTAAAATTGTCCATCAAGGTTGATCATCACCCCCCATGTTCCTATTGGGGTGTACAATGTTTTTCTGGTTCTGCTCATCTCTCTCGCCATCAGTTCATGTAAATACTTCTATGCTTCCCTGGATTACCATCTCTCCTGGTTTCTAATAGAACAATAGTGTTCCATGACATATATATACCATAGTTTGTTAAACCATTCCCCAATTGAAAGACATTTACTTAATTTCTGATTCTTTGCCTCCACAGACAAGGCTGCTATGAATATTTTTGTGCAAATGATGTTTTTACTGTTAAAAAAAATTCTTAAAAATATAATTGGTCAATGGAAAAGAGATGCAAAAGCTCACTGGAAAAAAAATACTAATTTCTAAATCAAATTAGAATTAAGGAAATAGAAGTTAATAATTCTATGTGACATCAGGAAACAATTTTTATAAACACCAGTAAGGTGGGGCAATGTATAGAGTACCAGGCCTGATATCAGGAGGACCTGAGTTCAAATCCAGTCTCAGATACTTAATAAATAGCTAGCCATATATGACCTTGGGCAAGTCACTTAACCCCATTGTCTTACAAAAAAATAACAAAAAATTTTTTAAAAAATTAAAATTTAAAATAATGAGAAAAAAAGAGAATGTGAAATATCATTAGAAAAAGTGATTGGGAAGAGATGAACTAAAAATTATTGGATTACTTGAAAGCCAAAGTAAAAAAAAAATTAATCCTAGACATCAAATGTCAAGAAATTATCAAGGAAAATAACATATTGGTGGGCAGAGCCAAGATGGTGACATGAAGGGATCAAGTCTTAGGAGCTCTCTGATAAAACTCAGAAACTAAGGACTCTAACTAAACTTTCGAGAGACAGAACCCACAAAGGGACCCAGTGAGGCAGTTCTCCTACTCAAGGTAAACTGGAAAAGAGCAGAAAGGCTCTGCGCCAGAGCGAAAGAACTTCAGCCTCCTGGAGACAGCCCCAGGGCGCTGGGAGCCTAGGCTCACAGCAGTGGGGGAGTCTCCTGAGCTGTGCCCCGGGGAGCACCAGCACAAAGTGGGGGAACAGTGGGGGACCTATGCCAGAATGAGCACTTGTAGCCCAGCCCTCAGGGCACACAGCAAGGAGCTTGGTCTTTCTGCAGCCCAGAGCAGGAAACAGAAGCAGCAGGAATGGTAGGCAGGAGCCCCCAGGGCTTAAGCCCATTGAGCTGAGGGAGGGGAGTGAAGAGAGACTGCAGAGCTCTGTCCTCTGCCTCTGGAACAGGACTCTGGGGCTCTGACCACATTCAGATCCTGATCCCAGTATAGGCCCCACCATAGAACAACAGGGACCCCCCCACCTCAGCCCCGTGGCAGAGGGGGGCGCTTATGGTCATTCACAGACCAAGAGGGAGGACAGAACCTCACACACAGAGACCCCTGTGGGAGGGTCCCAAAAGCTCAGGAAGCACCCTAAAAAACAGGTTTAGGCTGGGAAAATGAACAAGCAAAGAAACAAGAGGAAGACCATTGAGAAATATTTTGCAGATGAGCCCAAGAAGGATCAAAATACTCAGTCTGAAGATGAGGAAGCACAAGCTCCTGCATCTAAAGACTCCAAGAAAAACAGAAATTTGCCTCAGGCTATGATAGAGCTCAAAAAAGATTTTGAAAATTAAATGAGGGAGTTGGAAGAAAAACTGGGAAAAGAAAGGAGAGAGATGCAGGAAAAACTTGAAAATGAAGTCAGCAGCTTAGTCAAGGAAATCCAAAAAAATGCTGAAGAAAATAGCATGCTAAAAACCAGCTTAGGTCAAATGGAGAAAACAGTTCAAAAAGTTATTGAGGAGAAGAATGCTTTAAAAAGCAAAATTGGCCAGATGGAAAAAGAGATAAGAAAACTCTCTGAGGAGAACAAATCCTTCAGACAAAGAATAAAATTCAGGGAGATTGATGAATTTACTAGAAATCAGGAATCAATACTTCAAAACCAAAAAAAAAATGAAAAATTAGAAGAAAATGTGAAATATCTCATTGAAAAAACAACTGATATGGAAAACAGACTTAGGAAAGATAATTTGAAAATTATTGTAATACCTGAAAGTCATGATCAGGAAAAGAGCCTTGACACCATTTTCAAAGAATTACTACAGGAAAATTGCCCTGATATTCTAGAAGCAGAGGGCAAAATAGAAATGGAGAGGATCCACCGATCCCCCAGAGAAAGAGATCCCAAAAAACCAACCCCCAGGAATATTATAGCCAAGTTCCAGAACTCCCAAGTCAAAGAGAAAATATTACAAGCAGCCAGAAAGATACAGTTCAAATATCGTGGAGCTGCAGTCAGAATCACACAGGACTTAGCAGCAACTACATTGGAAGCTTGTAGGGCTTGGAATACAATATACCGGAAGGCAAAAGAGCTTAGAATGCAGCCAAGAATGAACTACCCAGCAAGACTGAATGTCCTCTTCCAGGGAAAAAGATGGACTTTCAATGAACCAGGGAATTTCAAAGGTTCCTTCTGGAATGGCCAGAGCTGAACAGAAGGTTTGATCTTCAGATACAGGACTCAGGTGAAGCATGGAGATTGGAGGAGAGGGGGAAAATATGAGGAACTTAATGAGGATGAACTGCATGTATAGAAAAATGATACTGATAATATTCATATCAACCATCTCAGTTAATAGAGCAGGTAGAGGGAGCTTTTATAGTTGAAGCACAGGAGAAAGCTGAATTTGAAGATAAAATAGGGTGTAAAAATGGAGTCAATAGAAAAAAAAGGGAAATGGAATGGGAGAAAGAAAAAGGAGAGGGGGAATAGTCCAAGATATTTCACATAATAAGATTTTTTTATTACAATGAGCTATTGCAATGATATGGAAGGGGGGGAGGCAAGGGGGAATGAGGGAACCTTTGCTCTCATCAGAGATGGCTAGGAAAGGAAACAGCAAATATAATCAATGGGGTATAGACAACTGGAGTAAGAAGGAGGGGGGAGCAGGGGGAAGGGTAGGGGATGTGAACAAAGGAGGAGAGGATGGACCATGGGGGGAGAGTGGCCAGATATAACACATTTTCTTTTTTACTTCTTGCAAGGGGCTGGGATTTAATGGCCTGCCCAGGACCATAGGGCCAGGTGGATTCTGGGCCTAAGAGGTGGTATGGTGGCTCAGGGCTTCTTGGCCCCAGGACCAGGGATCTGTCTGCTGTGCCACTCAGCAACCCTACAGCAGAGTCAGAGCGAAAGGAGAGAGAAAATATAGTACATGGTAATGGAGAAATAAGAAAGGAGGGAGTTGCAATCAGCAGTGGCAACCTTGGAAAAATATGGAAGTAACTTTTTTGATGGACTTATCATAAAGAATGTGATTCACCCACAACAGAGTTGATGGTGTTGGAACAAATACTGAAGCACATCTTTTGTTATTATTATTTGGGGGAGGGTGCCCGGCAAGTGGGGCTGGGTGGCCTGCCTGGGGCCACATAGCAGGGTGATCTTTGGGTGCCTGGGGCCGGATTCGAACCCCGGGTGCTCCTGGCTCAAGGGCCAATGCTCTGTCTGCCACCCAGCCACCCCTACTATTATTACTATTTTATTTTATTTTGGGTCTTTTTTTTCCTTCATTTTGGTTTTTGCAGGGCAGTGGGGATTGGGTGGCTTGCATGTCACATGGCTGGGTGATTATTGGGTTTGCGAGGCTGGATAAGGACTCGGGTGCTCGTGGCCCCAGGGCTGGTGCTTTGTCCATTGCGCCACCTGGGCATACCTACAATTATTACTATTATTTTTTTTAATTTTAGTTTTTTTCTCTCCCCTTTACTTTTTTCGCCCAAGCAAGTCTATCTATATTCATGGGGGAAGGGGTATTTTGATTACCTGTAAATAAGAATATTTTATTAATGTGAAAAACATTTGTACAAAATGAGAATAAAAATAAATTTAAAAAATAAAATAAAAAATAAAGTTGTAAAAAAAAGCATATCTTAGATGTAGAGAGTAAAATAGAAATTGAAAGATTCCACTGATTATATTCTGAAAGAGATTCTAAATAAAAAGTCCTAAGAATGTCAAAGTCAAATTCCAGAACTCCTATGTCAAAGAGAAAATAATTCAAAGTCAGAAAAAAGAATTAAAATACTCATTGCATTTTAGGATCGAAAAAGATATAGTGGTTTTTATCTTAAAAGAATGGTGTAGGGCTTAGGACAGGATATTCCAGAAGCCATAGTCTCTAAAATTACTACAAAAAACATTCTAGACTTCTGGCCAAGATGGCAGAGAGAAGACTGGCACAGTTCTAAAGTCTCCTGATCTCTTCCCCATCTATCACATGAAACAAACCTCTTAAAAGAAAACCGATCCACAAAAGCTAGAAAGAAAAGCCAGGAGAAACAACATCTACCTCGGGATTTGTCTCCCACAACAGCTTTGGCCAAATTCAGGTGGGTGAGTCTGGGCTCAGAGGGAGGATTAGCCCTGGATCAGCCAGATTAACAGTTGAATTGGAACCAGGACTCTGAGGGCCAGAGAGCCGGACCTGCTGGACCAGCGGTGGGGCTGGATGAAAGGGGCTTGGGTCCACAGGGAAGAAGAGGTGCTGCTATTGGTGCTGTCCCCCTGGAGCTTGGGGACCAGGCTGAGGTGAGAGTTCTGGCACAGGAGAGCTGCGGACACCATCCCTGGGCTCCTCTGGTCTGAGAAACTCCCAGGCCTCCATTGCACAGAGGCCTCTTCCCAAACAAAAAAATGCAAACTACTTCTGCCTGAGGCCCAGGTGTGTGAGCAGAAGAACCAGCCCAGCTGAGGAATGACCTCAAGCCAGGGTAAAGCCCACCATTGATTGAAGGCAAAAGAATTCAATACCTCCAACTCATCCCTTTGGACAAAAGGAGAAGGCCTCTCAACCAAGGTCACAGACACTCCAGAGAGGGCAACCAGAACCTCCTACTGGCAAACCAGAGAAATTTCACTCAATAAAGCCTTTAGCAATCCCAAACCCAGGTGAACCAGCCCCACCCCCCAACATAAGGTCTTAGCATAATGAAGAAGGGTCAGCAGAAAGGTGGATCCATAGAAAAATTCCTGGAAGGGAAAGACCTCCAACTCAGAGAGACCTGGAACCTCTGAGGAGAATACAATCTGGTCTCCAGCACAGAAAGACTTCCTTGAAGAAATAAGGAAGGAGCTTAAAAATTTGGGAGAGACAATTAATACCTTGCAAGAAGAAAACAAAACCTTAGAAAGTACAATTGGATAAACAACAAAAGGAGAATAAATCTCTCAGATCATCAATTGGACAATTACAAAATGAGAATAATTCTCTCAGATCCTCAAATGAGTAAATGCAAAAAGAAATTAATTCTCTCAAAAGCTCAATTGGTCAAATGGAAAGCTCTTTCAAAAGTAGAATTGACCAACTGGAAAAGGAGTTGCAAAAGGTTAATGAAGAAAACTCCTCCCCCCAAAAAAATAATGGAGTCTACAGAAACTAATGACTCCATGAGACAGCAAGAATCAGTTAAACAAAATCAAAAAATAGAAAAAAATAGAAGCAAATGTAAAATGTCGCATCAACAAAACCACTGACCTTGAGAATAGATCGAGAGGGGCAACCTGAAAATTATAGGACTTCCTGAAAACATTGAAGAGAAAAAAAGCCTGGACTTAATATTACAAGATCTAGTGATAAAACACTGCCCTGAAATCATGGAATTGGAGGGCAAAGTAGTTATTGAAAGAGTACATCGATCCCCACTAGAAAAAGATTCTAAAATGAAAACTCCAAGGAATGTTGTGGCCAAATTCCAGAACTATGAGATAAAAGAGAAAATCCTTCAAGCAGCCAGAAAGAAGCAATTTAAATATCAAGGAGCCAGAGTAAGGATCACGCAGGACCTGGCTGCATCAACTTTAAGGGATCGATGGGCCTGGAATGAGATATTTCGAAGAGCACGGGAGCTTGAAATGCAGCCAAGAATCTACTTTCCTGCAAAGCTGAGCCTTCTCTTCCAGGGAAAAAAAGATGGACATTAAACAAAATGGAAGAATTCCAAAAATTTCTGATGAAAAGACCAGAGCTAAACAGAAAATTTGGACATCAAACAGGAGGTTCAAGAGACACATGAAAAGGTTAAAAAAAAAGGAGGGGGCAGTAAAAGGGGAAAAAATGCAATCCAGTAAGTTGAAACTGGCTATATCCCAGCTTGGGGGTAAAAAAAAAAAGATTCTCATAAACCTTGAGAAATGTAACTATAACAGAGAGAATACACCTAGCCAGAAATGATGGACATTCATGACCTATCCATGAGACTACTATCTAATGGGATGTAACTGGCTTTAACCCCACTTGGTAGAAAGACTCTAATAACTCTCAGGAATTTTGACTCTACTTGATAGAATATACAGAACTAAAAGGGACAGACACTTAGAAATTTCTATGACTTAGATAGAATGATCTAAAAAAAAACCACTACCTCCCTAAAAAGGGGGACAGGAAAGAGACAGGAGGAGGGATGGGATTGAATGGGGTAAATCTCATTACACCAAGAGGTACAAAAAACCTATGGTAATAGTGGGGAAGAAGGGAGCAGAGGAGAAACACCTGAATCTTCTGCACATCAAACTTGGCTTAAAGTCAACCTACACATATTCAGTTAACTTATAAAACATCTAACCTTTCAAGTATTAAAAGGGGAAAAGGGGAGGGGGGGAATGGAGAAAGGGAAGGGGAGTGGGGAAAATAACAAAAGGAAGGGAAGGGAAAAAGGGAAAGGGGAAAGAAAGGGGAGGGTGTGATATAGGAGGACTAGTTTACCTGTCAGATATATGGAAAGGGGAGCAGTTTATGACTAAGGAAGAGTTGGAGAACATCATCAAAAACCAAATAGATGATTTCAATTACACTAAATTACAAAGCTTTTGCACAGATAAAACCACTATAACCAAGATCAAAAGAAATGTAGTAAATTGGGAAACAATCTTTACAACTAATGATTCTGACAAAGGACTCATTTCTAAAATATACAGAGAACTGAGTCATATTTTTAAAACAAAAAGCCATTCCCCAATTGACAAATGGTCAAAGGATATGCAAAAGCAATTTACAGATGAGGAGATCAAAGTAATCCATAGCCATATGAAAAAATGCTCTAAATCATTAATTATTAGAGAAATGCAAATTAAAGCTTCCCTGAGGTACCGCCTCACACCTCTCAGATTGGCCAGTATGACCAGGAAGGATACTGATCATTGTTGGAAGGGATGTGGGAAATCTGGGACCCTATTACACTGTTGGTGGAGCTGTGAACTCATCCAACCCTTCTGGAGAGCTATTTGAAACTATGCCCAAAGGGCAACAAAAATGTACATACCCTTTGATCCAGCAATACCACTACTGGGTCTTTACCCTGAAGAGATGAGGAAAAAGGGTAAAAACATTACTTGTACAAAAATATTTATAGCAGCCCTGTTTGTGGTGGCAAAGAATTAGAAATCCAGTAAATGTCCTTCAATTGGGAATGGCTTAGCAAACTGTGGTATATGTATGTCATGGAACGCTATTGTTCTATTAGAAACCAGGAGGGATGGGATTTCAGGGAAACCTGGAGGGATTTGCATGAACTGATGCTGAGTGAGATGAGTAGAACCGGAAAAACACTGTACACTCTAACAGCAACATGGGAGTGATGTTCAACCTTGAAGGACTTGCTCATTCCATCAGTGCAACAATCGGGAACAATTTTGGACTGTCTGCAAAGGAGAGTACCATCTGTATCTAGATAAGGAACTGTGGAGTTTGAACAAAGTGCAAGGACTATTTCCTTTAATTTAGAACAAAAACAGATAACTTATTGTCTGATCTTGTTACCTCTTAGACTTCTCTTTTCTTTAAGGATATGATATCTCTCTCATCACACCCAATTTGGATCAACGTACAACATGGAAACAAAGTAAAGCTGACAGAGTGCTTTCTGTGGGGGGGGAAGCAAGATTGGGGGGAAATTGTAAAACTCAAATATTATCTTTAATAAAAATAAATTTAAAAAAACATATTCTACCTTGGAAACAATTCTAAGGAATGTGAGGGAACATATATCTAATTAAATAGTGAACTTTCAAGCATTCCTAAAGAAAAGACCATACCTCCATAGAAAACTTGACATTTAAACTCAAAGAGAACACAGAAATGAAATATAAAAAGGTAAATATCAAAGATTAATAATCATAAGGGACTGAGTAAGATTGAAATGTTTATATTCTTATATAGGAAGATGATACATATAATTCCTAAGAACATTGTCATTATTTGTTGTCATTCAATGTTTCAGTAATGTTTCATAACCCATGGACCAGGACACAGGAGAACCTTGTATCCTCCACTATCTCTTGATAATCTTTCCAAATCATTTCATTGATTCTATGATCCTTTTCATACATTTTATGCTCTTCAGTTTCCTCCCTCTGGCTTCATTCTTTCCCAACAGCAAGACTTTTCCCATGACTTCCATCTTCTCACTATGTTTCCAAAGTATTTAAGCTGCTATTTCAATATTTGATTTTCCAGTAAACAATGTGAATTAATTTATTTTATGTACTACTTATTTGGTCTGTTTGTTGTCCAAGGGAATCTCTAAAGTCTTCTCTACAATTGGAAAGCATTGATTCTACCATGCTTAGCTTTCTTTATAGTCCAACTCTAAAAGCCTACATTGTTACTGGAAATACCATACATAACCTTGACTATATGTACCTTTGTCAACTAGGTGATGTCTCTTTTCTATTATGCTGACTAGAATTAAAATTTACATAGATAAATGTGCAAGATAAAACAAAAGGCTTAAGTTGATTATGTTATAATGCTTTCAAAGAAGAAGAAGAAGAATGGGTGAGAAAGAGTGATGTGCTAGAAGAAGGAAGAGGTAGAATGGAAAAAAATACACAAAACCTTTTGCAGTAAAGTACAATATTTGAACTTCATTCTCAATCAATTTGGTTCAAAGAGGGAAGAACATACACACACACACACACACACAAACACAAACACTTGCATACTCAGCTGTATTTAGAAATGTAACATACATGGGTAGCAAGGTGGTGCAATTGATAGAGCAGAGGCCCTGGAGTCAAGGACCGGAGTTCAAATCCTGCCTTAGACACTTGATACTTTCTGTTTGACCTAGAGTAAATCACTTAACCCCATTGTCCCACCAAAAAGGAAAAGAAATTTAACTTACTATATAGAGGAATAGGAAGGTAATAAGAGAAAATATGGGGGGATATTGCAAAAGGGAAGACAAACTAAGGGGTATTGATTTTTGAGGGGATTAGTTACTGTCCTTTTTTATTGAACATGAGCAAAGTCACATCACTATGTTTGAGGAAAAATTACAGTGTGTCCTATTATGGATAATCAGACCAATATGCTCTACCACAGGACCCACAAAAAGAGTTCTTGTGTGTTTACTCTAAACTTACATTTGTCATGTCTTCTTTGAGTTGCCTCAATTCTGTCTTCCCCAAAGAGTGCAGTACCCTCTCTGATGAGGTACACCATGTTTAGTGGTCTTGTGCCAGTGTGTCCCATGCTATAAAATAAATTCTAAATTTCTTAAGAAAGCTCTTCAGGGTATTCAGGTATCATTTCTTCTGATCCCATTATGAGTGATAACCCTATGTGAGTTCTCTATAAGATAATCTTTTTGACAAGTATACTTCTTGCATTCTAGCAATGTACCCAGACCATTGTAGTTACATTTCTTGTAGTAATGCTTTAATGCTAAACAGTTTAGCTCAGGAAAGGACCTCAGTGTCTGGTATTTCCTTTTTGCCAGGTGATCATCAGAATCTTCCTAAGACAATTTAAATTGAGGTTTCTACAAGTTTCTACAGTTTCCCAACATGGTTCTGGTAGATTGTCCAGGTTTCATAGGCATGCAGTACAACAGCTCTGTAGACCTTCAATTTGGTAGTTAGTCTAATACTTCTTATCTTGCATATTTTCTTTTGGATCTTCCAAAATATTGAGTTTGCTCTGGCAATGCATGTGTGAACCTCATTGTTAATGTGTACCTCCCTTGAAGGGACACTGCTAAGGTAAATGAACTTGTCTATAGTACTCAAACCTTTTCCATTTGATATAATTAATGGTTCCACATATGGATGGTGGAGTGCTAGATGATGGAGCATCTGTGTTTTCTTTGTCTTAGTTGTTAGGTCAAAATTGTTGTAAATCATCTTCAGGGACTATATTGAGTGCAGAATCATCAGCCAATTGAAGATCATTCCCTCTGATTTGGTCTTGGCTTGAAACCATTTCATGGTGAAGAATTTATCATCAGGTAGCTGACCTTGATGCCATGATCATTCTCAGTGAAGTTATTTGATAACATGGTTGAAAACATCATACTAAAAAGCATGGGAGCAAGGACACAACCTTGTTTTACTCCACTGATGACTGGGAAATGTCAAGAGCATTTCCCACTATTCAGAACCAGGGTAAGCATGCTATCATGAAACTGATGTACAATACTGATGAACTTCTCTGGGCAAACAAATGTTGACCTAATTTTCCATAAACTCTCATGACTGACAGAATCAAAGGTCTTAGTCAGAACTACCAATGTTATACACAGATCTCTCTTCTGCTCCTGACATTTTACTGGACTTATCAGGTGGCAAACACCTTAAAGACTTTTATCTCCACCCTTTCTGAAACCACATTGGCTTTCAGGGAGATGACAATCTTCCATATGAAGGATGTGCCTACTGAAGAGGGACTGTGGCAAGAATCTTACTAGTAGTACTGAAGAGTGATATAACTTTGTGATTATCACAGAAAAATATATTCCTTTTATCTTTAAGATGTGGAAGAATTCTTGAATTCTTGGGGGATAACCTCTTCATGTCATATAATCTGGAAAATTTCAATCAACTATTGGATGAGCATTGGAGCCCCCCACTTTGTAGATCTCAGCTGGAATAGAAGCAGCACCAGATTTTTTGCTACTTGAAAGGAGCCTAATAGCATTAAAACCTCTTCTTCAATTGGAACTTCAGCAAGTAATGGATTGACATTAATTTGAGATAAATGGTCAATGACTTCTGCACTGATTGATGATGGTCTGTTAAGAACACTATGAAAGTGTTCACCTACTATTGAAGACTTGTGCATCTCATGACCCCATCACAAGTATTGTCTTTACCTAAATGCAATAAAACTTCCTGGATGCACTCTCACAGCAAACATTGACATCTAATAGACTGTGTGATTATAAGGAGAAGAGTCAGACAGGATGTGAGACTGACAAAGGCAATGTGAGAATCAGAATGTTGGACTGACCACAGACTCACATTCTCCAAGCTAAATATTCACATTCAACCAAAGCAGGGGCTCCAAGGCAAAATGAGTACTAGAAGATTAGAGTGCTTCTCTGAGAGGAACAGTGTGTTGCTAACTTGGAAGGAAAACTGAACCAACAAAGAATTAGCAATAGTGAAGCAGAAAAAGAGCAACTTTCAGAGGTTTGGTGTACAGCACTTTATTTTCTCATCTCTGTCAAAACATTTGCAAACATGAAGACGAGTTTGATGAAAATGATGGGGAAATACAGAAACTGCTAAAAGAAAAACAAGCATTTCAAAAGGTTTCCCAGAAGGAAAGTTCATCCATTTTCAAGAAGGCAGTATCTAAATCCATCAAAAGTAAAGTACAAGTGAAATTTAGAGAGATGTACGACTCTTGGCTCAGTAAGAAGGAATATAAAATTCAGTTTTATGCAGATAATAATAATCCAAAGTGCTTTTATGATGCCCTAAAGACTATTTTTGGGCCAAAGACCCATGTGGTGCATTTCAACTACCCAGTGCTTAGATGACCTGAACACTGTCATAGTATTCTTAACAGACCATCACCAATCAGTGAAGAAGTCATTGATCATTTATCTTAAATTAATGTCAATCCATCACTAGTTCAAGTTGCAATTGAAGAAGATGTTTTAATTCTGTTAGGTTTCTTGCATATGGCAGAAAAGGGTACTGATTCTCTTCCAGCTAAGATTTCCAAGGTTGGGGGGAGTCCAATACTCATCCAAAAGTTAACTGAAATTTTCCAGATTATATGACATGAAGAGATTATTCCCCAAGAACTCAAGAATGCCTCCATTGTTTATCTATATAATGTAAAAGGAATAGCTTGCACTGTGACAATCATAGGAGTGATTCTCTTTTCATCATTGCTAATAAAATTCTTATCAGAGTCCTCAGTAGAATGATCATTCACCTGGAAGATAATCACCTCTCTGAGTGGTTGAGGTGCAGTCAATATGCTGTTTTATCTCTGACCACTCCAGTAAAAATGCCAAAAGCAGAATAGAGGTCAGTACAACATTTGTAGATTTGGCCAAGACCTTTGATACTGTCAGTAACAAGCAATTTTTAGAAAATTTTGTCAAAATTTGGCAACAAGATCAGCTACCACATTGATGGTAAATTCCTCTACTTGAAAAGGCTACAAGTGAAGACAATGCTTTTGAGATTTCCTGGTCACCAATGGAAAGAAACAAGGTTGTGTCCTTGCTCCCATGCTTTTTAGTATCATGTTTTCACTCATGTTAGAAAATATCTTCATGATAAACATGGCATCAAGGTCAGCTACCACATTGATGGCAAATTCCTCTATTTGAAAAGGCTACAAATCAAGACAAAAGTAGAAGGAATGTTGCTGCATGATCTTCTATTTGTAGTTAATTATTCTCAATATTGTCTCTCAAGCTGAGATGCAACAAATTATGGATCAATTCTCTCTTGCTTGTCCTAAGCTTGACCTTAGGATTAATATCAAGAAAACACAGGTGCTCCATCAGTCAGTACCATGTCATCTATATGTGGATCCATTGATTATAGAAAATGATGAAGTTTTGAATACTATGGATAAGTTCCATTATCTTGACAGTGTACTTTGCAGGGAGGTACAAGTTGACAATGAGATTGACATACTCATTGTCAGACCTAACTCAGTGTTTTGGAGGATCCTAGAGAAAGTGTGGGTGAGGACAATTAGGTGGTTCAGTGGATAGAGCATTGGTCCTAGAGTCAGGAGGAACTGAGTTCAAATCTTGCCTCAGACACTTAATAATTACCTAGTTGTGTGACTTTGGGCAAGTCACTTAACCCCACTGCCTTGCAAAAAAAACAAAACAAAAAAGTATGGGAAAGAAGAATATTAGACTGACTACTGAACTGAAGGGCTATAGACATTGTATTGACCTCATTGCTGTTTGCCTTGGAAACTGAGTCTACCAGAGCTATTCCAGGAAAATGAATCTCTTCCATTTAAATTGTCTCAGGAAAATTCTGAAAATCACCTTGCAGGAGAAGAAATCAGACACTAAGGCCCTTTCTCAAGCTAAACTGCCAAGCATTCAAACTTTATTACAGAGAGTGCAACTGTGATGGGGTGGTCATATTGTTAGAATGCTAAACATACCCTTTCTAAAAAATACTACTTCTGGAGAACTCACAACAGTCCAGGGCTCACAGGAAGGTAAGAAGAAGTACAGGGACACTTGGAAGGTCTCTCTTAAGAACTGTGCAATTGTTGTGTAGTATGGGAAAATTTGTCACAGGACCATCCAGTATAGCATGCCTTCATCAAAGAGGCACTCCATGAACAAGGCAGAATTTAAGCAACTCTAAGGAAACATGACATATGTAACTTTAGAGTAACCACTCCAGGTCTTCACATGGACAATTTTTTCCCATCTTGTAGTAGAGCATTAAAAGATTGAATTGGTCCAAAACAGTCAGACACAATCTAACTCATCTCTAACATAGGGATGTTATTTTGGCCTTCAATAAAGAAGGATAAGAATCAACCAAACAACCAAACAACCAAACAACCAACCAATCAGTTGATCCAGGTTTTTGACTCCACTTACTTTCTAAGCTTTATTAGAGGCCTTTTGAGTCTTTTTGATTGAGAAACAATTCCTTATGTGAGATTATTTCATAGCCTTGGAGGAATAGCTCCAGAGTCTCAGAGGTTTTCCCATGACAAATGGATGAGGTCACTCATTATATGGAAGCAGGCAGAAAAATGAATTAGAAACCGGTAATCAACTATTTATTGTTTACAAAAGACACACTTGAAACTAAAAGACACACAATTATTTTATTTTAACTTTTAAAATAAAAGGTTAGATGAGAATCTAATATGCTTCAACAGAAGTTAAAAAAAGTAAGGTATAACAATCATGATTTCAGATATAGAAAAAGCAAAAAATAAACTTAATTAAAAGAGATAATCAGGGAAATTACAATTTTCTATAAAGTGACATAGACAATAAATCAATATATAATTATAGTTAGTTTCTCTGATAAATGGCTGCTTTCTCAAATATATATATATATATATATATATATACATATATATACACTGAATCTAGAACTGATTCAGATTCATCAAAAAATAAGAATCATTCCCCAATTGATAAATGGTGAAAGGATAAAAGCAGACAGCCTTCCAAAGAAGGAATCAAACTACTTATAGTCATATAGAATGCTCTAAATTACTATTGATTAGAGAAATGCACAATAAAAAAAAGACTCTGAGGTAACACTTCACACCTTTGAGAATTGATAAATGTTGAAGGGAATAAGATAAAAATTAACTACACTAATGAATTTCTGGTGGTGGAGTAGAGAAGTAGTCTAAAACTTTTGTAGAATGATCTGGAACTATGATCAAAGAGATATAAAACTGTACATACACTTAGAAACAGGAATAACATTAATAATTATTTATGCCAAAGAGATCAAAGGAAAAGATAGAGGGCTTATTTAATCAAAAATACTTATGGCAGCTCTCTTTGTAGTTTCAAAATATTGAATGTTCATCAGTTGGAGAATGTGGCAATGATTGTGAATGAGTACTATTGTGCTTTTAAAAGTGATTTCAGAAAAAATATGATGACAATTTTATAATTTGAAGCAAAGTTAATAGATCATTGTATACAGAAAGAATAATTTTCTAATAAAGATCAATTGTGAAATGATGTGACTACTCTCACAAAGATAAAAATTACATGTCATGATGAAAAAATGCTATCCAATTCCATAGAGAAAACTGATGAATTCTGAATGTAGTTTGCAATATTATTTTTTCTTTCTATAATTTTCTTGCATTTTATGCCCAGTATGGAAATATGGTTCATGTGATTTCACATGTACAATTGATATTATATCACCTCAGTGGGTGAGGGAGGGTGTTGGTGGGAGGCAGATAATTTGAAATTCAAAATTTAAAAATAAAGATGCACTCAAATAAATTTTAAACTTTAAAGAAAAGAAAAAATCACAAGGGTTAAAAACAAGATAAAGAATTAACAGAGCGTAGAAAAAGAATTAACAGTTTATAACTTAATACCTATATTAAAGAACTATTCTCTTTGTCAAAAGCTTGAAAAAGAGTATTAGAGAAACAGCAAAATGGCATCTAATTATTAAAATGAATGAAATTGAAATAAATAAAAACAATCAAGATAAATCATAAAGAGTAAAATTGAAGAACAAGCTAAAGATATATAAATACTCCAAAGAGACTAGTAGATACGCAAAACAGAATAACAAATCCAAATCCAAAACAAGATATTGAAGTTCTTTTTTAAACGAAACTCTTCATTTATGTAATTAAAAGAAACTTCTTATAGTGGACAAAACTAGTTAACAACTTTGGAAGTAAAGAGAATACCAAAAACCATGAGGGTGAAGAAATCCTTAGTACTATTGCCAAGACATATTCTCAAAACACATAATTACAGAATTAAAGAAAATAAAAATCAGTTATCAACAATACAAAAAAGAAATTTTGTGTAAAAATATGAATTAGACTAACCTCATTCATTTCAAAACAACAAATGAGAAACCTTCAAATGGGACAAAATATAGAATATTGTAAAGAAATAACACTGTACCACAAAATAATATACCTATAAACACTTTGGAAAAGACTCACCAGAAAAATCTACAAAGCAAATACTTCAAACTATATTCACAATTAAATAAAGATAATTCAATAATAATAACAATAATAACTTTAAGCCTGCAAATAACTTAGATTAAGAATGAGACACAATATTTCCTGACTGTGATCAGAACAGTTAAATAACAAATCTAAACTTATTAGCAATTTGTAATTAATAAAGAAAACTTACTAGGAGAAGCAGGCTATGTACATTTCTTTTTTAAGGAAACAGAATACTCACAAACTTTGATTATATCTTAAGTCCTCCTCTATATATGCTAGCAATCTTCGGAAGATCTCTCGACACTTGTCTTCTGATTGGTGAGTTCTAGTCAGAACTCCATTTGTAAGAAATAGTCAAACCTGTTTCATGCCCATTATAATTTTTCCACCTCTTCACATGACTTTCTGTGCTCCTTCTTTTCCCATAATAGATACCTTCCAACCTATCCTCAAAACTTTTTAGTTTATTTTACTGTATTATCTTTCTCCATTAGAAGTTAAGACCCTTGATGTTAGGGACTTCCTCTCACCTCTTCCCCATTGCTTTCCTTCCTCTTCTCCCTCCCAGCCTCCACTCACTTTTTAGCTTTTATTTGCACTTTTAGTTCTTAATATAGTGCTTGGAATATGGTAAAAACTCAATAAATGCTTGTTGAGTTGAAGAAGTGTGTGTGGGGGAAGAATTTAAGTAGCCCATTTGAATAAATTGCCTTATCTTCAGGTATTCTTAGTCAACAGCAAATAAACAAATATTTAAAAAAATAAAAAAGCTCATGTGCACACACACACACACACACACACACACACACACACACACACACACATTTCACACACAGAGTCATTGAAAAGTTTGAGAATATCACCCTTTCATGAAATAAGAAAGAACTGATGGTGAAGACTGGCGGGGTGAAAAAGGGGAAACAAAACTCCCCTGCCATCTTTGTCACACTATCTGTCAAAAACAAAAGAAGCAAGCTTGGGAAACTACAGTTAGTACAAAATATTGATCCAAGGGACAAGGGGTGGGATCAAAAGGAGCAGAGTGAAGTGGTGATGCTGGGTAAAAGAATTTTGGCCTCAGAATTGATGAGAGGTTTCTACAGGATGGAGAGGGAAAGCTTTGATTAGTGCACCTTGTTTGAACTGCAGAGGCATCAAAGTGGCAAATGTGCCTGGATCAAATGGGGCAGAATGCAATGGGTAATGGAGCACTCGGAGCTCACTCGAATTTAAGTAGGGCTGTTGATGATGTGGTAGCGAGTGATGCACACATATCCATCTGGCAGCTGGAAGGAGGAAAAGAAAAACAATTAGGAAGAGTTTTAATCACTTGAGAGCCATCTGATTGTGGCATTACCAAGGTTAAAATAGCATTACAAATTTTTGCATGGCATGACCAAAGAATTATTCTTAAATCATAAAGTAGGCTACCGGGCTCTTTCCTATTTATAACATTTTCTTTGCCCCCTCATTTAAGATATACATATGTGTGTTTGTATACACAAACACACACACACACACACACACACACACACATATAATATACATATATATATACATATATATGTATATATAATTTTGTAACTTTTATCTTGCCGACACAGACTGAAGTCAAATGTTGGTATTCTTATTTACCATTTTGTGCTATTCTCATACTAATGAACTTTAGGGAGTCTCTGAACAAGGGGTACTCATTCTACCCTTAACTTCCATTTTGGTTAGGCTGGCTCAGCAGGGATTTGGTTTCCTCTAAGCGTCATCGGAATACTACAGTTGAGTTCAAAGGCATCTGTCTGGCAAACCCACAATTTTACAAGAGATTTGTTAGAGTCTATGCCTTTAAGCTCCAAGAGTTATGTTATTATAGTATTGAAAGCATATACATTGAAATCTGTCCTATAATGTTCAATGCTGTGATTGAATATGGATTTTTAACAGGAAAATATAAAGATGTACTTTAAGCACTATAATGTTACTGAAAAAATGAAGTACCATTTCACATAAAAATTCATGTTTCTGTCATTAACATTGTTTCTAAATTAATCCTTCTAGTATTTTCCTTCTTTCCTAAATGATTTGATTCAAATAAGTTTTGTTGTGCTCACAAAAATAAGATTATTTGGGGGGAAAAGTCATGTCACTTTTCCCCTTCAGTCCTATAGTAGTATAATTTAAAGATAAATTAATTTTTCATGGAATAATTTTAAATGAAGAGCATTAACTATGTTCTGTAACACATTCAAAGAAATGCATGATCAGAAAATATAGTTAAATCTTTTAAGCACTAAAAATGAGGAACAATAAATGCTTAGTTTCTGTTTTCACTGTTACATATCCATTCAACATCAAGAACTGTTAAAAAACCTCTAGAATGTTGGAAAGACCCTCATCATCTCTTTACTACAGGGTGTGGAGACAAATTACAAAGAATGGGCAAACTCAAATGCATAGTAAACTGCACACATGGACTGTGTGTTCACATCAAATAACACAAATCCATCAAAAGTTATTATAAACATGAGGCCAGCATAAAGGCCTACAAAATGAAATAGAATTAATTCATTTTGAGCACTTTTCATAACTTTTAAACTCTGGAATGTCTATTTTGGAGTAGCACCGTTTTTTTTAATCAATGCAGTTTTAATTTATTTCTCTCCTAAAAGTGACTCCTTCATTTGAGCACTTGCTAAAAATTGGGGGGGGGGGGGGCAATAAGGATGATTGGAAGAAGAAATTATTTTCTAGACAAAGAGTCAGATGTGGGAGCCTAGTTTTATTTGAAGGCTATTAATGTTAGTAATGCCTTAATTATGAGTTCATTAAGACAAATAAAATTAAATTTAGACTGAGGTAAAATAGAAATATCGTCTATTGATGCTGCTAGAGCTCACACTGACCTTTGCTTTAGGGTAAATGGATTGACAGTATTGAGTTGTTTGGATGTCAAAAATGCTTATTACTATTTAATCAAATAGCAAACTATCATTGAATGGAATACCCAGATTCAATTTATTTCAATTCAATAAACCTATTTATTCCCTCTCTTCTCTCATTCCTGAGTTCTCTCTAGACTCCTTGTCCTCCTGACCTGACAAATCACCACCCTAGAGAAAGGTCAATACTGAGGCCCTCCAATAGTGATTAGTAGGTAGCTCCCCAAGATCACACTATTAGAAACATCATTAGAAATGTTTTGCCTTTCTAAAGCCTAGAGTTTCCCCCCAGACTCCTCCTCCTCCTCCTCCTCATCTGATATAATGCACCCTTTCCAGTTCTCATTTACATTTTATCTCCCCAGATTCAAATGTAAACTTGAAGATAGGAACTCTCTTACTTGTATATGTGTTTCTAGCTTTAAGCAAATAAACTGGGACATTAAATTACCATTTTCCCTTTCTATAAGATTTAATTTTGGGGCCCAAAATTTGAAAAAAAATGTGTCACATAAAGTTTTTGAACCCAAGTTTTATTCATCATGAAATTCAAGGACCTTTTGCTCATAGCTTTCAGGCATCTTTTTTTTTCCTTCTTTATTTTTTTATTTATACATTACTAAAATATTCTTGTTTAAAAAGTAAACATAATACCCCCTCCTCGACAAAAATATAAAACCTCATGAGAAATAAAGTAAAAGAAAGAGAAAAAAGTGTCTTTCAGTCTGTGTTCTAATGTGATCTGCTCTGTCTCAGGTGGATAGCATTCTTTATCATAAATCCATCATAGAAGTTACTTCCATATTTTTCGACAGTTGTTGATTGTAATTCCCTCCATCCATTCCTCCCCACTACCATCTATTATATTCTCTCTCTCCTTTCACTCTGTCCCTCTTCTAAAATGTGTTGTAGGGTACCTGAGTGGTGCAGAAGACAGAGCACCAGCCTTGGGGCTAAGAGGCCCCAAGCTCACATACCACTCCAGAGACCCAGCAACTACCTGACCCTGTGGTCCTGGACAGGCCATCTAATCCCAGAACCTTACAGAAAGTAAAAAGGAAAATGTCTTATATCTGACTATGATCTACCCTCTCCTCTATCACCCACATCTCCCCCTTCCACCTGTCCCCCTTCTCTCCTTTTTTCTGTAGAAGACTATACCCTATTGAGTATGTATGCTATTTCCTCTCTGAGACATTTCTGATGAGAGTGAAAGTTCCCTCATTCCCCCTCGCCTTCCTCCCTTCCATACCGTTGCAAAAAAAAAAAATCTTCTATATGAAATATCTTAGCCTATTCCACCTCTCCTTTCTCTTACTCCCAGTACATTTTCCTTTTAGCCATTGACTCCATTTTTATAATATATTATATCCTCAAATTCAGATCCCTCCTGTATTTCATATATAAAAGTTCCTTCTACTTGCTCTATTAAATGAGAAGTTTCATGTATTATCAGGATCATTTTTCCATGCAGGAATACATGCAGTTCATCATCATTAAGTCCCTAATTTACCCTTCTCCTCCACTCTCTATGCTTCACCTGAGTTCTGTACTTGAAGGTCAAATTTTCTGTTTAGTTCTGGTTGTTTCAACAGGAACATTTGAAGTTCCCCTTTTCCCCTGGAAGAGAATGTTCAGTTTTGCTGGGTAGATTCTTGGTTGCATTCCATGCTCTTTTTCCTTCTAGAATATTATATTTCAAGCCTACGTGTCCTTAATGCAGTTGCTGCTAAGTCCTGTGTGATCCTGACTGCATTTCCATTATATTTGAATTGTGTCCTTTTGTCTGCTTGTAATATTTTCTTTTTGACTTGGGAGTTCTGGAACTTGGCTATAATATTTCTGGGGATTATTTTTTTGGATCTCTATCTGGGGGAGATTGGTGGATTCTCTCAACTTCTATTTTACCCTCTGCTTCTAGGATATCAAGGCAATTTTCCTGTAGGAATTCTTTAACAATGAGGTCAAGGTTCTTTTCCTGATCATGACTTTCAGGTATCCCAATAATTTTTAAATTATCTTTCTAAATATGTTTTCCAGATCAGTTGTTTTTCCAATGAGATATTTCACATTTTCTTCTAATTTTTCATTCTTTTGCTGTTGAACTATTATGTCTTGATTTCTCACAAAGTCATCAGCTTCCTTTGGCTCCATTCTACATCTCAAGGACTTGGTTCCCCACCCCAGAGCTTTCTTATCTCTTTTTTCCATCTGGCCAATTCTGCTTTTTTAAGGATTCTTCTCCTCAATAACTTTTTTGAACTGTTTTTATCCATTTGACCTAAGCTGGTTTTTAACATGTTATTTTCTTAAGCATTTTTTTGGATTTCCTTGACAAAGCTACTGAGTTCATTTTCATATTTTTCCTGCATCTCTCATTTCTTTTCAAAATTTTTCTTCTATCTCCCTTACTTGATTTTCAAAATCTTTTTTGAGCTCCGTCATAGCCTGAGCCCAACTTCTATATGTCTTGGAGTCTTTAGTTGCAGAAACTTTCTCATCTTCAGATTGAGTATTTTGATCCTCCATGGGATCATAGACAAAGTAATTGTCAATGGTCTGGATCCTTTTCTGTTCTGTTTACTCATTTCACCAGCCTGTGTCTGGTTTTGGGGTGCTTCCTGAGCTTTTGAGTTTTATTGGGACATCTTCACAAGGACCTCAATGTGTGAGGCCCTGATAGGTGGTGGGGAATCCCTGCTCTATGGGGAGCCTAGAATGGGATCAGTATCTGAATGTTGTCAAAGCCCTAGACTCCTGTTCCAGGGACAGAGGACAGACCTCAGAAGTCTCCACTCCCTTACCTTTGGTGGGTTGAGCACTCAGGGTGCAGCTGCCTGGAGGCTCCTGCTGAGTGACTCCACAGGCCTGCTTCCATTTTCTGGATCTGGGCTGCCATGGCCAAACTGAGTGCTACAATCACACTGAGGGCCTGGGCTTTGCAGAATGCCCTGACTGAGCTGAGAACCTGGGCTTCTCAGAGTGCTATGGCTGTGCTGAGAACCTGGACTTTGAGTTTGCTCTAGCAGAGGTCCCCCTGCTGATCTTCCAAGTTGTGCTTGGTATTCCCTGGAGTGCAGGTCAGGAAACTGCTTCTGATGCCAGGAGCCATTGCTCCCAGGCACCCTGGCACTGTTCCTGGGAGGCTGAAGTTCCTTTGCTTTGGTGGTGGCCACCCCTCTAACCCCATGGAACAGAGTTTTTTTCACTATTTTCCAGGTTACCATGGACTGGAGAATTGTTTCACTGGATCTTTCTGTGGATTCTGTCTCTCAAAAATTTAGTTAGAGTCATAATTTTAAGGTTTTTGAAATATTTTGGAGAGAGCACCTAAGACAGGCTCTTCTCCTGTTGCCATCTTGGCTTCGCCTCATGTATCTTTGGGATAAGTCTGGTGCATGGACGCACACTTAGTCCATTCCATTTCATGAACCTGAAGCAACAACTGGGTCTTCCTTTGAAATCAGTAACTACTTTTCATCAGCAGTTCTTCTGGCCTCCTGCTGAACTATCTCTGTAGACACAGGAATTCCAATGGCCCTTAGCTTTTACTCCATCTCTTCAATTCCCTCTCTAAATTGTGCCATTTGGCTGACTTGCCTCTCATGGCTGGGGCATTTTCAGGAGAGATTCTTCTTCCCACAGCCAGTCTCAGATTATTTTCTCAGTTGGGAGATGACCAAACTGATATTCAGAGAATGATTTCCATTCACTTTTGCAAATTGGATCACTTTGAACTTAGATTCAGCACCGGAAAAAATATTTTCAGAGCCATTTCTGGGAAGAACATCGCAAAATGTAACCTAATATACTGGTAATAAATGTGAAACAATGAGCACAAAGGCAAAGGTGAAAAAAGCAGGAAATGCAAGTAAAAAAATCTACAACCACAGTATAAGATAGTCCCAATTTTTAGACCCCAAATTTTTCAAAAAAGGGTACAGCTTAAACTTTGTAAATATGGTACCTTGTAAAGAGAATTAATTAATGACCTCATAATGATCTTATAAAAGTATAACTGCCTTATAAAGGTAATAAAGAGACCCAAAAGTCTCTTAGGACACATTATAGTTTAACTACCTTATTAACCACCTGTCATATATAAGCACTAGGTTAACTACTGATGATGTAAAGACAGCAATGAAAAAATAAAAAAAATCCTCTATTCAAGACACTTACAATTTTTAAGGAAATACAAATAAGCGAAAAATATATCCTGGTGCTGTAGAAAACATCCTAAATTTTGAATCTGATAACCTGAATTTGATTCTAAGCTCTAACATTAATAATTGTACAAATTGGGGAAAACCATTTGACATCTCAGGACCTCAGTTGTATTATCCATAATTTGAGGGGTTAACTGTAACAGAGGCATTAAACTCAAATAGAAATGGGGGTCAGTAATCATAAATCAGGATCCTTGCATTATCTATGCTGTGTTATTTTTTCTATTGGTAGTTTCATAATTCCACAATGGAGCAGTATTTGACAGGTTTGGACTAGATGACATCTAAGGTACTGTTCTATAAGTTAATTTGAGGAAGGAGAAAAGTCTCATTAGAAAAATAAGTAAAAGTTTCCACTGGGGGGAGACACATGTAATGAGTCTTGTTAGAAGCTAAGGATCCTGAGAGACAGAGATGAGGAGGGAGAATTTCCAGGGAGTAATATGTAGTTTCCTCCAGTTCCTTTGTAGAGGCACAAATCACGGTGGGGAATAGAAGGTAGGCCAGCTTAACTGGTACATTAAGTGAATAAAGAGAAATAATATGAAATGATTTTAGAAAGGTTAACTGGACTCAGAATATAAAGGACTTTAAATGCCAAACTGAAGAGGTGCATTTTTTCTAGAGAGACAGCATTAAGCAACTAAATATTCTTGAGTATGAAGGGATATAGTCAGGCTTATGCTTTTGAAAGATTATTTTGCCAGTCATACAGAGAATGGATTGGAGAGGACAGAAGTTATAAAATGATTGTTCATTTAGGAAGCTCTTGTAAATGCTTAGGCAAGAGATGGTGTCTTGAACTAGGGTGTTGGCCATTGGAGCAGAAGAAGGGTACTATGCAAGTAATGTATTACAAACATGCTCTGAACCATTAAAATATATGATAAAGTTTATTAACTGAATTCAAGTATTAAAACTGAGCAGTAGCATAGTTTAGGGAATATGGAACCAATCTTTGAATCAGGAAGAACTGAGTTCAAGTCCTTCTTTATATCTTATACTAGTTATATAACCGCAAATCAACCAAATTCTGAGACTACCAAGAAATAATCTAAGACTAAGAGTTACAGTGTTACAGAGAGGGTTCAATCCTTATAGAAAAGCTTCTTTACTGAGCACTCCCCTCCCTATACTAAAGAAATCATAATCCAAAACCAAGGCATTTTGGGTTTTTTTTTTGTTTGCTACTTTGTTGGTTTAATTAAATTTGGAGTAACATATAAATAATCCTTATCAGATAATTCAGATACTTTACAAAAAGACAATTATATACTCAAAATAGGTATCTTTTCTCAAAGAGAGACAATTTGTAGGACTTGGAATTTTATGTGCTGTTACTTTACTTGCAATTGCAAACAGGACTTAATGTTTTAATAGGTACCCATCTGGCATACAGGATAACCACTAGATTTGGACTCAGGAATGCTTGAGCCCAAAAACCTACCTCAGTTTCTTCATCTGTAAAATGGTGATGCAACTATCATCCACCTCATAAGAATTTTGTGAGGATATTAAGAAATAAAACATGCAAAATACTTTACAAACCTTAAATGCTACATAGATGTTGATTCTTTGTTTATTTATTTATGACATTCATTTTCTCCTCTGAGTAGAACTCTTGCAATTGTTGCTCATTCCCTTGGCTTTCTTACCTCCTGTGCTATGTTTCTGCTCTCATAATTTTCCCTCAAGGCCTCTGCATGGGTTACCAGCTAGCAAAACCTCTGTCGGAAACATTGGTGATTTGCTCTCCTCAGAGCAGCAGGGGGCAGAGAAACCTAGAGTCTTTACCTCATGAGCATTGCTACCCACAGAGCAACCCTAATTGCACATCTGTTCTCACAGGTCGTTGGATAATGTGTGTGTTTGGTTTATGTTACATTTAGCTTTTCAGCAATTGTATCCTGGGGATCAACCTTGCGTTCTATCACAAAGGTGAGAGCAGAGAAGGTGAGGCTTAATGAACACCTTCTTTGGTTAGTTACATTTTAATTCTGTAATCCATACGACTCAGTCCAAGAGAGTAGAATGGATTGGCACATTTTTTTTTGTTTTAAAATGTGATGCTAAAGAATACATCTGGAAGGAGACAATTCTCCTTTAATATGTAGCTGTGGTAGTTAAATGGTCTCCTTTAAAAAAAAATGTTATAGCCATTTCCAGTTCCTTAAAATAAGTCACTTTCACCTTGGATTACAATTTAATAGCTAAGAATTTAGAGCTATGACTCAGAAGAGAACCCTTCCTCTCTTTTTCACATATCTGTGATTTCTTAAGATTTCACCATGCTAAAAGGTTCTTTCGGAACATAGAATTTCAAAGAGGGAAATGAACTTAGTAGAGAGAAGATTAGAATAAGGATAGGATGAGGCTGATTGACTTTCTCAGTCTCACTCTAGTTCAAATAAATGATGACATACCTAATTAATCATTTCAGTCATAGGCCTTAGACTAAGTACGAAAAGGAATTGAAAACAAGTTGATGAAGTGAAATGATACTAAGAATAAAGCTTGTTCCAAATGATTGAAGGATTTTGTCTGACTTCCTCTGGGTCCTTTTAAAAACATCAAGTTACTTGCCGTAAAGGGTTTCCAGAAATTGAAGGGATCATGACTTTTTTTCAAGTATAACTCCTGGGAAGGAGGCACCAAGGGGATCCAAGGATAAGAAGGGTGAGGTAGAGACCTCAGCTTTAGTCTTGTCAAGTCTCCTCTTCCCTCTCCTATACTTTTTCCTACTCATTTTTTGGATCTTCAAAGGCCTCAGAGGATTTTGAATTTCCTAATGTCTCTTAGGACAGTACTGAGATTTCAGGTCTTCCTTCTTTCTTCCACCTCAATCTTGTTCAGAGAATTTTACAGGATTTAAAATGCTCAAGGATCTTCGTGATGCCAATTCACCAATTTAAGGAATGAGTTATTAATGTGCAAAGTTAACTTGACATGTTAGAAGCAATAGATTTTCTAAGTCCATATTTATAATGAGGAAATTATACTTACAACTATCGAAATATTTCAATATTAGTTAATAATTCTTTAAAGCATAAGGGAGGGATTTCCAGGTATTTGAAGTCTATGAGGTGAAGCATGGTATGAAAGAATAATTGCTGTACTTTTTTAGTTGGATTTTAATGGGTTTTGATTCCATGTCTTATGATTATTATCTATATAACTTGAGAAAATCATTAAATATCTCTGAAATTCAGTTTCTTCATCTATAAATTGAAAGAATTGGAAGGCTGACTTAATGTGTACAAAATATTTTCTCCTCTCTGATGTGAAAAGCTACTAATCTAATGCCAAGAGAATAATAACTAAGATTTTTGTAGAACTTTAAAGTTTATAAAGAACTTTATATTTGTTAACTTTGAAAAAAATTCTTAGTTTTGGTTGTCTGACTATAATAGAGAGTTTCAGCTGTCTTAGTCTATTTGTATGAGATAGAAATAAAGGAAGGAAGCATATGGCATAAAAGTGCTTGTCTTTCTTAGGCATTTTCAGAAGTTATGGCTCAAACTGTTAAAATGATTGATTTCATTCATTGTTGTATCTTCTCAGGGACCACGGTTATCTATATATCTTGATCTCTGCTTTCTCAGAACCTGGTAAGGTCTAGGACCCTAAGGTAGGGACCACCAGCAATTGTCCCCTCAAAAGAAAGTGCCTCATTATTTTTGATGACTTATATTAATGAAATTATATGCTGGAGCCATCTGCCAAACATGAAGCCCTGAAATTACCTTATTCTGCATGTCTTTGGAATGACATTATCTACCAATAGCCATAGCACTAAAAGCAGGAAAATCAAATTTATTTCTCATCTTTCCAGGATTCTAAAATGGAATCGTGTAGACTTCTTTCTTGTTTAATGTTTCAACACTCTTTAGTAGCCTTACCTATTAAATCAGATATTATAAGTCACCAATTTTATTTCTTTAACCAGTCAGTCAAGTGAGTTGGGTCTACAAGGGTTTGGTCACTTGTCTAAAGTAGACAGTCTTCTTTAGGTATGCTAGTTGAATTCTTATAATTCTGAAGTTCTGGGATATTTGGGGAATATAAGAAACATTCAAATAAATACTGAATAGTTGCTTCTCATAGAATCATAGATTCTGTTGTGAAAGGGAATTTGGAAAAAAAATTAAAAAATAATAAAAAATAAAGAAGGGGAACTGGAAATTATCAGGTATGATATTCTTATTTTACAGACAGGGAAACTGAGTTCATACTTGTAGAAAGTGACAAAACTGAGATCGTGATTTAGGTCTTCTGACTACAGCTCCTGAGCTCTCTTTATTGTACCACATTGCTTTTGGGGGAGCATTGCTGGAGGACTTTAGAAAAACCGGTCTTCAAACTACTTCTTATATGTAATATTCCATGTTATCCCCCTTTCTATAGAACACTCTATCATCTTTCTTCGGGAATTTCCAGATCTCTCAAAGGCACAGCCCAGGTACCTTCTCCATCTCTGACCCTTTCCTAATCTACTCAACTACTGTCCCTCTCTTTCTCTTAGAAAGTTATTTATATTGGTGGGGTTTTTAAAATTTATTTTATGCACTTGAATATTTTTAAGTTACAAAATTTCCTTCCATCCTCCCTTCCCACCTCTCTCCCCTCAGTGGTGAACAGTCAGGTTAGCATTGTACACACATATTTTTTATGAATATGTTTATAGATTAGTTATTTTTGGTATGAGGACTTAGAATTATGGGAAAGAGATATATTAGATAATTTGTATAAAGTGTTCATCAGATTCTGAAGGGTTGTTTTGTTGTTGTTGTTTTTGTGTGTGTATTTTGTTTTTCTTCCTCTGGATGGGGATACCATTGTCCATAGCTGGTCTAATATGGTTGTCCTAGCTCTCTTTTCCATCTCACAATGTCATTGTTAATGTGTCCATTATTCTCCTGGTTCTTTGCTTAGCATCAGCTCCTGTAATTCCTTCCATGCTTCTCTAGAGTCTATTTATGGTTTCTTATAAAACAATAGCATTCCATAGTATTCATGTACCATAACTTCTTTAACTATTCCCCAATTGATAGGCATTTCCTCAATTTCCAATTCTTTGCCTCTACAAAAAGAGCTGCTATGAATATTTTTGAATATGTGGGACTTTTCCCTTTTTCTATAATTTCTTCTGGATACAGACTTAGAATAGGAATTGCTGGGTCAAAGGGTATGAGCGGTTTTATATCTCTTTGGGCATAGTTCCATATTGCCTAGAAAGTTATTTGCATAATTTGTTTACATACAGTAACTGTCTAGTAAAACGGAAGCTCCTTGCAGACAGTGATTGCTTCATTTTTGTCTTTGCAATCCCAGTGTCTAGTTCAGTGCCTGGCTCATAGAAAGAGTTTATTAGCTTTTTGTTGAATTGAACTGAGTTGAATAGAATTGAACTGAATTAGCACTAGTTTCTGAATGTTCCCACAAACTAAAAAATGAATAGGGCGGCTAGGTTGCATAGTAGATAAAGCACCAGCCTTGGAGTCAGTAGTACTTGGGTTCAAATCCGGTCTCAGACACTTAATAATTACCTAGCTGTGTGGCCTTGGGCAAGCCACTTAACCCCATTTGCCTGGCAAAAACCTAAAAAAAATGAACAGAAATAACAGTCTAGAAAGCTACTGGAAAAGGTAACTTATTTAGAAAAATGGGAAACATAAATTAAGAAAGTTTGAAAAAGGCTTTTACTCCATTTAGTGCCTAAGGCAGAACTGCTAGGAGCTCAGATTCTGCTTTTTTCCTTGTGGTCTGTCTGCTTTCTTCAGCAATCTTTAGTTTAATAAGCAGAACAGGAAGAACTGGATTCTATTGTATGAAACAGCAGGTCAGCATTTGCTCTGGGTCTGATTCAGACCATTTTAAAAAAAAATCAAGTTTTTCTGTCACACACAACAGTTTAAAGCTTTTTCCTGCTCTTAAGTGTGTTAGTCAGTGTTTTACAGGGCTGCGGAAAAAGTAACAAGATTAGAATTTTCACTTTCCTATGCGTTGTCCTCAATTTTTTTTCACATACTCTTTATGAGTGCAATGAGAAGGTAAAAATATCACCACCCTCCCGCCACTACAACTGCATGAACTTAAATGACTCTTGGGCTTTTCCAGTTCATTGCCCTAATCATTTCCAATAATTTGGGGGGAGTGACAGCCATTTTTTAGTTTAAGAAACTAATTGGGTGGTTAAGTGATCTATGGAGTCAGGAAAGGAATTAGAATAAGATTTTGTTTGATCTAGCATAGTGGCTACAATGCTGACCCTATATCAGAAAGACCAAGTTCAATCTCTGTCCCTGAAATACACTGATTAGGACATCAAGGTTCAGTGAGTCAACTTCCCAGTGTCCCATGACAGTTCTCTAAATTATTGAGAAGTTGTTGATTTGATGGTGGAACAGTTTCTACAGAAGAAAGTTTTCTATACTGATGAAACTGCAAGGAAAAAAAAAATCATTGCTCTTTATAAGTTAATTAATATATGACAGTCACTTTTCTTTAAGAATATGCATTCAAGTGGCAGCTAGGTGATACAGTAGATAAAGCACTGGCCCTGGAGTCAGGAGTACCTGAGTTCAAGTCCAACCTCAGACACTTAATAATTACCTAGCTGTGTGGCCTTGGGCAAGCCACCTAAGTCCATTTGCCTTGCAAAAATGTAAAAAAATATGCATTCAAGTCTAAAATTAAGAGTAAAATATAGTTTTCTTTATCAATAGTTTTGTACACCACTCTTTTTTTTTCCAGGAAGTTAGACAAAGAGTATATTAAAATCCATGAATTTAGGAATAGACTGCTTATGCATGAAAATAATATATAAAAGTTGAGGCAATTATTAAGATACTTCATGACAAGAAATAAATGAATGAAGAAAAAATCTGTGTGTGTGTGTGTGTATTATGTGTGTAAAAGCTTTTTTTTTTGTATAACTATCTGCCTCCCTATATCCTTTTATTTAGAGGGAGAGAAAAAATATTTATAGATCGAATGAAAATGCATTGCAATTAGAAAAGAGCCTTGGAAAGCATCTACATTTCAAATTTCATTACAACAACTCTTTTTTAATAGAAAGAAACTTAATGTGGTGTCTTGGTACCTTTATTAAAGATCTGGCTCTATTGTTTCCTAGTTGGGTATCCTACAGCTAGTCATACCTCTGCTCTGAACATCAGTCTCTTCCCATGTAAAATGAAAATATAGAAACAGTTGATCTATAAGGTATTTCCCAGATTTAAATCTAGAGTCTTAGATTTCTAAATTCCAAACTTGTCATTTCAAGCAATATTTGCCTTCAAGTATTCAAACTACTCCTTTTAAGGTGGAACTGGCCATCTGTAGGTTTGGGGAAGGCATGAGAATTCCTAGATTCTTCTCACACTTCCAGTACAATTGTGAGTCTACAAATGTCTGAGTCTATTTAGATTAGGTCATTCATTTACTATATTCTTTATATATTATGTATAGCTTTTTCATGAGTTTTCAACTTGGTTCACACATTTAGAGCTTGGAAGAGTCTTTAGAGGTCATGAAATAGAACCCCCCTCATTTTATAGATTTAGGGATTAAAACTAGGAGAAATAAAGTCATTTTCCCAGGGTCTTGTAATTACTATCTGAGAGAGAAATTGAATTTAGGTGCTCTTAGATGTAAACCCTATATAACTCTAGAATATGCTTCTTCATTCTGCTTCTTAATTTAAGGAAAATGGAGTCCAGTTCACTCCTTTATTTAGGATATTTAGGAGGATTACCTCTTTTAGACTACTGAGACCTCATGTAATTAAATGTCATATTTTATTTACCAACATTTAAAAGAATATTTCTATTATGAATTAATCAATTTGGTCATCAATAAATTAAGTGCTGCCATTTTTGACTATGCTGATAAGTAATTGCTAAAGTCCTTTGTTTCTCCAAAGAAATTGTTAGGAATATAGTATAGAAACATATTATTCTCAATATTTTTTGATGTGAATGAATATTTTCTGTAATTATAAAAATAATAATATAGCTCATGCTATTATACAAGGACACTTTTTAACTGATGTGAAAGTGTGAGCTTCTAATGACTAATCAATGAATGAAGGTGATGGGCAAGAAAATCTAATGAATCTATTTCTAACCTTAATTTCCTAATTTCTGCAATAGAACTCTCCATGTTCCTAATGCTTTTTACAGAATAAATGCACTTTTGATGCTCTAATCAGATCTGACTCTATGTGGGTCAGAAAGCTCCCACCCTGAGTAGGATGCCTTAATTCATTAAGATTTTAATCATTTAAAAAACATTTTGCCTGTTAACCATGAAAGAAAAATTTCATCAGTAGTTTTACTCAGCATGGGTTTAGCATTAACATGGTTCTGATGAGATTCAGGGTAATACTTCACGTTCCCAGAAATTCTTGAGTTGGTAAATAGGTATAGGGTCCAGGCATGGCATTACAAAGGATTTCACTAATTTTGTTTCATTGGTTTGTTTGGAGGAGGGGTATATTATGAAATTTCATCAAGAATACATTTCAGATATTTTCCATCATGTATTCCCCTCAAGAAAAAATTCCCTCTCCCTTCCCTCCCCCTATTTTCTAAAAATAAAAGTTTTTTTTTAAACTTATACTGATGTTTTAGTATAGCTTGAAGGTGACTTTATATTCTCTATGCTATCAGAGTACAAACTCTGGCAAGTTTTAATAAGTTAAAATAGCTCTGATGAGAAACTCAGAATGAATTGTTAACCTATTCACTAGTACAACTAAGCTTGGAGAAGCTCAACACCAGGTTGACCATAGATATTCTACTAGTCTCTAAAACCAGAGTTCTGTTGATGAGGAGGAGAGTATCCACAAAAATGTAATAGAAGTATTGCAGCAAGACTAAAATATTCTTAAATTTGAAATATAGATGAATCCAAGTAAAGGGCATAGAGTTGAATGAAGCTCCTTAGGAGCAAACTTTTTTTTTTATTTTGCCTCTATATGACAAATACCTTCAAATAACACCTTTACATCATAAATTTTTAATAAATGCTGGTTTAATTGGATTGGATTAGGTTAAATTGGATTGCATTGGATTGTATTAGAAAATGCATTATTCGTAGCAGCAGAAAACAAAATATTTCCTAATGTCCAGTACTTGTATGTGTTTTTGTTCATATTAGAGATGTCATGTGCCATTTTTCTTGACATAGAAGTTTAATAGTTGTTCATCTTAATTATATTTTATGAATTATTTAAATACAAAGATATTCTTTGGAGGTAATCTCATATTAAATAAAAGTAGTTAGCAAGTACTGACATTACTATGGAATGTAGCATTTTATCAGTGCTAACAGAACTTATGAAAATAAAAAGAACCTGAGTTCATTAAGTAAAGGATTATGCTGAGATACAGGGAAAGATGGGAGAAAATCCCATTACATTCATGGATTCCTGAACATGTTATGACATAAGGTAATTGAATTTCTTAAAACTTAGTCACTTTATTTCTATCCATTACCCATAAAATCAAAGTCCATTAATTCTTAGCATTTTTGGCATGTAGTTAACTTATAGAGTTGCCCTTGAAATGGCAAAAATATCCCCAAAGGCAGTAAGTTAAAGTAAGTGACAGGTTTGGATTTTTTAAAAAATGCAATCTGGTATTTGAATATCACTTCTGCCTTATTCTCATTCTAGCTATTTTTATTACCTTAGTGAATATTAAAAAGGATTATTGATTATAATAATTAACTTTGTAGCAAAAGAAAAACAGAATATTAATATTATTCCTTACCTTAGATTGGTGAAGGCTTGGGTCAAATGTTTAATATGCTCTCAGACTTGAACATTGAATCAGATATTAGATATATATATGCATATATATACATATAATCATATGTGTATATATGTTTCAGTTATATATACATATATACATGCATTCATGCATATAACAGATAGCCATAAATACAAGAAAAGTCTCACTAGACCAAGGAAGATAGGAATATATGAAGATGATTGTGATATAAAAATAGAAGGCTTCAATTATATATTAATTTTAATAAAAATGGGTCAATCATTAAAAATAAATTTTAAAAATTTTGTGGCATAATTGAACAGAGACTTATATAGGAAGAGTTTTCTCAGTGAGTCAATATATAAATTAGTACAATACAACAAATGCAAGATCCTCACATATGGCTATTAACTCCTTTGAGAATTCCAAAGTTCTAAGCACTAAGTCAATGTAGTTGGTTGAATGTATCATACAGATGGTTCTTACTCTATTCTTGGAAAAAAGAAAAGGAATTTCTATCATGATAATAAAATTAATGATTATCTTTGCACTAGTCAAACAAATTATAGACATGCTAATATTCCCATTCTCTTGGGTAAAAAGAGGTTAAGTGTCTTTTTTTCAGTGTCACACAGCCTATATGTATCAGAGAAAGGTTGAACCCAGATCTTCCTAATTAAACTCAGTTCTTCTTCAATCAGAATATGCTACCTCACATTGGATGGGAAAGGTCAACACAAGCAAAATGCATGGACTTAGAATGGAAGATGACAGAGGAATGAATTGGAAGAACACTTGAAACCTGGCAATCACACCTAAGATATTTTTACTAACTATGTGATATTGTGCAGATCATTTGAACTTTCTAAATCTCACTTTCCTTAGCTTAATAAGTACTTATTGATAGATTAATTAACATTCAGCTCAACATCACCCTTTAAGGGAAACCTTTCATGATTCTGCAGGAAATATCTCCCCTTTTTTATAATTCTTTTATCAATATGTATCTATTGCTTGTCCCCCAATAGAATGTAAGCTCATAAAGGCTAGGAATATTTTATTTTCTAGGAATGATACAATGCCTAGAATATAGTAAGCACTTATTAAATATTTAATATTTGATTAACTATAAAATGAGAATAATTTCAATACAATAGTTGTGATGTCCAAAGAAGATAAATATGTGTGTATATCAATTATTGTAACAGTCATCATTAAAATCATTCTTAGCCTATCCATTCCTTATACTACCCATCTAATTTGCACAAAGTATCCCCCCCAAAAGTCTGTGCCATAGTTTCCCACAAGTACACTAAAAATCTGGAGTAAAATGGATTCAAACTTACAACAGACATTAACTCAAAGCTCTCTATTGCTAAAAATCCATAGGAATGTAAGAATTTCTTTTAAGCACAATGAATCAGGGATCAGTGTCCAGTCATTATTTTCCTTGGTGTAATGATGTGTAATGGTGTCTTTGAAGTCTTCCTCTGGCCAAAGTATGTGTAAAGTGTGAGGTTAGGTGGAGGCCATCCTTGTCTGTGTATGATTACATGACTGTTTTTATAGTTAGAGATGAGAATGTTTCTGTCACGTTGACTTATTATTCTTCACAGGACAAAAGTTTTGGCTTATTTTCTTTGCATAATATATTTTAATATACCATGTCTGCTTTTTCCAGTAGATATATTTACTCTTAAATTAATTCTCTTTGTAAACCAAAGAAAGAATCCAAGCCATCAAACAATAAGCAGAAGAAATGGTCTGGCTACCATGAAACAGAATCTAGAAAAGGGAGGATAGAAGATCTCTCTGTTCACTTCCTCTCTGTATAAGATATTAAAAATGTCATTAATTTCAAAGAGAAATTAGTCTTTAGAAGGGAAAATAGGAGGCACAGGAAAAAAATTTGAAGAGACAAATTTTGACTTGATGTCAAGAAAAAACTTTCTAACAAATATGATTCTCACAAAAGTGAGTGGGTGTTTTATGAGATAATGGTTTCCTCTCACTAGCGGTCTTCAAACACAGGTCAACAAGCATTTGTCAGATGCATTCTAGACATTCTAGAGAAAATTTGTATTCAAGTATTTGGACTGGACAAAATGGCCTCTGAGATCCATTCAATCCATGGAAATCTGTGGCTCTGATTCTATGACTCTGTCTTCCTCTCTCTCTCTCTCTCTCTCTCTCTCATTATTTTTATGTTATACAGTTTCTCTCCTGAATCAGGGCATGACTGGGACTAATATCTACTACTCTCCCTTCCAAGCCCTAGCACATTTCTGTATAAATAATTGGTGCTAATTAAATACTTCTTGATTGATTTTCACAAAAGCTACATATTACAACATACAAAAGAAACAGTTGCAAATGATTATAGTAATCTACTATTTGAAAAACCTAAAGACTCTCACTTCTGGGATAAGAACTCAATAATTGACAAAAACCACTGGGAAAACTAGAAAATAGTATGGCAGAAACTAGATCAATATCTCACACCATATACCAAGATAAGGTTGAAATGGATACAGGATTTATACATAAAATGTGATACCGTAAGTCAATTCAGAGAATAAGGAATAGTTTATCTTACAGATCTATAATGAGGGGAGGAGTTTAATAAGAAATAGAAAATGTTAAACAATGCAAAATGGGTAATTTTGATTACTATAAATTAAAAAGGTTTTGCACAAATAAAACCAATGCAGTTGAGATTAGAAGTAATGCAGAAAACTAGGAAGCAGTTTTCACAGAGTTTCTAATAAAGGATTCCTTTCAAAAATATTTAGAAACAGAGTCAAATTATTAAGAATACAGGTCATTGCCAAATTGATAAATGGTCAAAGGATTTGAATAGGCAATTCTCAGATGAAGAAATTACAATTATCTAAAGTCACATGAAAAATTGCTCAATTGGGGTGGCTAGGTCACTCAGTGGATAGAGCACCAGCCTTGGAGTCAGGAGTACCTGGGTTCAAATCCAGCCTCAGACACTTAATAATTACCTAGCTGTGTGGCCTTGGGGAAGCCACTTAACCCCATGACCTTCAAAATTCTAAAAAAAATGCTCAATCTTTATTGATTAGAGAAATGCAAATTAAAACAACTCTGAGGTACCATCTCACACCGATCATATTGGCTAAAATGACAAAAAAAAAGGGCAGCTAAGTGACACAGTGGATAGAGCATAGACCTTGGAGGCAGGAGGACCAGAGTTCAAATCCATTCTCAGACTCCTAATAATTATCTGTGTGATCTTAGGCAAGTCACTTAACTTTTCATTGCCCTGCAAAAAAAATTTTTTTAAGTATATATAAAGGCATAGCTAGGTGACACAGTGTATAGAGCACCAGGCCTGGAGTCAGGAGTACCTAAGTTCAAAATCTGGCCTCTGACACTTAATAAGTACCTAGCTGTGTGACCTTGGGTAAGTCACTTAACTCCATTGTCTTGCAAAAATTACATAAAATGACAAAAAAGAAAAATGATTAATGTTGGAGAGAATGTGGCACACTAATGCACTGTTGGTGATGCTGTGAACTTCTCTAACCATTCTGGAGAGCAATTGGAAATTATGTCCAAAGGATAATAAAACTGTGCATATTCTTTGATCTAGCAATATCACTACTTGGGACCCAAAGAGAACATAAAAATGAGAAAAGACCTATATATACAAAAATATTTATAACAGCTCTTTTTGTAGTGGCAAAGAATTGCCACTATATCAATCAATTGTGGAATGACTGAACAAGTTATGGTGTATGAATGTTTTGGAGTACTGTTGTAAAAAATAATGAGTGGAAAGACTTCAGAAAAGCCTAGAAAGACATGCATGAACTGATACTGAGTGAAATTAGTAGAACCAGTAGAACATTGTGCACATTAATAATCACATTGTGTGATGATCAGCTGTGACAGACTTAGCTCCTTTCAGTAGTTTAGGGACCAAGGATAATTCTAAAAGGCCTATGATGGAAAATGCCATCCACATCCAGAGAAGAGACGATGGAGTCTGAATATAGAACAAAACACACTATTTTAATTTTTTTAATTGTTTAATTTTTTTTCTCATTAAAATTTTTTCCCCTTTAGTTCTGTTTCTTCTTTCAAGACTTGAGTACTATGGAAATATGTTAAGCATGTTTGTACATATATTACCTTTATCAGAAAGCATACAAAAGCTTATCAAAAAATGTTGAAAACTGTCATTGCAATTTAATTGAAAAAATAAAATAAAGAAATTCAAAAAACTGAAAAACAGAATCATCCTCAAGAGAAGGTACAATTGAAGCTAGAATGTGGTGTATTTTAAGTGACCATGTAATTAACCTTTTTCAAAATTTTTGAAAAGGATCAAAATGAGTGAGGAGAAAGAACTATATATCTGCATAGAAGATTATTTTTAAAAAGTTGAAGAGTTATGGAATATATTTCATAATATAGAAGTGTGAAGTAGGGAAGAGTATTTAAGCAGTGAAATAGGAATAGAAAAGGTGAAGGCAGATAGCTGGCAATATGGAACTAATAAATGTGACTAATCAGAAAGAAGAATTATTTCTAAAATTTTAATGTAATTCAAATGATAATTTGATTCAGAGAATAAATGAAGTTGTTCATTTATTAAAAAAGGAATTACTTGCTTATGAAAAAGTAAAATAATAAATGTTTCAATTAGTAAAACTGATATATTCATATAACTTTTTAAGAAAACATAAGTTGTATAAAGTGATGCCATGTAAATTTATGATTAAGGAAAACATTTTAATCTGTTGTATTTGAAATTAAGGAAATATGAGGCACAAGTCTCAAACACTTGTAGCTAGGGGGTCTTTAGCTCCTCAGCAAGCTAAAACACAAAACAAAGGCAGACATATGATTTTTTCATATGAAAGGAAGAACATCCGCAAGGTAGAAGATAACATCAAAGATGAAGAAAAACAGTATGATTGGTCATAAAGCCTATAGCATCATACTTGGGGAAGACAAGATAATTGGCACAAAGCCTTAGTTATCACAGACATAGGGGATTTCTATGATAGACTAGAAAGTGGGAATGCAGACTAGCAACTATTCTTCCTTCCATTTGGAAAATTCTGATTGATTTAGTCCACCTGTAAGAATAACTAATGGCATATAGATAACATATTCCTTCTAATGGTACAAGGGCAGTTAGTCTTATAGAGATAACGGGTTTTCTTTTAATTAAAGTGATTTATGGGGAAACTGAACTTTTAAACTTCACTCAGAGAAGAAAACTGAATTTTTGAACTCTTGAACTAATTTCAGAGACAAAGAAACTTGACTAAGGAAGCTACACAAAATGTCAGTTAAACAGAATAAAATCAATTGTAAAATAAAATGTTTCATTTTCTCAATACTAATTCTTGACTCTTCATAATGGCTATCACTTTTTGTACCAATTCATGACCCTTTTATTTGTTTGTACTTTGTTTTGGTTAGGATATCTTGGCACTTTGAGTTCTTTTAGCAAAATCCTCAAAACCAGTTGTCAGTGCAGCAGTATTGCCAGGACTTCTAGGAGCTTTCTCTAAAATTTCTGTAGCTTACTAAAAGATTGAAACTGCAACATGACTGCAGTGAAAGAGCAGTTCTTACTACTGCTGATAAGTTCTATTCTTTGTCGTGTTTAAAGCCATCACTAAATCTTCCTGATGTGTTGATCGCACAGTACAGTTTTGCTAGAAAGTTTCTTGATTGTCTCTAGCCAGAGTATTGAGTCAGTTAGCAGTGTCTGACATTACGATGCCAGTGATTATTTTAGAGAAGTCTTTGTCTCTTTAAAGCAAACAATAGTGATAAAAATAATACCATTTTATATTTCTTTGAACTATGTTAAATGTATTCATTTAAGTGTTAAAGTAATATCAATAAGCTAGTGAATCTTGAGAATGTAGGCCAGAAGGGATATTTAGGCAGTAGTTAACATAATCTCTCCTGAAAAAAAATGGTAATTGCGCATTAGTACTCAGATGATTTTTACTCCTGTTATTGAGGGCATGAAAGCGAATGATGATAGTAGGAGGTCTACATCTAGTTTGCAAAATAAATTTATAATTTGCACGTGCATGAAATAAATCCAAAGTTTTTTATTTAGGAAAATCCACAGGGGCCTGTAGCGAATGAGGGCAATAGGATTTAGATTCATTGCAAGTCAAGATCTGAACACAGTGTGCAAATAACACTGTTTACACACATTCTTTATTCAAAAGGAAGATAATGCTGAATGTCATTTTCTCTGGATACATTATCTATATAAGTGCATATATACATTTTATTAAGCAAATGTGGCTTTTTTCCTTGTTGTAAATTCATGTAATTCAGTATTTATTATTCATAGCTCTGTAAATATTGAAATAGAAAAATCATTATACAATTATGTATTTTAGTAGACTAAAATAATATTTTTACTCAGTTCTGCTCCTCTAGTTTTTCACATTTTAAATTTCATTTTTTGGTTTTTCAAACTAGAAATACTTAAAGAGAGTTTATATGGCATTGAGTAAGGAGTCCTAGAGTAATAAAACGTCCATAACTTGTAAATCACTCATAAGGAGATCGATAAAAATTAAAAACAACTCTGAGATATCTGCTCATACCCTTTAATAACGTCAAAAATAATTTTCAAAAAGGAAAATGACAATTGTTGCAAGAGGGAAGGGAATAGCTAGGTTGCACAGTGGATAGACCCCTGGCCCTAGAGTCAGGAGTACCTGAGTTCAAATCTGGCCTCAGACACTTAATAATTACCTGGGTGTGTGGCCTTGGGCAAGCCACTTAACCCCATTACCTTGCAAAAATCTAAAAAAAAAAATCTGTAGGAAGACAAACATGTTGGTGTACTCTTGGTAGAGATGTGAAGTAGTTTAGCCATTATATAAACAAAGTAAATTAAAAAATTTTCCATATCTTTTTCCCCAGTTGATATGACCTCAATTGATATGACTCCTGAGAGAACAAAGAAAAAAAAGAGATGAATGAAAATATTTGTAGCAATTTTTTTTCTTGTTGCAGACAACTGGAAACAAGGGGTTGGCCAGCAATTGGGAAATGCCTGAACAAATTATTATGTGAATTGAACTATAATTCTTATTATACACTAAGAAATGACAAAAAGAGAAATTTTGGAAAAATTTGGAAGCCTCATATGAACTAATAAACAGGGAAGCAAGAAGAATCAGAACAATTTATGTAGTACAATTTTCTGAAGAAAAGTAACTTTGGATGGACTGATCTACACAAGGTCAAGTCATGACTATATAACACTATTAGTGAAGTATGCTATGTACCTACTAACAGAACAAAGATGGATTCAAAGTACAAAATGAGACTTTTTGTATGTGACAAATTTATTATTTTTCTTTGCTTTTCTGTGCTTATGTCAAGGACTGTGGTTTTTTTTTTCCTATATTTTTTTGAGGGGAGGGAATTGAAGAGGGAAAGGGGAATTAGTAATAATATTGCCATCCCTCCCCCCCCAAATAACAACTAAAGTATTTCTTTGAAATATACAGAAGAGAATAAAATGGTTATAAGTGAGAAATACAAACTGGTTAGTTTTAAAAGCAACATATTAAATTTCTAAATATATCCCACAAAAAAATCAAAGTATTTTTCAGTAGTTTCAAACTGAAATTGAAATAGGATTTTATACTTAAGAGATGCCTGCATATTGACTTAGAAAATCACCTTATCATTTTCTCTTTTCTATTGTATTTTTTATCTCATTAAATATTCCTCACTTACTTTTTGATACAAAATGTATACATTCATTGTGGGTAGCATGTTTGACACCACTGCAATACATAATAAAGATTTGAGTCTCACATATAATCTTTTCCTGTTTCAATGCATATAGCAATGCTTCTTGGTATTCATAAATTCAGAATAAAATAAAATTTTAGAATTGAGAATTAAATTATCCAATTATATTTATAAACATTTATTAAATTCTTGCCATATTCAAAAGATTTTGATGAACTCTGGATCAGGTAATAGGCATTTTTTTGTCCTAACTAGAAAATGTGATACTTCTATGATTTTTCAAAAAGCTGAGACAAGCTACCTGTTCTTCCATAAAATATTAATAAAAGGTAGGAAAGGTACTCTAAAAGCCAGAATATTCTGTTTAGCAATATTTGATAAAAATTGATTAAGCAATCATAAATTTCCAGGAATAAAAAATATTCTATTTTTCCTCAGAGAAAAAAGGAATATCAATAACTGTTTAAAGTATACACTAAAAATAGTACTACCATAAATTCTATTTTTTTGTGCTATTTTATTAACAGTTCCACTCAATGTATGACACAGAGGTGAAACATCATTAATGCTAGAAGAGAATTTTAAATACCTCAAAGGAATATACTGTGTCAATTGACACAGTACATTTTTATTTATACTTAGCAAAGAAAATAGAACTAGTAGGATGAAAAAGTTATTTCAGTTATAATATTTTTTGATCAATTGACATGGTTCAACTTTGTAATATTAACATTATTTCCTGTAATGACGAAAGAAGAAAATCAAATTCTTGGCTATAAGTTTAGGCAAATTTTAATATATATTCTTTTAAGCAGCATTATGTGATGGCAAAAGAACTGAATTTCATGTAAGGAGTCTTAGATTTAAACTTTGGCATGGTTACACTACCTCCATGACCTTGCAAAAGTCATTTAAATTCTATACACCATCCTTTCCTTTATTATATCTTTATTATGAAGGGCTCAGTTCAAATGATCTCTACAATTACTTAAAATTCTTAGTTTATGGTCCCATGTTTTTGAATTATTCTAAGCAAAACACTTCCTTTTCTTATTTCCTAAACTGCTCCACAAGAAATCGAAAACCTTCTAGAGTTAATGCAATAGCACACTAATGGATGAAAATGACAATGGAAAATATTTATGTAATACCATTATATAATATTATTTCTTTTAATTCTCATGACAACCTTTTGAGTTGGTACTCAAGATATTATTTCCATCTTATAAATGAGTAATCTGAGTGGTTAAGTGGTTTTTCCAATGATCATACAATTAGTGGTAAAACAGCATTTGAATCCAGACCACAGATCTATCCATTCCACAAGGTAAGAATTAATATACCATCATAAGTATTCTGATTTAGGTAATATTTATTTGTATCAAGCAAATAATATTTCTTTCCTTTCAATCTATTTTGGACATCTTCAAAAAAAAGACCTATCAAATTTGGCAAATGTCTTTAGATGTTTATTTGCTTAATTATGAAAGATGACCAAAGTCAAATTTTCATTTTTGTGTGTCTCATTTCACACCATCAGATATTGCAGTAACATAGAACAGCCTAGACACGGGAAAGAATCTGGCTTAGGCACTCAGCATTTCCTGTTCCTAATTATAATACATTATCATTAACTTTTTATTCATCCTGTTAATGGTATTTATCAGGAATCGAAAGTGGCTAAAGTTTGAGGCCTGGCTGTTTGCTTAATAACAGTCAGCATAATTAATAAAACATTTGTATGTGTTTTATCTTTTCCTTTTATTCTGGAATTTTTCCTTGCAAGAATATTTGACAGTTGGGGGAATGGTTTGTCTATTTTGGACATTTATTGAAAGTTCAGTTTTTGTTAATATTGTGTCTACCTGATGCACAGATTTCTCTGTGAAACATTAAAATTCAGTAAAGTCTACCTAAAATAGAGCTGGTTGGAGAGACCTTATATGCTAAAGTATGCATAAAATGCTGAGGAGGACTTTGATTAAACTCTAAGATCCTAGAAACGGGGAAAAAAAGAACGTTAAATAGACCAAGAATTGAATTAGGCAACATGATGAAGATGATGATGATGATGATGATGATGATGATGATGATGACCATGATAGCAGGGAAGTGATGTCATGACAAGCATATGGATCAAATTTGAGTGAGGGGTGCAATGCTAAGTCACCAACCTCACCTTCTCCTCCAGAGTCTTATGGGTCCACTGGTCAGATCTGAATCAGGACAAGTAGAGATGGTTCTGGATGTGAGGCAATCAGGGTTAAGTAACTTGCCCAAGGTCACACAGCAAGTATCTGAGACTGACTTCAAACTCCCATCCTCCTGACTCCAAGTCTAGTCCTCCATACACCACACCATCTAGCTGCCCTATTAAACAATTTAAATATCAAAGGAAGTTTAGAAAAAATGTTCAATCAATAAAGCAATCCCCCACAACATGAAGATAACCTTGGGCAGAAAACATTTGGTATCTCTTTCAAGAGGAGAAATATGGAAGCCAGGGAGAACAATATAGAATACAAAGTCATTTACAAATATTTGTGAAGGAGAATTTCAGAAAATTACAGGTGATTTAATAAAACATAGTAAAATTAGGGGAAGAGGGAAAACAATACTCAGAATAACAGTTGCATTAAGTAATATAGTTAGAAATCTTAAAAATGAAGCTGGAAGAACAATAAATGGAAAATGAAACATAACTATTTGGCTTTCTGTTGTGATTCAGTCTTTTTATGGATGGCAGTGAAACTATTAAATTTGTATTCTAAATATTCTAAATTCATTGTGCTTATGAAGAAATATGAAGATATTCTAATATTAGCAGACAAAATTTGGAAGATTCTCTAGATCTGACTGTTTTCATATAGAAAAAAGCCATCAATACTTACAACATTGTTTTGAAATCACTGAAGAATCAATTTTAAAATAATTTGAAAAAAAGAATGAAATGTCAAAAAGAAAATTAAAAAGAAAAAACAAACAAGGACACATAACAATTTAAAATGTAAGTCAAAGGATTTCAAAAACTACTAATGCATAAATCTACTATGAATTCTATGTAATGTTTCTATTCACATAGTACTGATATTCCACATTGGCAAATGAAAAGAAAAAATTATTTCTTACATACTATTCTCTATAGAAAAGTACAGTGAAATTATAAAAAACATAAAAGTCATTTCTATATATTCTTGGATTGTTTTTTAAAAAGTCTGACTCTACAACAAATCTCAATCTTAAAATTTCTCTTCCAAAAAAGTTATCTCTCTCCATCAGTATGTTGAGGTAATGTAAAATTCTGTGCTAGATACAACCATATGAATAACGTTGAGTAATGATTTTCTTCCTATTGAATGATTATTGCCATTCCAACAAAGAATACATTCACCACTGAAGTCTATGGAGAATTCATGGAGGATTAATATCTCTCATGTGTGGGTTTGCTGGACCCTTTTCAAGTCACCCAGTTGTTTTGACTTTTGTCTTGTCACTAGACTTAAATGATTTAGTTAGGAGGAGTGAGGTTGATGACTTAAGGCAACTCTGCTTCACTTAAATCCAATTCATATGCAGGTAAAGAAATCATCCCCTGAAGTCTTTGAAAAGAACAACAGTTATCATTAATGATGGACATTCAACAGGCTGTATGGAGATGTGCACCCACAAAGGTGTTTTTCACTGGTTATGGACAATGACCCTGAGGAAGCTCAAATGGAAGAGATATTTCCTACAGATACAGATTTTTGATAAGGTCCTTCAAATGAAATTATACTGATTTCATAAAACCCAAAATAATATAGATCCTTCCTAAAAAATCTAATAACTAAAAAAAAACTTGTCTTAATCTTTATAGAAAGAAATGGAAAAATATCTGATTTCTAATAAAAATATGCCATTGGATAAGAAATTTATTGCATTATTCCATCAGTATATATATATGCATATACATATATATATGTATATATATATATATATATATATATATATATATATAAAATATCTTGGTACTGAAGTGGGGCAATAACTTAATACTGGAATGGAAAAATAAGAATATGTCAACTGGATTGTATAGGAGAACTTGTGCAAACTATCAAAATTCAAAGTTACTTTCTGAAGTAAATTTCCTTTTTTAAAAATAATTACTCTGGTGATGCACTAAGATTGTATGTTTATGCAATATTAAAATCTCTGAAGAATCAAAATTATATATAACTCAAAAATCAATTAAATTATTTTGTTGTGGCAAATAACTGGAAATATGGAGCATGCCTATCATTGAGAAATGGCTAAAACAATTTGTGGTATATAATTTTTGTGCCATGCTTCTATGCTATAAAAATGATGAACTGATTGATTTTAGAAAAAAGCATGGAAATCCATGCATGTAATAATGAAGAGTAAAATAAATAGAACCACTAGAACATAATATAAAATAATAACAGCAGTGTTCTAAGAACAACTTTGAACTAATTTTGAACATCATAATAAATGTTTAAATCAATTACAAAGGACCTTTGAAGGAAATGTTCTTCACATCCAAATAAGGAACTGATAAATAGAAGTATGGATAATTTGGCTTTATAAAATACACATATTAGTGCCTAATGGAAGCCTTCTGGCAGGGGGGAGGGGAGAAAAAATAACAAAGCAGAGAACAAAAGAAAACTTAGAAGGACAGAAAAGCATTGCATATTTGAAAATTGTGTCTAGTGTTTATTACATAGCTTTCAAAGAAAGTAAACTGTGAAATATAAATTCATGATTATATGGAATCCTTATTCTGTGTATACTAAATGTTGTTCTATGTACATGGAACTGCTATTTTATTTTTATTTTTGTGTTAAAGTTCAAAATAAAAATATAAAAGAGATGATAATTTTTTAAAAGAAAAAACTAAATGAGTCTCTCCTCCCCTCCCAAAAAAGACAAAACAGAAAAAAAGGCTAAGTAGAAATCCCTACCCACCCCACCCCCAAACGATATTGAAGACCTAATGTACATGGTCTTCCTAAGCTATAGCATATCACCACTTCTATAAGATGAGGTATTAACAACAGTCAGTTAATGTCTGATTAGAAAAGGAGATGAACCTGTCAAATAGTGAGAATGAGGATGAACAGGAATTCATCAATGTTGCTCAGGTAAAAGAGACAAATGCAAATAGGAAAGTCTCTAGGGTGTTGGATAAATGTTTTATGGAGGATTTGTGGAAAAGAATAACATAGGATAGAAAATTGTGGATAGGTAGTTCTCTTTAATTTTGGTAGGAAAAATCATATTAATACCATAATAAATAAAAATAACAAACATTTATATAGAGCCAACTATATACCAAGATATCTATAGTTATTATGCCATTTGACCCCCCCACACACACACACACACATTTTAAAGGTGAAGAAATTGAGGCAGAAGTTAAGTGACTTGCTCAGGGTAATACAGTTGATAAATGTCTGAGGCTTAATTGGAAATGAGACCTTGCTGCCTTCAGACTTAGAACCCTATGTACTATGTACCTAGTTGTTTCTGTCATAAATCCATAGAACTATTGATGTAGAAGTACTTAGTTTCTACAGATAGTTGAAGTCTTTTATTTTGGCATTAACTCTGAAGGCAGAGTGAATATTGGACTTGGAGTCAGGAAGAATTGGCCTCAAATCGATTCTCAGACACTTAATAGCTATATGTGCCTACACAAGTCAATTAACCTCCCTGCCTCAGTTTCCTCATTTGTAAAATTTGGATGACAGTAGAACCTATCTCTAGGAGTTGTTATAAAGATAAAATGAAGTAATACTCTTGTCTCTTGAAGTTCTAAATCCTAGGATCTGAGTCTGAGATTAGTATTTGATTTCTGATACATCAATATATCTTTTCTAATAAGTACCAATCCTAAACTACCCTTTGTAGACTTCTGCTGCTTACCAAATTTAAGTCATGGTGCTTTGGAAGGAAATATGAAGCAGTCTCAGGCTGGATAATCCAATTTATTTTGGTGACAGAATAGCACATGTACAGCTTTTTATGTGGTGTTCTCAATGCAATATGCCATACTCTTCTGGAGTCAACAAAAATGTCAATATCTGCTCTTTAATGGTGAAGATATACCTGAAAAGGTTTTCTTTATCAATAAAATAGAACTGCTACTACTTCCATTCTATTATCAGCTTCAAAGTCTTGTGTGTAGCTATTGTCTGTCAACTTGCTAACAGACATCAATGGTCAGTATCTCAGGAGACTATGCTTGAATTGATAAATCTGGTTCAATCTAACAATTTATTTGCTTAGCCATAGACCTTGCTTAGGAGTTGTTAAATATATCCAGAATTATTTGTCTTGCCTGACAAATTGATAAACTACACATCTGTTATTTTCTTCTACCTCTTTTCATCCTCTTTATCCAAAGCTAATGACCTTCTTTTTTAATTCCTTTTATCTACTAAAAGTCTGCATGGAGGCATCTGTCATATCTCCCACACTTAACTATTTCACTTATGGATACTTACTTAGGGTGTCTGCTACAACTCAATATTCTCAGTCTTAAAAGATAACCCTTCACAGGTATATTTCCCATTAACAAATCAGCCATCAATATTCAATCAATCTTAACCAAAAATATTTATTAAAAATGTAGAGGAACCATAGTATTTACAAACTAGTACATGTCTAAATAGAATGTTCTATTTCCAGTTTATAGTCTCACATCACTGTATAAAGTGTCTATATTGAGAATGGAAATCATTCAAGAATCAGAATAGAGTGCACACATAGAGAATATATGTAGCTGGGGCAACTTGTCTAGAATGTTCTTTTCATTTTATTTTTTTTAGTTTTTTTTTTTTGTAAGGCAAATGGGGTTAAGTGGCTTGCCCAAGGCCACACAGCTAGGTAATTATTAAATGTCTGAGGCCAGATTTGAACTCAGGAACTCCTGACTCCAGGGCAGGTGCTCTATCCACTGCACCACTTAGCCACCCCTAGAATTTTCTTTCCTCTCTCAATTGTCCATAAAATATCTTTGATAAGCATAGTTTTGGTATAAAAAACATACTTCTACAGATAAACAAGACTAATCCAACAACAACTCACTAAATTCAACAGATCACTTGAATGGATAAATCTGCCATTCCTTTACATTGTTATTTCTGTACAGTTAGTCTACTAAATTGAATTGAACCTCAAAGGTAGCTCTAAAATCCATTACTTCCAGCTTCAGGCTTAGCTGATGCCTTGAACTGAAGTATTGTTATGCTATAAAACAAGCAACAACCACTAACCTATGATTGACAAAAATAAATATCCCTAATATTGTTCTTTTACAAGATTCTTTATTTCTGATCTGTCTTTTAGTAATGAATGGAAATGCAGAGAAGTACCTTGTACCTTCTATTCTAAAAGTCAAGAGCAGAAGGTAGGAGAGAGTAAAGTCTATGTTTTACACTCTTGTTTTTTCTTCTCTTAAGCAGCAAGTGCCATAGAGAGCAAAGTGTATCATCACCACTACTCAACAACAAGTGGAAGTAAAGAGATTTCAGCCTTTACTCAGTGAACAAGCTGACCTGGCAACAAATGACAGTGTGAAAAGAAATTTATTTTCCCTCTGACATAGTTCTAAAACATTCATTTTTCAATCAATCTATCCATAGATAAGTACATGTTTTTATATATGTTTGCATAAACTTATTTGCGTGTATGCATATTAGATGTGTATTGTATGAATATATATGAGTTTTATGTATAAATATGTTCTTTGAATATGTACTGCATACATTCAGAAAAGAGTTTTCATTAAAATATATACCAGTGACTAAGCTAAATAATGGAAATATAAATTCAATAAAGTAAGATAATCAGTTCTTGTCCTCAAGGTTTAATAGCCTTTGTAGTTTACCTTCAAATGGGGAAGACTGAATGAATGTAAACAGGATATAGAAAGGGGAAGGAAATATATGCTCATAGTTTGGAAACTGAATAAAAATATAGTGGAAGTCTGGAATAGAGGAATAGGTATGAATGGGGAAAAGTTCACATTAATAACTAGGGCAATATGAAAATCCAAACTGCTCTATGATTATGAGGTGGTTTTAACCTAATATCTCAATGGCAGGAGTTGAAAGTTAGTTCTAAAAAGGCCCAGAGGAGGTGGAGATGAAGACTGGATCTGCTGATGTCCAAGAAATACCAGTGTCTTCTTAGTAAATTAGCTGTCTTTTCTGTGAGATTCTTCACTTTATCTCCTTCACTTTTATCTCCTGCCATTAAGATATTAAACTCATCTCATAATCATAGAGCAGTTTAGATTTTCATATTGCCCTAATTAATAATGCCAACTTTTCCCAATTTTTCATATGCAAGTTAATCTGAGTAGTGATGAAAATGAACAATACAGGATTCTTTCAAGGCTCTATAATTGGGATGAGTATACTTTAAATCTGAGTGGGATAAAGTTTGAAATTTCTTCAGTAGAATATTATAGATGGGAGAATAGTTAACTATGTGTCCCTCCTCCCTTCACAAAGCAACTTCTGGGATATTGGTGAAGTCAACTGACCCCACCCTATCTGTTGAAGTCTGGATGACCATTCAATCCCTGGGGCTGAAGAGATAATCTGTTTTGGGTTTGAATTTTATGCTCTTTTCCCTAGATTGTAAAACCACATTCCTCATTAACAAGGGTGGGTCAGTGGGGGGGGGGGGGGGGTGGAATCCAATTAGGATAAATGTGATGCTTGGGCCTTTTGCTTTTGCCTCAATCTCTGTAATTGATTGTGGCCCTTTCCCTGAGAAAGGAATAAAGCTTTCTCTTCATATCTTGAGAGATCTCCGAAATTTATTTAAGTGGCAATTGTCCCACAAAAATCCTTTAAACAAGGGTCCATTGAAGGGCAAAGTCTGGTGCCAACAGCCTTGGTAATCCCATCTCCAGCAGCATGTATTAAAGTTACTGTGATGGTTGGATCTTGGAAACCAAAAAGTGGGAGGCAGGTTGTCCCAGCCCCTACCTCTGAGTGTCTCTGGATACTCTTAGCTGAGGTTGTAGAGGGTTCTCAATCATTTATTTTGAAAAAAATAGTATTTAAAGCAAATGCAAATTGCTTGGTTACTCTAGCTAGGAATAATGAAATAGGATTCCAGTTCTATTTTGTTGGGTTTCAGAACTGGAGTCATGATTAAGAGGGATGGCCAGGGGCATTGATATTGTGCCACTAGAGGTGAAATTCTTGGACTGATGCAAGACAGATCAGAGCAAAAGTATTTGTCAAGAATGCTTTCATTAATCAAGAATGAAAGTTGGAGGATCAAAGAAGTTCAGATACTGTCATAGTTCTGAACATAAAAGTTTGCCATTTTCCATGACTTCCCCGATCCCCCCACCCCAACATCTTCTGAGAAACCAACATCTTTTGGAGGGGGGGGTTGAAGGTCTGAGAAGAAAGGTTCTATAGTTGATTAGTTCATCTAGAGACAGGATTAGATTAACCACATTGTCCCAACTCATTTTTTTTATTTTTTTAGATTTTGCAAGGTAAATGGAGTAAGATGGTTTGCCCAAGGCCACACAGCTAGGTCATTATTAAGTGACTGAGGCTGGATTTGAACTCAGGTACTCCTGACTCCAGGGCCAGTGCTCTATCTACTGCACCACCTAGACACCTGTCCCAAGCCAATGTTAAAGCACTGTGGTGTCTAGTGTACTGTTTATCAGGATCCATATACTGGTACTTTGCTTGGGAGGCTTGTAGGTGTGTGAGTTACCTCCCTGATATGGAAGAGGAAAGTATATTCAATAGCATGCAGCCCATCACCAGGGACCCTGCTTTTTATCAAATCAGTGGGGTGAAATGATTCAGGTAAGTGTACAATATAACCCTATCTATAATAAATATAAAGTGCAAGTTACACCACCATCAATTTGATTGTCAGTCTTCTTTAAAATCAAAGGACAGCTATTACTATTCCTATTGCCTTTATCATCATCATCATCATTATTATTATTATTATTATTATTATTATTACACAATACTGTATTAGATTTAGTCCTACACTCCTACCAAGGTGCTCCAGTCCTGTGGTGCAACTGTTCTCTCAAAATGCTAAGGAAGACAGTTCAGGAAATTTTTCTCAGAACACTGAAATAGACTGGCTTCAAAAAAGTGAGCTATCAAGGGTCAGTCATTCACTTCTTACATGTCAATTAAACAATTGACCTTTAAATTAGGAAATGCATATGACTTTATACACTGTTTTCATAAGAAGTATCCAAGGAAGACCTCAGGACTTCAAATAAATAAGAATCATTCAGATTTTGGAAGAGTTGTTCAAGAAAATTATTTATTTGGGGTAAATGAAACATGATTTCTCTTTTTTAAGTTGTTATCATTTGCACATTTTACTTTTTTCACAGAACTACAAGAGTTTTGTTGCAAAAGTAAACAAAATCACCCACCCCCCCACAAAGACAGAAACTTCAAGAAAAATGAAGTGAGAGAAAAAAAGACTTCAGTCTGCATTCATATATCATCAGCTCACTCTTCGGAATGGATTGAATTCTTTATCATAAGTCCATCAGAGAAGTTGCTTCAGTTTTTTTTTTTCTCACAGCTGCTATTGTTAGCTGTATGAATCATGGTTTGTATAAGGAGAAATAGTTACTGATGCCTAAGCTGATTTCAAATCTTACTTTAGACAGAGGCAATGATTGTGTGACTAGGGGGAAACATTTAGCACCCACTATAGACAACTCTCTTCAAATGACAGTGGAGGTATCAAAAGAAAAATCACTTACCTGGGAGTTTCCTTACAGTGAAATTATAGGTTTGGTACTTACACACCTGGATAGTTGGATAGATAAATATAGACAGACAGACAGATTGATAAGTGCATAAATAGACAGAGAGATAGGTAGATGGGTAGATAGATAGATAGATAGATAGATAGATAGATAGATAGATAGATGTAACATATAGGTAGCCAGAATAGTCTTTCAGCAGAGTTTTAACATCTTTTAGAAATATGATCATGTATAAACCTCATCCACCAAAGAAATAAATTAAAAATTGAGCCATTACCAGATTCTTTGCACAAGGAACTTTTTTTCAATTTGTATAGGCAAATTGCTACGATACAAAAATATAGGGTAAGGACAATTAAGTCTTTTTCTAGACAGGGAAGTATAAATAGTGGAATTTCCCAAGATTTGGTGCTAGTATAGGATATATTAGCATTTCTTTAAATACCTTAGAGGAGAAAATGCATAATAAATTCTCCAAGTCAATAGATGAAACTATGTTCTTCCAGATGGGGAAATTAAAAGTCAATGTTGTAAAACTCTGAAAGTAGAGATAAAAGGTGACCAATGAGTTTTATTTCAGACAAATGCAAAATAACATTTAAGGAAAAAATACTCCAAATTATGCTTCTGGAATGATCTACTTTGTTATGCTATCAGTCATGAAATGAACCTGGTTATTTTCAGACTCTTTTCAGAAGATAGCAAGGCCAATGTGCTGATGATCCAGGAAAATAAGTTAACAGTCTAGCAACATTAAGAATTACATTGGAATAAAATAAAAATATATTATTTTCCTTTTGTAATAAGTCATAGTATACCCATATCTTGTGTTAGGTAATCATTGCTGGTCAACCATAAATCAAGAAATATGGAGAGATAATATCTTGATTATAAGATTTAGAATTGGTAGACTCATATAATTATCATGTCATCTCACATTCAACATTCCTTTGTCTGATATTGTTCTAGACCAGTCACCCTAACTTGACTACTGTTATTGCTGCCACTAGTAGGCAAACAAAGACATTAAAACATCTTTCAGGTTGAAAAACTATCTCTACCATACTCCAGAATTCTCTTCATCATAGAAGTTAACCTACTTCTTCCTGGCATTCAGAAAATGGAAGTATCCTCCATCCCTGTGGCATCTTCTTCTGATTGGAGAGTGATCCACATTCAAGGAGGGTTCCCAGGTGAACCATGCCACATTCCTTTCCAGATGGCACTCTTTTACCATGCTTCTAAACTGAGTACCTTTCTCTTCTTTCTTCTACTCATCCCTTTTCAATTTCCTCTTCTCTCCTTAGAATGTAAACTCCTTGAGGGCAGGGTCTGTGTTTCTGTTGGTATTTGCATTTCTATATGCTTAACTCTATTCCAGTCAAATGAATTTTGTTGTTGTTCAGTACTATTTCTGTTATCCAGTTCTGTGATCCCATCTTGTTTCTTAAACAAAGATCTAGTTTGTCTAGTATTGGTCTTCCATTTCTTTCTCCAGTTCATTTTGAAGATGAGGAAACTGAGGTAAATAGGAATAAGGGACTTGCCCAGGGTCTCAAAGCTAGTAAGTGTCTGAGGCCAGATTTAAACTCAGGAAGATAAGTCTTCCTGACTCCAGGCCCATCACACTATACAGTATTCCACCTAACTGCCCCAAGTGATTGTGCCTGAAGCATGATAAGAAGTTGATAAATGTTTGTTGAATGACTTATTGATGTTAAAAAGATATTTATATTATCTCAAGAAGAAAGTACCTCACAGAGGTTTTCTCTCTGGTGAAGTAAGAAGTACTGAAAGAATGCCAAAAAAAAGCAAAACAAAAAGTACAGATTTTCTTTAGAAAATGTATAGACCAAAGTTTTGTGTCACAACCAAATTGCTTTCATCTGTCTATTTCCACAAAGCTCTAAGGACTATCTCCACAGCATGAAGGATATAAAGAATAGAAACACAGAATTTTCAACTTTGAAAAGACTTAGAATATCAACTAGTCTAGCTTCTTCATTTTACAGACTGAGAATTTAAGACTCAAGGAAAGTAAGTGACTTGGTGAAATTTGTTCAGCTGGCTGAATGCAAAATCAGGACTGGAAATGATGTTGTTTGTTTTGTTTTGTTTTGTTTTGTTTTTTTACTGTGAGTACAAAGTTCTTCATCCAGGTGCTCTAATAAAAGGAAAAGAAAAGCTGAAAAAAACAATTAGATAATGGGGGAGAGGAGGGAATTGACTGTGAAGACAGATTTCATGTTACTGCACTTAATCCCTGCCAAATCATAGTAATTTATGTTGTCTGTATGATGCAGGGGAAGATAAAGAGAATTGTGAATGTGGAAATTGGGTAGAGATGTACTTTGACTACCACTTACTCTTGAGATGCAAATTGACTATCATGGAAAAGCTATAGAAAATTATAATTGTAAAAGAAACAAAATTTATAATCTTAAAAGACTGTCAAATTGGGTGGAGATCACCACTGATGTAAATCAACTACCATTGTTTCATTGTTTAATGTGAAATTTGTATCCTGATCTCCTTAGGCTTTACCCTCTACCTAATTCCTGGTCCAGTAAGGGGAAGGAAATCTGAGAGGCAAGACATAAAAATGTGGGTTGGACTCTGCTCTTCTCTGACTTGTTGGACCAGCTTGAATGTTCTTTTGTTTCTGTCTTTACCTACTGTGTTGTAACTTCTTTTAATAAATCTTTAATTTTTTCCACCCTCTTTCCTGAGTCTGAATAATGATTCCTCATTGGCAGAACTAAACTCAACTAGCCAGCAATTACATAATGATGAGCCAGCCAGGATAAAAATTCTCTGCCCAGACTTGGGAAATTGGATTGAGCTACATAGGTGAGAAGCACACCCCCTTTTTTTTATTCTAGATTTTTAGAAAAGTAGGAAAATTATTAACCCTCCTTCTGTGTTTCCCTTCTTCCAGAAAAGGGGAAAAAGGTTCAATTTTGCCAGGAGTTAACTGAGCTGATCCCATACGGTGTTTCATAGTATCCCTGGTGTGGGCTTGCCCTATGTTTGTTCAGGCTGATTGGTGTTGGCAGTTCTGAGGTGTGTTTGGTTTATACCCCACTGTGGAGTGAGAGTTGTTAAGGAAGGACATTTGATGGATGTCCAATTGATGTGTTTGCCTACCTATAAATTGACAGAGAATTAAAACATGGAGACAATTCGGTATCAAGACTCCCACCCCCAGCTGTGTGCTTGCTCCCTGGAATGAATTAGATTTGACAAAAGCAAAACACCTGAGCTCCTAGAAATTATCTTTGGGTGAAACTCTCTCTTTCTCTTTGAAATACTCTCTCTCATTCTCTGTGGCCCCCACTCTCTGCAGATGGAGGGGGGAGGGAGGAGGAAAATCTTCCTTTTTAGAACTTCTAAACTCAAACATATGTCTCAGGTGGAATGCATGCTTCCCTGGAAGAAGGGTAAGACTGCCAAAAATCTTGTTTTAGAAAACAGGGGAACCCCATGACTTCTATTTCAAAATCTTAATGAAGATATGAGGTTCTTCAAGAAATTCTGATTAATTCTAAATTTTTTTGACTGGTCTTAATTGATACATTAAATATATATATATATATATATATATTATAAATATATGTATGTATATATGTGTATGTGTATATTTAAACTTCAATGGGACATTTTCACATCTCTCTACTGGCCTGTAGAGGTGGGAAAATGTTTCTATATTCTGGGCTGGCTAGGGTATCCAATCTCACCTTGGTAAATTTGAAATCTTTATACAAAAGAGTTGTTTCTGTGTGTTTGTGCCTCTGTCTGAGTGTGTGTGTGTAATTCAGATCTGAAATAGTTACAGTTACCTGAGTTAAATGTCACTCCTTTTAGTTTGAGTTTTGAATTTAATTGCCTAAAACGTCTAATTTTAAGTAATTAATGCAGTTGGGATCTGAGCCTTTCCCCTTATACCATTTGAAAGTTTTTAAATGGCAAAGTTTGTAAAATGATTTCAGCTGTGAGCTAAGTTTTTGTTAACCTAATACTGATTGAAGGCTGTATTCAATTTAGGTAATTGAGACTTTAAAGTTTAGTAATTGTAGACTTCCTGCCCTCAAGAGGCTTTGAAAAGAGTAAGGGAAGGCCTTTGATAGGAAAAGGTCACCACCTTGTGTTTAAAAAAGAAACTGAGAGCTAAATGAGAGTAATTTAGTCACCTTTGAAAGTTTTGTAACAAGTATTGAGAATCTATATCTGTTATTAAGAAAGAAAACATAATTAGGATAAATTGTATGTCAAGTAATTTGGGAATATTGAATCATATTTACTGATTTCCTTTGGGAAAGAGAAATATTGTACTAATTTTTGTAATCTGATTTGTTTTGATGTTAACTCTTGGTAAAGGAAGAAAGTTTGTAAAAATCTTTATCTATTATCAATCATCACATGTTTATGGAAGGGAAATATATATATAGATAGATAGATAGATATAGATATATCCATCTATCTATATGGCTGTATTTGAAAATAAGAAAATACATTAACATTGTCTAGTGCTTATGCCATTTTGCTTTTGTTCTAAGGGGAATGAGGTGCTCAAATAAAAATCTTATGTTCAATGTAAAATTAATAGTGTACACTTAATTTTAAAGAAGTCAAGAATATGGACTTTCTCATGGTAATTGTAGGCAGCTCTGACTGAACAAAGCAATTGTGTGATCCCTTTAAGATAAACTTATTGATGAATAAGATGTATTTATCAATTATGTGATGTTCAAATTATATTAACAATGTTTAGTTCTCCTGTGTATATGTAAGCTATTTAAATACTGTAATGTTAAAGCCTGGAATTAACATGTGATTGCTTTGAACAGGTGGTAAGGGAAATATCGCAAATTATGAGCCCCTTAGGTTCATGGCAAAAAGTTGATTTTATAAAAAATATGAATTAGGGTTATTGTGTTTCACATCTCAATTTGTTTATTGCATTTCATTTATAGCACTGTTCTTAGGAACATGAGCAACAATTGAATTATGATTTTTTTTTTGCTCTGGACCTCTTATACCAAATTACAGCCTGGCACACTCTTGGCTCTCCTTAGTGCTCAAGCCACCTGAAGTTCTGGTTATAGGTACTTGTTATTTTACAATATATTGGTAATTGATCTGCCTGACATCAGGGATATTAAAATAGAAAGAAAATATGCCAATGAAGCCATTTAGCCCTATGGGGTTTGATGTTAAATGGTGCAGATAGAGTAAGTGACCTTTGAAAGAATGATTTTAGTCTCAACTGGGGTAGGATTCTCTTAAAGGAATTCCTCACCTGGCTCATTAAAAAGAATTGTCTGCATGACTTCATAAGGGAAGTTGCCCTTGGGTCCCTCTCTGCTCTGTAATAGCAAATTGCCATGATCATTCCAGGTGCATCATAATTAAATATGAAAGTGAGCCATTGGAACTCTTATCTTCTAAATTTTAAGTAATTGGCAAGTATTTTCTGTTTTGGCCTTTTAATGTAGGATGTGATTTTTTATCACAAGTTCCCATAAGGAAAAGTAATATTAGTGTGGCTGTTTATATCAGGATAATGCTTTTTTTGGTATTTTTTTTAATTGCTTTAAAGGAGAGATTCATTCTTCAACTAGAATTTTTGTTCATTCTAAACATGGCCTAAACAAAATAGAAAAATTTTTTGCAAACTTTTTTTAGGTTTTTTGCAAGGCAAATGGGGTTAAGTGGCTTGCCCAAGGTCATACAGCTAGGTAATTATTAAGTGTCCCAGGCCTGATTTGAACTCAGGTATTCCAGATTCCAGGGCCAAGCTCTATCCACTGCACCACCTAGCCACCCTATGCAAATTACTTTTTTGGAAACTTGCAGTTTTAAAATGATTTTTCAATACATTTGTTTATACTATTTTTGAGCTTTTGTTTACAATTTATGTGACATCCATCAATGAATCTGTGTTATATTGGAACCCATGTGCTTATAAAATGTATTTTGATACTGGCTTAGGACCATAAAGTATAATTCTTGCCCATTAGACACCTTCTAGTTTTTTCCTAATTATTGGACATCTGTTAAATAGCCTTCTCTGTTACAAATATCTCTGGTTTTTGCTTGCTCAATTTTTTCCTTGAGTTTTGTTTCTCTAGCTGAGACCACCCTCTGCAGGATGCCAGCCAGTTTTGCCAGCTGATCACTCTCTGGACCCTGCCTCAAAGTCCTTGCTGTAATGAGTTCATCTCCAAATGGCTTCTGAAAGGCCCAGAAGAATCTGGGAACTGAATAATTTGGGGGAGGGGAGGGCGCAAATGATACAGGGGAGTGATGAAGAGAATTGTGAATGTAGAAAGGGTGGAGATGTAAATTGACTACCATGGAAAAGATAAAGAGAATTATGATTGTAACAGATACAAAATTTATAATCTTTAAGGCTGCTAATCTTGTCAAATTGGGTGGAGATCCCCATTTTTGATGTAAATTGACTACCATTGATTCATTGTTTAATGTAAAATATGCATCCTGATCTCCTTAGGCTTCACCTTCTATGTAATGCCAGGTCCAGTAAAGGGAAGGAAGTTCACTCTTTGCTGTCTGGATGAGAGGCAAGACAAAAAAACCTGAGTTGGATTCCACTCAGGGCCTGGCAGTCTTCACTGACTTGCTCATCCAGTCAAGCTCAGCTTGACTGTTCTTTCTTTACCTACCATTTCCTTATGTGTTGTAACTTCTTTTAATAATTTTTTATTTTCTTTCCACCCTTGCTTTCCTGAGTCTAAATAATGATTCCTCATAGGTAGATCCCAACTCAGATCTAAACTCAAGTAGCCAAAGGCTACATGTATATGGACATTGAATATACAGTTATCCTCTCCATGAAAAATTTCCCATAAAGTTTCAATAAATTGAAGTTTGACATAAAAAATTAAGTAGGAATATTTTGGGAGTTTTGCAGAAGTTGCCAACAAGAATGCAAAGGCCAGAAAATGATACAAAAAAGGTTTAGAAACTCAGAAATACATCTATAGATATTTAGATCTCTCTCTCTCTCTCTCTCTCTCTCTCTCTATATATATATATATATATATATATATATATATATATATATATAAATGAAGCATTTATATAGTATTGTATAACATCAACATATATTACCTTTTTGTAAAAATCATAATAATTCAGAAATATATTCTGGTACAAAAAAAGAGCAATAAATTATGTGCAGATTTTCCAGAATGGGGGTGCCATGATTTTATATATTCTCCCTGTGTTCCCACACCTTGCCACCACTATTCCCTCTAGGCAATGTGGAAGGGATAATTAGATTTAGAGCTAGAAATAATCTTTGAGGTAATCATTTTGCACATGTGAAAACAGATCTATACAATTTATGAGAGAATCATACACTTAGCCAGTGACTAAGAAGGAATTCATATCCAGGTATTTTTGACTCCAAGTCCATTGTTTGGTGTCCTACAATAATCTATCTATCTCACTTCTATGCCCTTGATTCCATCTATTGTAAATCATCATCATCATCATCATCATCATTATCATTTATATTAGGATATGTGCTCAAACAATGGGCTCAGCATTTTACAATTATTATCTCATTTGATGTTCACAGAAACCTGAAAAGGTAGGTTTCAGTATAATTCATTTTATAGATGAAGACTCTGAGACAAACAGAAGTCAAATGACTTGACCAGTCATACAGCTAGTAACTGTCTGAGGACAAATTTAAACTGAGGTATTTCTGATTCTAGGCCTTGTGCTCTATCTACTGTGTTACTTACCTTGATATATCCTTATGGTACAATCACTTTCTATATATTTTAATTGACTTATCTTTGCACATACCAGATTCTCCAAAGAAAATATATGTTCCCAAAAAGGCAAAGATGTTCTTTGTTTTTCTCTTTCTTGTCAAAACATTTGTTAGTATTCTTTACATATTAGATATTTAATAATTGATTTTGAATGAATGGAGCTTTTCAGTATGAATTTATAAAATCATAGGATAGTGGAATTCAACAGACAAGATATATCCCAGGTCACAGATGATACTAAGGACCAAGTTGTTCAAAAATTTTGCAACCAACTATACATTCCTAATTCAAATGTTCCTAATTCAAATGTTTCAAATCTAGTATTTCTATCACTGTGACATACATGCCACAAATGTGCAGTAATAGTATAAAGCAAATTAAATGTTCACTAATCCCTGCAGTACTAGAAATAGGAACATCCTTAATAACCTGAGAAAAATAAGTTTAGGATACATACATAAAAGGAAGTTGTACTTAACATACCAGATAATAAGCTTGTACAATTCATGTTTATAAACATAAGTGGAGGTATAGATTGAAAATGTAAATAGTATCAGCTGTGGTTTAGGTAAACTCATGAATGCCAAAACCAGTATGTATTATTGAGTGAAGTTAGGATATGTAGGGGGATATCCCATGATTCATGTGAAGAACAATAAAACTACTACTTAAATATCTATCTTCTGATGTCATTGCTAGAGAACAAAAGTTCAATTAGAATGGCATTATTTATCTGAATCAATCCTTTGATTCTACTATAAAGCTATTCCTGTAGCTGGTAAATTCATTTCAATTCAACAAGTTTTTATTATGTCTTTACTACATACAAGACACCAAGACAAACATGTCAAAATCAAAAACAACATCTTTACTCTGGGATGTTAGATTCTACTGCAGAAAATACAATATATATAGTTAGATAATTCAATATCTATACTATGTGTGTATATATATATATATATATATATATATATATTATGTATATTATTTTAATTTGCAAAAAGTACTAACAACTAGAAGAATCAAAAAAGACTGCACCTGAAATGAGACTTTAAAAATAATAGAAGAAAGAAGAAAAGAAATAAGGAGAAGGGGTTAGAGAAAGAGAAAATGAAAAGGAGGAAAGAAGAGGAGAAAAAAAGTAAAAAAAGAAGGAATGAAAGAAAGAAGACATTTATTCTTATACAACATCATTGATTTCATGTATCTATATTCTGATAATTTGTGTAACATTAAAAAAACATAGGCCAAGGACCTGAGCAAATTGGGTGGGCCCCCTTCTAATGAATTTGCCAGAAGTTAGAGAAAAGAACAACATAGCACAAAAAGATGAGAATTATAATCAATCCTTGAAAGAAGTACCAACATACATGAGGTCACAGATATATCCAAGGATCTATGTATTAAGCTATATACTCAAGCAATTCTGAATAGCAATGAAATATTTTTTTCACATCACATTCAAAAGCACAATAATAAAAGTTAAAGTCTAATTTCCACTGCTTCTAACAGAATTATTGTGTCATTAAGATTTCCTGCTAAAAATCCATTTGGTAGAATTTTAATCAACTGATTTTACTCTCTATGGAACACTTTATGAGATTTCACATTTATTATGCTACTAATTTATTTTTGGTATTTTTTTTGTTATTGACTGGTAAATAGAAAATACAATGGACTTCAAAAATGAGTTTCCATATATAAGAGAGATAAATAAAAATATTTAATAAATAGAATAATGAAAACTAGTTTACATTTATATAGTGCATTATTTATAGAATACTCTACCTGAATATAGCCTAAGGCATGACCAGCAGAGACCTCTAACACTGCAAATATTGTGCACCAGAATAAGACAGTTATGCAGCTGTGAAAGTGCAGTTTTCAAAGAAAAAGTAGAAATTTAACAGTAGTGTCTATTAACATAGTAAAGCAAATAGGGCTTTTCCCCAGGATACTGACATCCATAGAACAGACATTTATAGTTGAACCTTTAAAGTCCTCTACAGGTCTAAATGACTCCATTCCTTCACCAAGACTCACACCTAATGAAAGCCCTCTTCTGAAACCCAAAATCTCTCTGTCACACCTCAAATATATGCAAATTTGGGGCATGATTTAATGCCCTTTTCTGTTAAAAAAAAAATACCTATGATCCCCCTAATTCCCTTTCATTTGATTATGTTCCAGTTCTGTAAATGGTTGAACCTTGTGTTAAAACGGTGATGTCTTCTCTTCAATGGCAATATCTTTAATTACTTCATTTAAGTAATCTTCTGAGTTTTAGAAGCATTGGAGGCTCCAAGTTTCCAGACTGTGATCTAGAGGAAAATTTTGATGCCTAATTGAGAAAGAAAGACTTGGATCTCTTGATTGGTCCAGAATTTCTAGAAATAGGTCCAAACCATTGGATAGCTCTGAAATTCTGGAAAGGCTGGTGTAGGATCTTCTGAAAAAGAGAAATTTTAACAGAATACCAAGTTTTGTCCTATTAGCAGTACTAAATCCAATTCCTTTCTAAGTCAAGTTTATGGATTACTAATAATATTTTATACATTTTCTGTACCTATTTATGGGCTCCTGTGAATCTTTTGAACCTTCTGCATTTACTTTATGGTGTCATAAATTCTCTTCTCCACTCAATATGCATCCATTACCCTGAATTTCTTGAACCAAAGCTAGGATCCTTTTATTCACATTTGTGGAAAGCCAGAACTAACTGTACACAAACTATATTAATAGATTTCCCAAAGCAAGCTTTGAGTAGGAACAATTTAAAAACTAAGGAGAAAATTGTCTCTTTTGATAGACCACCAATTTGAACTGTCTGGGACGGAGAGAGTTCTAAATCATAGATAATTTACACATGGATTGGAATATATGTCAGATGCGTATGTGTGTGTGTGTGTGTGTGTGTGTGTGTGTGTGTGTGTGTGTGTGTGTATTATATAGCCACTGACATAATGCAGTATCATTTTAGAGTTGAAAGGAATAATGAATAATGTTTTATTTAATCCCCTTATTTTACAGTTTGGAAAATTCAGGACAAAATGCAAATTTGTGGGCATGATTTAATCCCCTTTTCTGTTAAAAAATGCCTATGATCCCCCTAATTCCCCTTCATATGATTATGTTCCAGTTCTGTAAATGGTTGAATCAAATAGATATTGGTTATTTTTTTGTTATTATTAGGGTTCAAAATAATTCATCTTAGCAAACATTTGTTGATCAATTTATTCTATTTCCTTCAGCCATTGGAAACTATAACATATTAGACTCAAAAAAGATCATGAAGTTTTAAAGTTTTTTTTTTTAAAAAAGAAGTCTCGGTGTTTACAGTTTATTATCCCCGTGTGAGATACAAAGAATTTCTTTAATCATAATTAATGGAAATAAAAGACAAACAGCAGGGGCGGCTAGGTGGCATTGTAGATAGAGCACTGGCCCTGGAGTCAGGAGTACCTGAGTTCAAATCCGCCCTCAGACACTTAATAATTACTTAGCTGTGTGGCCTTGGGCAAGCCACTTAACCCCATTTGCCTTGCAAAATTCTTAAAAAAAAAAAAAGACAAACAGCCAAATAACTGACCACCCTTGGTGGCTTTTGAAACAGAACAAAGAAAAAGCAACAGAAAACTCTGGTAAGTAAAGGTAAAAATGATTGATGGCCATTGGAATTAAGCTGTGGAGAGACCCAGGAAATCCAAATGAGCAACCTGCCTAACAGAAATATTTTACTGAGGAGGGGGCTAAGTGTGAGGCATGAAGACACCAATAAAAGAAAAAAAAACAAAAAAACATCAGGGCCTGAAATCTTCAAAATGGGTATTATCATAGTGTATTCCCTAAATATATATATATATATATATATATATATATATATATATATATATATATATATGCCTTTCTAGTAACAATCTATGTTTCTATGAAACCATTCCTCCCGTAGAGCCTATGTGTATTTGTAGAAAAGTGTGTCCCAGGCTTATGGGGGAAATATTTTATTGCTATTCCTTTTATGATACCATCTCAATAAATGCTTTTATCTATAACTAATTATATATATATATATATATACTGGTTGACTATTAAAGGTAAGGAAACCAATAGAGGTTCATGAACTATATAGTAATAAAGTTTTAAGAGGACAAATCATCCCAGAGGAACCAACCTTAAATAAAAGGATGCTATGAGGGGAAGGATCATAGCAAAGGAAAATACTTCACATTTATTTGATGACCTCAATTTTCTTGATACCACACTAAGCAATGAGATACAAAATCAAAATATTTTGTACTCAAGGAGATTTTGTTCCACTAGAAAACTCACAGTCAAAATTCTGATTTTATTCTTAAATGAAAGATAAATAAATTATAGTTTTGCATTCAAAGCCATTGTAACAATCTTCCATTCATCGAGAATAAACGTGGAACAATGTCTTCTGTATGGTTAATTCAATATTCAAACTATTGAGGTAGGCATGGCATGTACTACAAATGTTTTATAATTTTTTTAAAAGTTAAAATACAATTAATTGTGAATTAATTAATTTAAATAAACATTTCTTGAACAACATGTATGTGTGAGAAATTAAAACTATAAGGAATGAACAAATACTTGAAGATCTTGAAGTTTGTGTCCTTAAGAGATAAGATCAATATGTTAATTGTAAAATGATTACTTGATGAAATTTAAAAGACATTGACACCATTGACCTTGGAAGTTTATTTGAAAAATACAACTCCCTGAAATCATCTTCTTTACTGGATATTTGTCTTTTTCCTACAATAGCAAAGAATATATATGAGAGTGGGAGAAGGCCAGAAGTCATTTTATCATATTATCTTCATTCTAGATAAATAAGAAGATATCCCCTGGAATCTTCTTCATAGAGGGCATTGGAATTTTGAAACCAAAATTGTCACTGTAAGAGAGTTCAAGATCATTGAGAAGGAATGTTCTAACCTTGCTTTTAGAATTGCTAGTGCTCACTTTAATGTACCTCCAGGAAAAAAAAAAGAAAAAAAAAACTTGCTATAGACATTTTATAAGGTATTGAGTCTTTGTCTCTTCTTTAGAAACCAAAGAAGCCTCTAACATTCTGATAGGTTTTTTTCTTTTTAAAAATTTGATTACATGCTGGGGGTGGGGGGCCAAGATGGCGGCAAGAGAAGAGCCCCTCTTAGGTGCTCTTTCCAAAATATTTCAAACCTTAAAATTATGACTCTAACTAAATTTTTGAGAGACAGAACTCACAGAAAGATCCAGTGAGGCAATTACCTGGAAAATAGTGGGAAACTCTATTCCACTGGATTGGAGGAGCAGCACAGTGCTAGAAGGAACTTCAGCCTCCAGGGAACAGCCCAGGGCACCTAGGAGCTCTGGCTCCAGGCAGAAGAAGCAATTTCCTGGCCTGTACTCCAGGCAGCACCAAGTGCAACTTGGAAGATCAGCAGGGAGACCTCTGCCAGAGTGAAAATGAAGCCCAGGCCCCTCAGTGTGGCTGGCACTCAGATCCCAGGAAATGGAAGCTGGCCCTTGGAGCAGCCCAGCAGGAGCCTCCAGGCAACTGTGCCCTTTCTGCTCAGCCCAAGGAAGGTAAGAAAATGGAGGGAGACTGTCCAGGTCTGTCCTCTGTGCCTAGAAGAGGACTCTGGGGCTATGACCACATTCAGACCCTGGTCAAAGTCTAGGCCCACATAGAGCAGGGACCCTGCTCCCCACAGCCTCCAGGGGAGAGGGGTAAGCTTGTGGCCATTCAAAGACCAGGATAGCAGTTACAGCCTCACATGCTGAGTTCCTTGTGTGTGTGGGGGTGTGCCCCAATAAAACTCAAAAGCTCAGGAAGCACCCCAAACCAGGCACAGGCTTGGAAATGAGTAAACAGGAAAAAAAGGAACCTATCCATAGACAATGACTTTGGTTGCATGGAGGATCAAAATACTCAATCTGAAGATGAGAATGTCAAAGCTTCTGCCTCTAAAGACTCCATGAAATATAGAAGTTGGGCTCAGGCAATGACAGAGCTCAAAAAAAGATTTTGAAAATCAAGTAAGGGAGATAGAAGAAAAATTGGGAAAAGTAATAGATAGATGCAGGAAAAAACATGAAAATGAAGTCAACAGCTTAGTTAAGGAGATCCAAAAAAAATGCTGAAGAAAATAATGTTAAAAACCAGCTTGGGTTAAATGGATAAAACAGTTCAAAAAATTATTGAGAAGAATGCTTTAAAAAGCAGAATTGGCCAGATGGAAAAGGAGATAAGAAAGCTCTCTGAGGAAAACAAATTCTTCAGATATAGACTGGAGAAAAAGGGAACTGATGACTTTGCAAGAAATCAAGACATAATACTTCAACACCAAAAGAAGGAAAATTAGAAGAAAATGTGAACTATCTCATTGATAAAACATCTAGGAAAGATAATTTTAAAATTATTGGGATACCTGAAAATCATGATCAGGAAAAGAGCCTTGACTTCATTTTTAAAGAATTTCTGCAGGAAAATTGCCCTGATATCCTAGAAGCAGAGGGCAAAATAGAAATTGAAAGAATCCACTGATCTTCATTGGAAAGAGATCCAAAATAAACAATTCCCAGGAATATTATAGCCAAGTTCCAAAAATCCCAAGTCAAAGAGAAAATATTGCAAGCAGCCAGAAGAAAACAATTCAGATATCATGGAGCTACAGTGAGGATTACAAAGGACTTAGCAGCATCCACATTAAGGACACATAGAACTTGGAATATAATATTCCAGAAGGCAAAAGAGTTTGGAATGCAACCAAGAATCAACTATTCAGCAAAACTGAACATCCTCTTCCAAGGGAAAAGTTGGACTTTAAAGAAACGGGAATTTCAAATGTTCCTGTTGAAATGACCAGAGCTGAGCAGAAAGTTTGACCTTCAAGTACGGGACTCGGGTGAAGCATAGAGAGTAGAAGTGAAGGGTAAAATATAAGGGTTTAATGATGATGAACTGCATTTATTCCTGTATGGGAAGATGATACTGATAATATTCATGTAAACCTTCTCATTTAATAGAGTAGGTAGAATGAGCTTTTACAGATGAGGCACAGGAAAGAGTTGAATTTGAAGATATAGTCTATGGTAAAAATGGAGTCAATGGATGAAAGGGAAACGTATTGGGAGTAAGAGAAAGGAGGTAGAATGGGCTAAAATATTTTATATAAAAGTTATTTCAAGTAGCTTTTGCAATGGTATGGAAGGAAGGAAGTCAAGGGGGAGTGAGGGAGACTTCATTCTCATAGGAAATGACTCACAGAGGAAACAGCATAAACACTCAATAAGGTATAGACATCCAGAAGAAAAAGGATGGAAGAGGACAGGGGGAGGGATTGGGGGGATGTGGGTGAGAGAGGAGAGGGTAGATGATAGGAGAAGATAGTCAGATTTAACACATTTTCTTTTTTTTTTTACTTTTTGCAGGGTGCTGGAATTGGGTGGTCTGTCCGGGACCATGGGGCTAGATGGTTGCTGATTCTCTGGGGTGGCATGTGGGCTTGGGGCCTCTTGACCCCCCAGGGCCAATTCTCTGTCCCCTGTGCCACTTGGCTGCCCCACAGCACATTTTTGAAAAGGGACAGAGTGAAAGAAGAAAATGTAATAGAAGTTAGTGGGGAGGAATGGATGGAGGGGATCACAATCAGCAACAACTGTGGAAAAATATGGAAGTAACTTCTATGATGGACTTTAATAAAGAAAATGATCCGCCCGAGACAGAGGTGATAGTATCAGAACACACACTGAAACACATTTTTTCTCTTTCTTTTACTTTATTTCTCATGTGATTTTAAATTGTTGTGGGGGAAGGGTACTATGTTTATTCTTAAACAAGAATATTTTAGTAATGTGCAAATAAATTAAAGAAAAATAAAAAAATTGAGAAAAAATTTTTGCTACTAATTTATATTCACAATGGAAGAATATAAATGGTTAAGAAATAAACAGAAAGAAAACCTCCATTTCACTACTATGAACATGTTCAATATAGGAATTAATCAAAATATCAAATAGTTTCATGATTTCATTTTTTTGCTTGTTTCATAAAGTAAAATTAAGAAAAAGAAAAATAGAAGGGAGAATATGGTCTTCTGTTTCCTCTTTATTAACTATTTGCTAAGGAATTTTATGTTAATTCCTTCAACATGGTGGGGGGGATTTAAATGCAAATATAATCTCCTCCCATAAAAAGAAGATATATTAAAATGTAAAAACTTAGAAGAAACTAAAGATTTCCTCATTGAATTAATATATAATTAGAGCTGATGTGAAGAGTCTACAGAGAGAAGAGAATGTCAGTGAATGTTAATGATCCTCCAAAATATCATGACAATGGGAGAAAAGAAAAGGGAAAATGAACTCCCATGTATGCTGGCAGAAAAATTAAACCTAACTTACTCTGGAGCTGTCACAAGCTTGTTTCCCTGAGGTTAGAATGGTAGATGGAGAAAGGCAGACATGATGTTTTAATCATTTAAAGGCCACTACTCTTGCCATCATATCTCCACAAACAATCTCTCCACTGGTTATAATGTTCTGACCTAAATCACTGTGTGCCTGGTTACCAGTCTCATGTCTTTTGTTGTTCATTCATTTCAATCATATCTTACTCTTCATGACCTTATTTAGAACTTTCTTAGTAAAGATACTGGCCTAGTTGCCTTCTTCAGTTCTGTTTTAACACATGCGGAAAGTGAGGCAAACAGATTTAAGTGACTTGCCCAGGGTCACTCAAATAGTAAGAGTCTGACTTCACACCCAAATGCTCTATCCACTGAGTCATGTAGATGCTCCATTCTCTTCTTTTCCTCACCCATACACTTTCTAAAATCTCCTTTGTATGTGTTATCTTCCTTCATTAAAGTGCAATATAAGTTGGCTTATATTGGCCTGCTTTTGTTTTTGTTTTTTTCTTTTCCCTTGTATCTAGAGTACTTGGCATAGTGTATGATACTAACACTTGTTGACTTTACATTTAAGAGAAATAGACAATTAGGGTACAACAAGGGAATAAGTTCTGACTCCTGGGACCTGGGTTCAAATTCCTCCTCCAATGCTCAAAACTTGGGTGACCAGAGGTAAGTGTTTTCCTCCCAGACCCCAGTTCCATCATTCACAAAATGATAAGTGTGGATGAGGTAGTTCTAAGATTTCTTTCATCTCTATATCTGTGATCTTTGATAAAAAAAAAGAGCTTGCTATCTATGAAACAAAGGAATTGCAGTTTTATTCACATTATTGTAGTAGAAGTCAAAAAAAGAAAAAAAAATTCTTTATTATTTATTTAAAAGCAGAGAACAGTCAACACTTCAGGAGAAACAAAATCATTACTGTTAATAGTGCCTATCTATTATTTCCCATAATTTCATTTTGTTCCTACTGGCTAGATTCATTCTTGTGTCTCAAAATCATCACATTATAATGAGAGAGACATTTCTGGACAAACACATCCAAAATTCCAATTTTTTTTCACCTCACTGGCCTTTAAAAACTTTCTTTTTACTTAGAATATTAGCATTAGAGCTATTAATTGCTCTTTATTATAATAGATTCAGCAATATTGATTCTTTCCCAGTAAGAAAGAGACAGACTTCACCAATTTATATTTTAAAAGCCACTAAGTGGATGAATTGTTACTAGGCCAGTTTGGATACCAACCATGATTCTGTTGTTTTACCTCCTTTTAATTTGATCAAGTCAGTCACTGGTAGTCTTTAGAGGACTGACAACAAAGAATGCCTTCATCCAGAAGAAGAAAAATGATTCCTATAGTTATGAACTAAGACATTGTCAGAAATGAATAATGTTTTGATTTATTATATTTAGCTATACTTGTTTGTGACAAAGGTGGGAAGATTTAAAAGGGGGAAATCTCAGAGATGTAAATAAATTCATTAACACTTTCTGGTGTGACATTAGGAAAGTCACTTAACCTTTACAAATCTCCATTTATTCAGTGTATCCTCAGTAAAATGAGGTTTGACCAGATTGGAAGGTTATTTTCAGCTCTAAATCTTTAATACTAGTATCCTGTGACCCCACAGTTCATCAGATCAGGCCTGAACAAAACTCCACTCAATAGGAAAGATGTATTAGTCATCCTTTTCTGAAGAAAAAAAAACCTTCTTTTCAGAAGAAATTCAGCACATTCCAAGGAAAAATACACTGCATTTTTCAGAGTTCTAATGGCTAGGACATGTGTCTGTTTTATCTACTAGACTCAAGGTTATTCCCACTTTTATCAAGGATTTTTGCATTTGACTCACAATCTTTCTTTCCAACTTTCACAAAACCTTGATTCTATTCATATCCATACATATCTCTGCCCATGTACTTTTGCATAACCTGTCTCCTTATTCATCACTTCATTTTGCTACTCCTATTTTCACTAGCTCTTCATACTGTTGCAGGTTGCTCCAGCATAATCTTTTCTCTCTTGGTTTTTTCTTCTGACTCAATTCTCATTCTGGGAAGATCATCTAATTTTCATACCTTAAGCATGGTATATGCTGAAAGTTCTGGGGTAGATCATTACACACTCTTTTTATTGATATTTTATCTTTACAAATACATGCTATGAAAGTTGTTCAACATTCATCCATATGCATATGTATATTTTTAAATTACAAAATTTTCTTCCATCTTCCTTCCCACCCCTTTCCCCATCAGTGGTGAGCAGTCAAGTTAACATTGTACTATACATTTGTGATAAACATATTTACAGAATAGTCATTTGGGGAATGAGGAATTAGGGTTAAGGAAAAGAGATACATAAGAGATTTTTTTTTACAAAGTATTTTTCACCTTCTAAAGGGTTTTGTTTTGTTTTGTTTTATTTTCCTCCTCTGGATGGGGATAGCATCATCCATATCTGGTCTAAAATATTTGTCCTAGCTCTCTGAACTGTTGAGAGGAGCTGCTTCCATCAAGGTTGATCATCTCACAATGTTGTTGTTAATGTATACATTGTTTTCTTAGTTTTGCTCCCATTATCCATTCTTTTCCCACACTCTAACCCTTCCTGATCTCATCAGTTTGCATGAGTTTAATTATTATCTCTACAAAGAAGACAAAGTATCAAAGTATCCAGGACAAATCTTTATCCTGAATGACTATTCCACATTATCAATCACCCAATGGACACTTTCATTCAAGTGATTCACTGACATCTCAAACTCTATATTATATAAAATCAAACTCATTATATTTTTTCACTACCAACCCCTCTATCAGTCTCCCCCCCCCTCAATTTTTCCCCCTTCTAAAAATATTCTGTTGAGGGAACTGCCATTCTTGCCACCACCAAGGTTCACATCCCTGGAATCATCCTAGTATCATTCTTATATCTTATTCTTTATATCTAACATAACAATACCACTCACACCTTTTCCCCTCCTTCTCTATAAGCACACAACCACCACCATTTTTCAGGTCCTCATCACATCTTTGTCTGAACTACTGCAATACTCTCTTTATTGATTTCCTTGCTTTTGGTATTTTCTACCTTCAATTCTTCTACAGAATAACACCAAAATAGTTGTGCTAAATATAGTTCTGGCCAGTCACTTTCCTAATCAAAAATTTTCAATGAATTTCTATTTCTCTTGGAAGGAATACAATGAACTTCTCAGTCAGGTCATTTAAATCCTTCTATAATCAAGATCTGGGTTACTTTATAGTCTGGTGTAATATTGATTGGCTTCATGTTTTCAGTACCTGTCAAAGTAGAATATTAGATATTTCCTAGACTTAACATTCCATCTTGAAACTGTCTTTTCAAAGACTATATCTTTCCCCCCTATCTTTTCTTTTCTTTTTCTTTTTCTTTTTTTGCCTTTTTTTTTGTTTTCTTGCAAGGCAATGGGGTTTAGTAACTTGCCTAAGGTCATACAGCTCTCTTATTATTAAGTATCTGAGGCTGGATTTAAACTCAGGTCCTCCTGACTTCACAACCTGTGCTCTATCCACTGTGCCACCTAGCCACCCCTCCCCTTATCTTTTCTTTTTTTTAGATTTTATTTATTTATTTACTTTGAGTTTAACAATTTTCTCCCTAATCTTACTTCCCTCCCCCCCCACCACAGAAAGCAATTTGCCAGTCTTTACACTGTTCCCATGTTATACATTAATCCAAATTAAATGTGATGAGAGAGAAATCATATCCTTAAGGAAGAAACACGAAGTACAATAAGATATCAGTTTTTTCCCTAAATTAAAGTTAATCGTCCTTGGTCTTAGTTTAAACTCCACAGTTTTTTCTCTGGATACAGATGGTATTCTCCATTGCAGACAACCCCAAATTGTTGATTGTTGCACCGATGGAATGAATGAATCCATCAAGGTTGATCATTGCCCCCATGTTGCTGTTAGGATGGTTCTGCTCATCTCACTGAGGATCAGTTCATGCAAATCCTTCCAGGCTTCCCTGAATTCCCATCCCTCCTGTTTTCTTCTTCTTTTCTTCTACTTCTTCTTCTTCTTCTTCTTCTTCTTCTTCTTCTTCTTCTTCTTCTTCTTTTTTAGTTTTTGCAAGGCAATGGGGTTAAGTGGCTTGCCCAGGGCCACACAGCTAGGTAATTATTAAGAATTATTAAGTGTCTGAGGCCGGATTTGAACTCAGGCACTCCTGACTGTGCCAACTTGCTGCCCCCGCTCCTGGTTTCTAATAGAATATTAGCTCCCCTTATCTTTTCTAAGCCAGCAGTCATTCTCCTTGACAGAGAAGGAATAAGAAAAGTAATAGTTGGGTCATTCTGCTTTTTCTTCTTTATCATTTCATACCATCTATTTGGGGCTGGACTTGACTCAGCCCTGACCATTGATACTTTAGGTTTGATGTCAGTTCATAGATTAACAAAAGGAAGTGTCCCTAGAAGAGAAAAGCTTTTTAAGGAAGATATAACACAATTCAAATAGAAATACATCTTCGCCTTCCTATATCCATATAGTCTGATTAATATGACAGGATATAATGACTGATAGTACCTTATGATACCTGACAAAGTCCCATCTTCTCCTAGATATGACTAAAAAGGTGAAATACCACCAAGTCAATGAGTTTTAATTTACCAGAAAGTTAGATTCATATTTCAATAGTTTTAGCTTTAATTCCCTTGGATGATGAAGTCTTAGGAAACTCACTTGCTTTTTTGGGAAAGATCAAATCCAACCCTAAATGGAGGAGGAGAAAGAGTTCTAATTAATGTGATTGGTATCACATTCTCCAAGCAATAAACAACCCTTCTTTGATTGTACTCTTTTCTCCATAAATGTTTAAAGAAGAAAAAGAAATAGTTTTTTTTTTAAATTGCTATTGTTGTCTTTGATATTCCTAGCCATTCACAAATCAGGATGATTTTAATCCTTGTTTACAATATGGATTTTTTTTTAGAGGACTGGCCATGCTTTTGTTTTCATCCACATTTATGTACTCTTGCATTTATGTCCATACATGCCCTTTATATGTGAGTTTAATCCCTTGTTCCCTGTTCATGCACACCAATTTTTGGTTTTTGCTTTTTTTAGGCAAATAAGCCCATCTAATTTGAGGGTATCCTCCCTTAAATGTGATTATTGAGCTATGCTCCACATAATTAAATTTGACAGTCTATTATTTAGTACCTACTACATATAAAACACTGTACTTGTCACTGAGGAGATTATATATATTAAAAGTCTCTGACTCTAATGAGCATAGATTGTCCTAGGAGATACAACATATAATCAGAAAAGTAAATATTTCAGAAGGGACAGTTCATTTGTGACTAATTGGATCAGGGAATATATTCCTTAAGAGTTAACACAGGAACTGTTCTGAAAAAAAAAAGTTAAGAAATACAGGTCAAAAGAAAATGACCTCCAAGCACAGTGCAACATGAGCAAAGGTCCAGAAGTAGAGAATAGAATTTCAGATTTTTAAAAATGGCATCAACCAGTTTGACTACAACACAGTTTGAGAAGCAGGGTACTGCTTCTAAATATGTTTGAAAAGGAAAAAATTAATGATCCCTCAGGCAACACCTAGAACTAATACTAGTATGCACAGAATATACAGTTACTCAAAATTACTTTATATCTTTGTAATGTCTACCCCTGAGTAAATCTTTGCTCACTACCCATTTTCATTCAATCTCATAAAAGGATAGAAGCTATTTGGTTAGTTAGAGAAGTACCTGAAAAGTTACACTGGAGTTAACATGAAATACTGAGGATATCTCTATGTCATACTTCTTGATTATTTCAAAATAAATCTACTTCTTTCATAAATAGTCAACACTGTACTCATATTTATTGAATTTTTAATTTGACCTACCTGACCTAATGTATAGAAAAGATTTAAATACTGCTAAAATAGTTAAGTTATTTCTATGAAACAAACAAAACTGGATTTGTAATTTACTATAAACTTACTATATCTACCAGTTGGCAAAAAAATTGTTACATATCCCAATAGTGAAATCTGTGAAAATTATAAACAATACTTTAAAAAAGTCAGTGGATTATCTAGTCTTTACTGCTTATTATTGATGTAATGCACCTCATGATTTCTTTTGTACTTTCATCTATGCAAAGGTTGTACATTTTGAAAAATACTGGGAAAAGATTCATAGGGTGAGATCCTGGGGTTGGAGAAATTTTGTAGCAATTGATATATTCCCATCTCAAAGAAAAACAAGAATACATTCAACAGCAGTCTAAGATTCCTGTGCTGATACATGCTATTGAGGAACTTGGGTGGAGAGTATACTGTTCCCTCTGTGTTACAGAGACGGGGGGTCAATAAGGAGTTGAGGTAAGTAGCACCCATCAAATACATGCTGGAAGATAGGTTATATGATTGGTTAATTCCATATCTGCTTTTGTTTCTGTTCTATTTTTTTTTATTAAAAACATTTTCTAAATTTCATTTGTTCAAGAAATTTATTCTACAAGAGAATATACTAGATGGAGGGTTAAGTTAGAAGTTTGAATATTCTCTAACCCTAATAAACTCAGGAACCCTGAAGTCCCAGACTCATATCTAATATAGTCAAGAACCCTCCTAGATTAATATTTGCCCTTTTTCCTTAAAATAAAATTATATTATTATCTCATATTTTTATAATACCTATATCCATGATGAATACTTCCCCTTCATCTCCTGATGGCCATCCTTTATCTTTAAAAATAGGGGAGAAAAACAGCTTAGAACAATTAATTTAGTTGTGGAAAAAAAGACTAACTTTATATGCAGTTTTCTTTGTCCATAATCCTCCTCCTCTGCAAAGAAGCTGGAGTATAAAGAATGATGCCTTCTGATATGTCACCTTAGGGGTAAACCTTTTTCTTTATGAAAACATTCAAAAGAACATTATAATATGACATTTACTATTAACTGATATTCCTAACACTAAAGTGAGGTTTTCAATGTTATAACATGTAGATGAATAAATTGTCTTTGTTTTTCTTATATAGCTACCTAATTTTGAATTTCTCTAGCTCTCAAGGTCAGTTGTGTTCTATATAATCAGCACAACAGAAATATGAGAAACTTAGAGTATCATCTATAAGCAATTCTTTCAATGTTTGGATTTTTCAGAGGCCATTGTCTATGATGCTGGCAAAAAAAAATTACTTTGGAAAGGAAAGTTTTCTCTGTTTAAGGTGCCCTGTATATTTTGATAAAGTTCTCTCAAAATGTGCACATCATTTTAAAATGTTAAAATTATAGTTTTATCTATCAAGGAATATTGTATAATCTTATTATATGCTTATGTTTTTGCCTTTTTTGTATCCCTCAAAGTAGCAGCACAATGCCTAGCACATAATGAACAAAATTTTTCTTGCTTATATTACTTCTTATTTCTGTGCCAAGATGGACAATCTTGACTATAAACAAAAGTCTAATAAACACTTGATGGAAATGTTAATAAAGGGATAATAAGAGAGAACCTAGAGTCTTTCATGAATTAAAATTATTAAGAATTAATGCGTGTCCCAGAGAACTGAAAGTACTGGTAAATATATTTGTTGACCACCATTGGTGATTTTTGAAAGATTATGGGAATAAGAAAGGCATAATAGGACCGGAAAAGGACAAATAATAGCTTGATTTTCAAGATAGGGAAGAAAATAAAATCTGCAACCTTCTTGTATGGACTTGAGACCACTTTACTTCCTTTGTGAAAAAAGAACATGTATTATGACTAGGGACCTTGGGTCTCATAGAGGTTCTTCTACTAAATATCTCTATGACTTTAAGGCTTATGTGACTCTAAGCATATTTGTTATTTATAATCCTAACTCTAAAAAAATTGTCATTCTAGATTTGATTGTTCTATAAGAATTCAAAAGAATCATTTTCTGATTTTTTGTCATATCATTGTCCCAACCTATTAAAGTGGCTTTATTTAGAGTAAGAAGTTTCCACATAGTGGATAGTCTTACCAATGATTTAAAAGATGGGGAAAGAGAAAGAGACAGAGAGAGGATTTTTGTTTGCTTTCTAAGTTCATTTTAGTTCTTAAATTAGAAACATAATGTCTAAGTTGAGACATTTAGTAGCATGAGAAAAGAAAGTGAAAGGAAAATAGGCAATGATAACAGCTATAACTTGACCAGGAGTGAAATGTCTCTTTGGGGCAGAGAAGGAAAAAGATTGAGAAGCATCAATTGACATTTGCAACTAGAGAACCTGGTCTGGCAACCAAATTATAGTAGGTTCTCACCATCTTGTTATTTCTCCTAGCTCAGTAAGGTGGGACATTGATTGTCCTACAGAACAGAGATTCTTTTTTTTTGAGGTTTTTTTTTTTTTGCAAGGCAAATGGGGTTAAGTGGCTTGCCCAAGGCCACACAGCTAATAATTGTCTGAGACTGGATTTGAACCCAGGTACTCCTGACTCCAAGGCCGGTGCTTTATTCACTATGCCACCTAGCCATCCCCGAGATTCTTGGAGATGTTCCTTAAAGGATAAAGTGAATAGCAGGAAGCAAGGTTTCATTTACTCCATATTTATTCAGTTTTCCATCTCTTTGTCACAGTCATTGTCATTCTAGATTTGATTATTCTATAAGAATTCCAAGGAACCACTTTCTGATTGTTGTCATATCATTATCCCAACTAAATCTGCCCTTCTCCGCTGAGTCCTTTTCAGGACTCCTCAGCTACCTTTGGTGGCCACCTGTCACCCAACTTACCTGTAGATTCAAGAATCTTAGTTGATGGGCTAACTTGAGGGTTGAGTATAACCAACAAGCTTCAAACTTGTTGGTGAGTTAGGGGGATGTCTTCCCTAAGCACTTGAAGACTTCCACTGGTAAATGAGATCAATTTATTTCAAATGACTATATAGGCAGTTTAAACAGACATTGCAGATCATTTAGAAATTGATTGGGCATTGAAGATGCCAATGTCATCCACTGCATCCCAGGCCTTCACTAGTGATTTTGATTTTTTGCCTTGCAATTGAATTTCTATGACTTTAAGAGAAAGGGAGGCTGGTGACTTTATTCAGCTCTGACCCATTTAAATTCAATTAACACTTTGGTTCTTTTTTGGAAATGAAGAATGAACAACAACAACCATAACAACAATGGTTTCCAGGAAAGGGGTTGGGCCCATTTTCTCATACTCTCTGTCTGTCTCTTTAAAGCTTGACCCCAGTGCCTTGGGAAACATCAGTGTTTAGATGTTGAATCATATTCCAAATTGGAGGATAGAAAAGTATGCAAAGTACAATATAAATTATTATCATAGGACATAATATTATTTCCCATTTACAAAAAATGCTAAACTCTAAGGGCTCTCACATGCTTTCACTGGCAGAGAATAAAAATTAGATATTGTAATATAACTATGTTTTTGTCTCCTTGATTGGTGACATTTAAACATTTAAACATGAAGTAGTTTTCAGGACTACTGAATAGGCATTTTACACTTCATCTCCTCTTTTCAGTCTCTAAAAAATTTCCTTCAGATTCATATCTTCTAGCAAATCAGTATTAGTCTTGGTTGGTAGATGTTTTCTCCAATTCCAACTGCTGCCAGTCACTCCAGCCAATGAACCCAGGATATCTGGACTTCCCTAAACTTATAAGACTTCCTCTATAGGTATGCATCCATCTTGGGATCACTATTTAGACACCTATGATTATGGAAGCAATACAAAAAAAAATCAGGAGCTAAGGTTTTGAGATCCATTTTTTTTAGGTTTTTTTTTTTGCAAGGCAATGGGGTTAAGTGACTTGCCCAAGGCCACACAGCTAGGTAATTATTAAGTGTCTGAGGTCAGATTTGAACTCAGGTACTCCTGACTCTGAGGCTGGTACCCTATCCACTGTGCCACCTAGTTGCTCCTTGAGATTCATTCTTAAGCTCATCTTGTCCAGCATATCTGTCAACCATACCTGAGTTCACCATATGATGAGCAAAGATTTACCCCTCTTTAAGCTCTCATGAGAAACCAAAAGAGAAAGAAAACTATTTGTAACCTGGACAGTCAAAGGAAGGTTGAACTACAAGTTATTTTTCTTCAGTAATTTTTTTTTGTATTTCTTCATCAAGCTGCTGATTTGATTTTCATGATTTATCTGCATTGTTTTCATTTCTCCCCCCGAATTTTCCTCCACTCCCCTTAATTGCCTTTCAAAGTCTTTTTTGAGCACATCCATAGCCTGAGTCCATTTTTTATTTCTCTTGGTTGCTTTGGATAGAGAAGCTTTGATTTTGTTGTCATCTGAGTATGTGTTTTGATCTTTCATGGGACCAAAATAATTTTCTATGGTCAGATTCTTCTTTTTCTGTTGTTTGCTCACTTCCTCAGCCTAAGACTAATTTACAACACTTCCAAGGCTTTGGAGTTGTTCTTTTTTTTTGGGAGGCCCCACTGGGACCTTCATTCTTCCAAGGTCTTATGCTCTCTTGCCTGGGCTTTGATATGTAGATGACCACAGGCACTCTCCTCTTTCCTGGAGCTGGAAGGAGGGTCTCTGATGGATCCAAACTGCAACTTGGATCTGAGGGTGGGCAAACAGCAGTCTTGCCACAGGGAGAGCAGAGAGATTTCTGAAGTCTCCCCCAAGCCCCTTACTGTCTGTGGGCTGTGCTCTGATGGTGCAGGCTGGTTTCCCCCATTCCTACTGCAGGGCTTCTCTGAGGCTGGTGCTCCTCACTCTACATTCATTCTGGTGCAGGAGAGTTCTCTCACTGCCCCTTTAAGCTGTTCCCAGTGATCCCTGGGCTGGGCTGGGCTAGGCTAGGCTGTGCTGCTCTACAACCTCAGCTTTTTCCCAACCTGCGGTCCCAGTGAAACACACTTTTCACTGCAGAACTTCTAAGTTATCTTGGACTGGGAAATTGTATCACTCAGTCTTTCTGTGGGTTCTGCCTCTCTAAATTTTGACTAGAGTCATAATTTGATGGCTTTTGGAGTTTTGTTTTTTGTTTTTTGTTTTTTGTTTTTTTTGCGGGGGGGAAGGAGTTTCCAGGAAATATTGCCTTTATGCTGCCAGCTTGGCTCTGCTAGAAGTTAATGTTTTGCTTTTTAAACTGATACATGCCCTCCCCTATCACCACCCAGTGTCTAAAGAATTAATAAGGGAATTCTTGTGTCTTCTGAAAGTACACAAGTTCTTTAATGGTAAGCTGCCAAGAATAGTCATCCGAAAACACACAAAGAAGCCCTATGACTCTTCAATGATTTGCAGTTCCAAATACACATAAATAGCTAAGCCATATGCAAAAAACCCCATAAAACTATAAGAACTATCATACTCAATGCATGACTGTATTCAAATAAGGACATATGGACTTGAATATAGATTTAACTTGCTTTTTTTCCCTTTTCCATTTGGCCTGATTTCCCAAAATGAGAGGTTGTTTACTGGCATACAGGGTTGGGAGGCAGAGAATGGCAGGCAGATTGTGAGACAAAGCAGTGGTCATTTGGTGGCCTTGTAGACTGTTGCTCTCATTTGTCATTGTATCTGTCTCCTAATGCTGCCACTGGCAAAAAGGGAAAAATAAGATGTCTAGAAGAGATGGACTAAATTTATAGAGCATATTTAATAAACATTTCTAAGGAAGGGATTACTGTACTTGAAATCAGAAGCAAGATTAATCAGATGGCCACATAGTAAAGAGTACACTTCAACCTAGGATAAGGATAAACTAACTCTAGCTTTGTTTTTTTGTTTATTTCTTTGTTTTTTCCCTCTTATTCAGCAGCTGAATGCAATGAACAATGGTCTATACTGTTTTAGATAAAATATTTTGTCTGTGTCATTTTATCCAAAATTAGCACAGTGTTATTCAATAGTCCATTTGCTTTTGAAGCAGGCAAATATTAGTAATATTAATAATGCCTTATGGATACATAGTGCTCAAGTGTTTACAAATTACTTTTGTTAATTTCATTTGATTTTTCACAAGCAATCCCTTGGGGTGGGCCAGGACGGTATTAATAGATTCACTTTATAGATAAGAAAATTGACACTCAGAAGGAGAGCTATTTATTAAGAAGTTATATTGATCATAAGTAGCAACATCAGAATTTAAAAGAATTATTTCTAATTCTATCTCAAAAGCTCTTTACTAAACAGAATCCAAAACTTTTTTCAAAACTTTCCCCCGGAAAATAATTTTCTGATCAATAAATAATTATTAAGTCAATGACATCTCCTTTAAAATATATTAAGAGATAGATCTATATCATATTGGATATTTCTACATGTATGTGGAATGCTACCAGTAGCATTCCAAGTTTCTTGAATGTAGGAATTGCTGCATATTGTTTTTTATTTGTTTTTTAATCTTTGTATTCCAATATTTTGCTTATTATCTTGTAAATATTACATTCTTAAAGAATTTATGTTATTTTAAATTGCTATCACACTAATGTGTGATACATTGCTGGATTGTGATGACTCAAACCCAAGCATTCTTACTATTAATTCATAATTCCTCAATAATGAAAGGAGGGAAGGAGGAAAAAAGCTTTTTTTAAAACTCCTATTATGGGTCAGGAAGTAGGTGAAATGCTTTATAAATATTATATCATTAGAATTATGTAGTTGATTCAGTGAATGGAGCACTGGAACTTGTCAGACAGTTCTGAGTTTAAATTCAGCCTCAGTTACTACTTAGCTATTATCTTGAGCAAGTCTTGGGCAAGTCACTAAGCTTCTGATCACCTGTTTTCTTAGCTCTAAATTGAGGTTAATAATCATAACTACCTCATATGTATCAAATGAATCAAAATATCAAATGAACAAACAAATCAAAAGGTCAAATGACTCTGAGATGAAGTTCAGATATAGGATTAGACTGATAAAAACAAGGAATAGTAAGAGAACTAATATTTTGTTCCTGAATTTTCTAATGGACATCATAAGGCAATTGTTATAAATAATATTTTGTTCCATTCACAAAATGATCTTACTACCCACACATTTATCTATAGCAATGATGTTGCATTACCACAAGAATGCATTACTCTCATTACTCAGTGTTTTTTTAGGTTTTTGCAAGGCAAATGGGGTTAAGTGGCTTGCCCAAGGCCACACAGCTAGGTTATTATTAAGTGTCTGAGACTGGATTTGAACCCAGGTACTCCTGACTCCAGGGCCGGTGCTCTATCCACTGTGCCACCTAGCCAACCCTCATTACTCAGTTCTAATCTCATTTTCATATTTTATTTTATGTAGACCTCACTGCTACCTTTTTAATCCTGAAAATTATATATATATATATATATATATATATATATATATATACATTTGAATATATATGTATATTGGAACAAAAAAGCAAAAAGCAGAAAATGAAGAGCTCATTGAGATTCTAAGTGAGTGAGCATTAATAACAAATATTGAATATAGTAGTGTTGGTAGCTTAGAAGTAATGATTTCACTGTTGAATGGATTTAGGAGCAGTGAGATACACTAGTTCTCAAAATAAGTCAGTCATTAAAATAATTTATTCAGTTCCCAAAGGACAATTGCAGGGACTTGCATCTTCATGTTCTACTTATGGGTCATTTTCATTGTCTCTGGAATACATATACATACACACACACATACCCTCATGCACACATATGAATGAATATTATATACTGTTCATTCAACTGTCTGATTTTACCATTTGAATATTGGATCAAATTTTCCTGAATGATTTTTGAGTTTCATTTAATATGTTCTATAGTATCCTGGGATTTGGTGAAAAAAAAATGTTATTTTAAAATTAGAACACCTAGGGGACTCTATGGGAGTCCTCTAGGATAGAGAAATGTAGCATAAATGTACAATCATCTTAAGACCAATAGTCTTCCAGTGATATATGGATATGGGTTGAATACTATAGTTTCTAAAGAATTAAAGTTATCAAAAAACAACAAGGAGGCATATGCTGGGAATGAGCAAGTAGGCCACAATCGTTATATATAGGGGATTCTGAAGAAGTGATTCAAAGTGTGTTCTCAAAGAGAAGTGTGATCAAACAATAAGATATTCTCAATATGTGAGAGTAAAGAACGAATATAGCACTTGCTTCAGTGAAAACAATATACAAATTGATGATCATCAGTATTGTATTATTGAAAGTATTAAAGTATACAGTACTTCAAAATGATTATCAGGTTTCCACAAAGGTTAAAATGTTAAGTTAACACAAGGGACAACATAAGACTTTGACAGGCTAGAAAACTGGATAGAATTGAATCAATTATGACAAGTTTACTATAGATAAATATACGATTTTATAGTATACTGAAAAAATTGATTTCATGACTTTAAATGAGCTATATGGCTTGATATCAGTCCATCTCCAAAAAAAACTGTGAGATCTTAATAGTCTTCAAAGTTAATGAGTCATCAGAGTGATGTGACAATTAAGAAGACTAAAGCAAATTGAGGCTACATCAAGGAAGGCAGTATCTAGAAATAAAGAAGTGATAGACCTATCCCACTCTGCACATTCAGATCACAACTGGCATGCTTTTGTCAACTCTAAACAAGAGATTTCAGGGAAAAAATGATTAATGAAATACTTTCCAGAGTAGGGAACAAAAATATTTATGAGTCTTAAATTCATGTCATATGAGAATTTTCTGATTGAGCTAATGCTGCTTTACCTAGAAGGGAAAAAAGAGTTGGGTTACTTTGAATTGCATTGCATACGATCATGCAAATGTTTGAAAGGTTGTTGTCTAGAGAAATGGACTAAACATACTCTATTTTGATGTAAGAAAATGCAGCTAAGAATAATGAAGTGGAAGATGAAAAGTGCAATACTTAGAATTAATTTAATTTCTAATAATTAAAGCTATCCATAAAGTGGAATATGTTTTTTCAGGAATTAAAAGTTTGTACCTCCCTATAAGTCTCTATGCAAAGGCTGGATGACCACTTTTCATGTATGCAGTAGATACAATTAATGTTAACATAAGGGTTAGTCATTGAAGTCCCTTCCAGTTCTGAAAGTCTGTAATTCAGAAATGACAATTAATCAGTCTGGAAGACAAGAACAGAGCCAAGACCCAACAATGAGCATTAAAAACATCATAAACTTTCAGCAAGCAGGAATGGCTTTTTACAATGCATTAAATCAGAGATAGCAAATAAGAATAGATAGCTCTTTTAGCCTTAATGACCCTCTTCCTTTTGATGGGAAACATCAAAATCATAAATCAATAAAATGGCCATTAACTAGTAGGTGGTGGCAAGATTGGACAGAGAAGGGAAAGGTCATTGTGTTGAAAGATTCTAAGAAGAAAAAAACACTTTAAAGAAGACTGGACAAAAAGAGACAAATCTGTCTATAGAATAAAATCAAGTAGCATTCCATTAAGTCAATTCTGCTGAACTAATATTTAATAAATTCATGAGTTTTTATAGAAGATCATGAGCCCAGAGTACCTCTAATAATAAGTGGAATTTAAATAACAATCTGATGCTTACAAAGCACTTCAGGTAGATAATCTTATTTTAGATCTACAGCAAATTTAAGAGTTAGGTACAAAAGGTGTTATCCCCATTTGACAAAAGAGGGAACAGGCTATCAATTACACAGTGAATAAATTCAAAGGTAGGACTGTACCCACAATATAGCCTAATGCTGGAAGAAAATCAGCATTATTGGTAAGACAAGACATATTAACCTGAAAAAAATAGAGAACAATAAGAGGTAGGGAAAATCAAGTGCTCATCTTTGTGGCTTAGATATTAAGTACATCAGGAGTTCAGAAAAGAGAGATAAAGGAGAACTATAATATTCCAGAAAGCTTTAGGTAATCCATGAAGAATGGGTATCATAGAATAGACTAAGAGAAGCAGAATGGGCATTTCAAGTTGTGATAACACCATAAGGAAAGAATAAAATTCACACATAAACATAGCACTGTGAAATATAGTAAGGAGTTAGAGGGAGTTGAAGCAGATGGCAGCTGTAAGAAAGGGGTAGAGAAAATGAGATTGGGCAGGTAATGACAACAATAACAAAAACTTCAACTTACATATATGTAATGTTTAAAGTTTTTTTTTAAAAAAAGCATTCCCCAAGCAGAAACACTCAAAGAGACAATATACTATAGGTCATGAAAGTTTTAATCTTGCCACTTTGAAGATAAGGAAACTGAGACTCTTAATCACTGGAGCCATAGTCATCTATCTGATACAGCAAAATCAAGAAAACTTGACTTAAACCCTGGCTTCAAACCCAGCATTCTTTGTACTTCATCAAGGAGTGATCAAGTTTTTTAAAAAACCTTAAAATATTATGATGACTTTGGTCATGAGTCAGTAAGTCATTGAGAACATTTTGTTCATAACAAAAAAAGGAAAAATGTGATGAAAATGATATATTAGTAAAATTAATAAGGCAACTGTGTGCAAGATGGGCTTGGATGGGAGAGTGATTGAGAACAGGTGGACCTTTTCATTGCAGTAATTCTAGTGTCAGGTAAAAAGGACTTGGACTAGGGGGATAGCAGTTGGAATAGTGAAGAAAGAGTAAATAGCAAAGAAAGCCAAATGTCCAAAGTGTACATTTATGGTATTTACTCTGAAAGCCTCAAAGGCAATTTAAAAGTTATACTTACTTAGACAAAAAACAGGAACATTTAAATAGAGTAATTCCCTGAAGTGTTCACAAGAACAATTTCATATTTCTAAGAGCTTTAGTTAAAGTGTGTAGTGTTCAAACTTCCATGTCTAAAATTTTTGTTGGGGTTAGCTTCTTTTTCACTTGATACACATAGCTCAGTAACTAAAATTTTTATTTTTAATGTGAATAAGACAAATAGCAGACTCCAAGAAAAGAAATACAAGGTTGAAGATAGAAGGAATTAATGAAAGAAAATGAAGTTGATGCATAAAAAGATAAGACAGTGGAAGAAGGTATTTGCATTTTCCACTCCCAATAAATCACTGAAAATGCATTACATTTGAGATCTTTATAGATGATACTATAAATATATTAGAAAAATGAGTGAAACTTTTGCTGAAAAGCTAAGAGATGAAATCTCCATATGAATGCAAGTTTTGATCAAAATTATAGATGCCAAACTGAAAACACTTTAGAAATCATAAGATCATATATTTAACTCACTCCATTAATAGATGAGGAAACTAAGGGCCAAATAAATGGAGAGACTTGTTCAATATCTGACAAGTAGTAAATGATGAAGTTGTGATTTTAACTTAGATGCTCTGGTTCCAAATCTAGGTCTCTTTTCCATTTCATGACCATGATGTCAGCTATCAATCAGATGAAAAGTCATCTATCCATAATCCAGAGTTCATAGGTTTAAATTGTAAGAACCTTCAGAATCTAAGTAGTCTTTTTGAGAGAGGAGCAAACTGAGTTCTAGAGATTATGATTCATCCAGTGTCACAAATGTTGGAAATTGTAAAGCTGAGATTTGAACCCTTGCTCTCATAACCTTATCTTAGACTTTTCTTCAGATTTCTACTTTCTCTTTTCCTTTTTTTTGTTTTTTTTCAAGGCATTGGGGTTAAGTGACTTGCCCAAGGTCACACATCTAGGTAATTATTAAGTGTCTGAGGTCGCATTTGAACTCAGGCCCTCCTCACTCCAAGGCCTGTGCTCTATCCACTGTGCCACCCACCTGCCCCCAAATTTCTACTTTTAATCAGCAATGAATTATAACTATCATCCTATTAAAAGTGTCAAAATTAAACTTTGTGAATAAAGTAAAAAGAGAACTAGAGAAAAAAGCATTTGACTTAGAATCACAAAGCCTGACTTTCACATAGCAGTAATGTAATATGAGAGATGCCACTGAAATTTTCTAAGTGTCAGCTTCCTTCTCTGCAAAATGGGATAATGACACATGTAGTCTTGTATCATAGGGTGATAAGAACAATGAAGTGAAATGTGTATAACATACAGGGGAAAGTATATAATTATTATAAGATAAAGTTAATAATAAAGTTTAAAACTTGGCAAGTTTATAAGAATTATGATTCACAGAATTTTGCTGTTAATACTTACTATGATCATCTCCTTTACAATTACATAATTTTTGTAATTGTTGCACCATTCTCCTTGGTAGCCATTTTTAGGACTAACTTTTACATGGCTGATAAGTGACATTTGATATTTATTTTACATATGAAAAAGAATCTTATTCATTTATTCAAATAGATTTGAATTGTGGGTATTTCTGCTGGCAATGTTGAATGCCTGTTCATCTTGCTTGATTCTTATTGCTGCATAAGTTCAATTCATATAATCCTATAATTTCTACCCAAATCTTTCCATAAAGTCTCAAAATGTTGGAGTCTCAGAAGTTCTGAAACTTAAGGTAAGCATGAGTTCCACTAACTTATTAGTTTGAAATATTCTAATAACCATGGCCTAATATAATGTTTCCTTTGTAATTTTAAAAATTCATTATTTTATTTATTTATAAATATTATTTTGTAAAGGAATCTATAGATTTAAAAATTCCTATTTTAGACCACTTCAAGAAAGAGACTTATTAAGATCGATTTGCATATTCCACTTAAAAAATGTTTATATCTTTTCCTATACACTCCAAGCTCCACGAAGCTGTTTTCTGTATCCATGTCTTTGTTTACATGATTATCTTTACTTTTAAAAACATTTATGAAATTTTTAATTTATAGAATAAAACAAGCATTTCATAACCAAGTATAATTTAAAAAATAATTGCACACAAAACTGCAAATCTATTAAGTTCAAATTGCTATTCTTTTTAAAATATATAATAATGTTTTCATGTAAATTTATTTTCCCTTTCTTCCCCTCTTGTATTTTTCACTTTCAATCCCAAGCAGGGTCTAATCAAGTAAAAAAAGAAACTATTTATTAAGCCTACAATGTATCAAGAACTGTGCTAAGCATTGAAGATAAAAAAAAAGTTAAAATAAAATGTGATCACTGTCCTTAAGGAACTGAGGACCTATTCTAAAAGGAAAAATATAGATTTTGACAGATAAAGACAAGAAGAGAGCATGTCCTCCAGATATGGAACACTGAAAATAGGAGTTGCTGTAGTGAGATTCCCTTTATTAGGGAATGAAGGAAAATTTAGGGAAGAACTCAGGGTCCATTTTTGGAAGGAAGGTAGAGTATGTGAAAGATGACATCATTAACTTTTTCCTTGATGTTGTGAATATTCAATCATAGAATTTCTGTTGTCTTTCTGGAGGACTAAACTTTATTTGGGAGCCCAATGGGAATATAGTAATACACTAAGTGAGTATGCTTCAACACATAATATCACTTTTGGAGTATTTCAGACATAAAAATTTGAGGTTATTCACTACTTATTACACACCTATAAAATACCAGCCTATAGATACAAAAATAAAATACAATCCCTTCCCTCAGGGTGTTTACATTCACCTAGAATGTGATAAAGAAAGAAAAGAATAAAGTCTTCAAGATTTCCACACTATTTTCTAAAAGCCATAAGAGTGGCATTTTGAGCTAAAGTATAGGTTACCTAATTGTGGTCTAATAGCATGGTTCTTCTTACTCAATTTAAGTCAACTTGACAAGTTTTGATCCAGCACCTCTAACTGATAAAAACAAAAAAAGCAAATTAATCCTTTACTTCAAGTCTATTCTCCTGTGAGAAAATAACAATGGTAAAAAGATAATATATACAAAATGATCATAAGATCAGAATTACCACCTATGCAAAGGTACATTCACAAGAGGTGGACTATGTTTGTGTTTGTTTCTTTTGTAGGATGTCCAAGTACATAAGGGAAGCAGTGTCAAAGGGAAGTAAACTGGCGACAAGCAGTAAATGATTTCAAATGACAGAGATGTTTATATTTTATTTGAAAAGTAATGGAACGGGCAGCTTGGTGGTGAAATGAATAGAGTACCAACCCTGGTACAGTGGATAGAGCACCAACTCTGGAGGCAGGAGGACCCAGTTCAAATCTGATCTCAGATAATTAATAATTACCTAGCTGTGTGGCCTTGAGCAAATCATTTAACCCCACTGCCTTGCAACCTCCCTCCCCCAAAAGGAAAGGAAAATTATGGAAGTTTTTGATTGGGGTATTATGATCAGCCTTCTGTCAATTTGACAACTCTGAGTAGGATGAATTGAAGAGGGGGAAAGATTAGAGGTAGGGATATCATTTGGTTGCTTTGTTTTTGTTTTAACAAACATTTATTAAGTAATATATGCACTTTCTAGGAACTATACTAAAGCCTGGAGAGATGAAGAAGGGCAGAAATATACCCTGATCTAGAATAGCTTGCATTCTTTTTTTTTTGAAATCGATATTGTATTTTTCCAGATACATGTTATGAAAGTTTTTCAGCATTCATCCATAAGCATATGTATATTTTTAAGTTACATAATTTCCTTGCATGCTTCCTTACTACCCCCCCCCCCCCCAGCAGCAGGCTGTCAGGCAAATATTGTATATACACATTTCTTCTAAACATGTTTACAGATTAATCAATTTTGGTATGAGGAATAAGGATTAAGAGAAAAGAAAGAAAATCATGGAATAGGAAAGAAACATATAAGTAAAATATTTTAAAGTGTGAATGTAGCCCTGGAGTCAGGAGTACCTGAGTTCAAATCCGGCCTCAGATGCTTAATAATTACCTAGCTGTGTGGCCTTAGGCAAGTCACTTAATCCCATTTGCCTTGCAAAAAAAAAAACCCCAAACCTAAAAAAAGTGAATGTGGTGTTTTTAAGATTCTGAAAGGGTTTTTGGTTGTTGTTTTGTTTTGTTTTGTTTTGTTTTGTTTTTCTTCCTCTGGGTATAGCATTGTCCATATTCTGTCTAATACAGTTGTCCTAGCTCTGTGACCTGCTGAAAGGAGCTGCATCCATCAAGGTTGATGAGCTCACAATGTTGATAATATATACAATGTTCTCTTGGTTCTGCTCCATTTGAGTAGCTTACATTCCAATGCAGAGAAACAAGTATATAACTAAATTCATTCAAGACAAAAGCAGAACAGATTGAGAATAAGCTCAGAAGAGAAACCAGTTAGATCTGAGATCACTGGAAAGGTATACTAATGAAGACAGAATTTGAACTGAATCTTTTTTTAAATTTATTTATTTTCATTCATATGCACATGTATATTTTTAAGTTACAAAATTTCCTTCCACCCTCCCTTCCCACCACCCTCTTCTCTTCAAGTTAGCATTGTACATACATATTTTGATAAACATGTTTACAAATCAGCATTTTTCATTATGATGAATTAGAATTAAGGGAAGGAGATACATAAGAGATAATTTTTATAAAGTGTTCATCAGATTCAGAAGGGTGTGTCTGTGTGTGTGTTTTGTTGTGTTTTGTCTTGTTTTTCATTTCTCTGGATGGGGATAATATAGTCCATAGCCAGTCAAATACAGTTGTCCTAGAATTTTGTAAGATTTATAATAGAACTTAAGAGAAAGAGGATTGTAGTCATGGGGGACAACAAGGTTTTCGATTAATTTTGTCTATGAATACTCTCTGACAATAAGAAACTTATTGTTTTTTCCCTTAGCCATCAGAGAACTTCTAGCAAATGCAGTTTAGGCAGTGGAAGTAGATTGTGCAAAGAATTTTAGCAATGTAACACTTATTGCAGATGTGTGACAGCAAAGGAGTTCTTTTGTAGTTTAGCCACATGAGGTCAAGAACAACATGAAGTCTAGATAGGCAGATATCCTATGACAATGGGTTTTGTATATTATCCATTTAAATTCAGGATAGAGCTTCAGAATAGAGGTTTCCTGACTGATTTTTAATGAATTTAATTGGACAGTAATGGCTTTTAAAATTATTGAAAAGATTTTTAAAGATAAAGAAATTTTGAGTTGCTGGAACATTGTTTTAGGGGGAACTGACCTTGAGAACAATTTATCTGCAGTTACCTAATAATGCTATATTTTAAAAAAGAAAGAAGGAAGGAAGGAAAGATGGAAGGAAGGGAGGGAGGGAGGAAAGAAAGAAGGAAGGAAGGAATGAAGGAAGGAAGGAAGGAAGGAAGGAAGGAAGGAAGGAATAGATGGCAAACTTTTTCCCCTATTTTCTATTTTTTTTTTTTAAATCTCCAGAAAGTCTCAGGATTTTACAGCAATGTTTATGGTATCAGCAGTTGCTTCATCAACAGTTATACAAGAAGATGTTCCCAGGAAGTCTTTTTTTTCACACTAGAGCTAACTAGTGTCAGTAGGGGTGTGGGTGTGGGAAAAAAAATAAGCAGAAATACTGTAAGTAGAGGGCGGAATGGGATGTCAAAAAATAATACCCAATATCCTGGCAGCAATGTTTAACAGAGGATTTTGTTAGAAAATTTGAGATAAAAGTTTTATGTGCAGGAGACATAGAAAATGCTTCTATTTCTAAAGTGAAAAGGAAGAGGATAAAAGACATTTCACAGTTATTTCCAGAAATCAGTTAATGGTCAGATAATAATGACATCTGACATTTCCATGGGCTTCTAAAGTTTGCAAAGGACTTGGTTTAGCTCATTTCAGATTGGGCTCACTACAATCACATGAGTTTGGAACTAGGGGGCTTAGAAAGCAAAATTATTTGACTATGGTCACTAAGAAGGCAAGTATAAGGGATGAGATTTGAAACCAGATCTTCCTTTTTTCATGTACCTCCTGTGTTTATATTATAGATAAAAGGATAGCTAGAAGGGATGTGGGAGACTATAAATAATCCCTTCAGCCTCAAATCTCACTGACCATTTGATTTCTCTTAAGAAATTATATTTTAATTTGTATTTTAGGCTTGACACAGAATTGGCACCTCATTAGTGTTTGTTTAATTGAATTATAATTCATAGAAACATTTTTAAGTTAATATACTAAATAAGAAACAATATAGCATAAAATTCCAGCCTTGGAATCAGAGAAACTTGAATTCATACTTTGACACTGAGACACACTACTATCTCTGTGGGACCATGGACAAATCAATGTGAATCTCAAGCAGTAAACTAGGACTAGTCTACTAAGTTTGAAAGACTTTATTCCCTAGTCATGCCACCCAAAACAGAGACCATGTTTTGGTTGACAACTCTTTTAGCTTCAGAAGACCTTCCCTGGACCTTAGTTGGCTCCAGCTAAGCTTCACTTTACTTTTTGGTCATCTTCTCACAAATACCCTTCATAAAGATAAACCCCCTCTCACCCATTTCCTGAATTGCATTCCTAGAACTGTGTATGTTCCATCAGGGCAGAAATTGGCTTCACTTTAATATTTACATTTCAAATACTTAACACATAACACACACTAAATATTTTTTTAATTCATTCATGGACTTGATGTGCCTTTTTCAGAAGAGCACTTCCAACTAGAAATATCCTACCCTGAAGAAATCAGATATTCCATATGCTAGGCTTCTATGAGCCCCCACCATTGAAAAATGTATAAAAACAGGTTACAGAGAAGAAATGTTTAATGTAAGTGGTTTTTCATGATGTTTTAGGAAAAATAAAGCTGATAAGAGAACTGCACATTCAAATGTACTTTTGTTTATTAAAAAAAATTACTGTCTCGGGTGATGGACATGTGAGCTAAAAGAAAGGGATGAGTGTAAAATATGATGTTGATATGAAATTGACATGACATGACAACATTTTGGATATGTGAAATAATAGGAAAAGGATGCAGAATGACTGAGACTTCAAGAATAATCATCCAGAAAGGTAGTAGTGCTCTCGACAGAAAGGTATAACTGTGAGAAGGGACAATTTGGGAAGGAGGAAGATAATATGGTTTTAAATATATTTTTTGATGCTAATGGGATTTTCTATTTAGCTTTATCTGGAAGGTAGTTTGTAATGCTGTACTGACATTCAAGAAAAAGATTATTGATGAATGTATACAACTGGGCATCAACAGCACTGAGGTGGTAATTGAGATAATGGATGTTTATATAGAAGGAAACTAAGAGGTTAAAAGTCTTGTCATGGGACCCTTTTTTGGAATAGATCATGAGAATTTCTCTTGCAAAGAAGGCTAAGACAGAGTGGTCAGAAATATAAAATAACTAGTCAGTCAATGGACATATCACATAGGTATTCTTGTGCCAGGAGACATTAGTGTAACAAAAACTAAATAAATAGAGTTTTCTGATTGTGGAAACAATAGAAAGTGCCAAGAACTGATGAGAAATCATGAAAATTGAATATTTTTAACAAAAATTCATAGGCTTTAGAAACTAAGAGAACTATTGCTAGTATTAGAGAGACAAGTTTCAGTAGTATGGTGGAATTGGAAGTCAGATCTCAATAGATTTGATGTCAGTGGGAGGTGAGAAAAACAAAAGCTATGAATACATGTATTTTTAGGAGTTTTCCCATTAAATGAAAAGAGAAGTGATAACTTGAGGGTATTGCTGTAAAAGAATAAAGGGGGGAAAATGTTAATTTTTTAGTTGCGTTTTTTTAAAATTCATGATCTTATCATGTTTTAAGAACATGTAAAGGATAAGGAAACAGTAAATGAGAAGAAATTGAAGGTGAGAAATAGGGAAAAATATCATTAGAGAAAACTCTCCAATACAAACCATATTAACTGAGATAAAAGACACAGATGACAGGTATTACAATTACCAAATATATACAAAACTAATGCATAATGACTTTTCAGGTGACTCTAACAACAGGAGGAAATAATAAAGCTCTCAAAAAGGATGTGACACTTGATCTGAGCCTTGATAAGAAATCAGAGTTTGAAGATTCAAAGAATGAAGAGGACATTATTAAATATGTTGCAGATTATTTCTTCCAAGTCATGACGGTGAGAGATAGAATGTCATATTTGGGAATGTTAAATTGGCTAGTTTGGTTAAATCTTAGAGACAGCAAAGCCCAATAACAGAAAATAGGCATGGAAAAATAAGTAGAAAGAGTTTGTAAGGATCTAAAGATTACAGTAATTGAATTTTATGCTAAAGTCAAATGGAAAATAAGAAAGTTTCTTAAATCAGACATTGACACTGATTTGAACTTTAGGAATATAAATTTGATCACTATGTGAAAGACAAATTGACTGTAAAAGGAAGAGAATGGAAAGAAAAAAATACAAATTAGTCTATTTAATAGTATAAGAGCTAGATCATGAGGACCTGGAGTAGTTTAAAGACATTGAAATAGATGCAAGAAATGCAGAAAAGGTGGCAGTTAGCAAGGCTTTGTAATTGAACATAGCAAGGAAGTGAGAATCACTAGAAAGACATTGGTATACATTAAAAAGAAATAGAAAAGTTAGAAGGAAGGGTCAATTTAGGAGATATATTTTAATTCCCTTTTTGCTTTGAACATTTTGGGCTTCAGATATCTATAGGAAAACCAATTTCAAGAGAGCAATGAACACTGAATATATAGATCCAACTTCATGGTAAAGGGGTGGCAATTATATAATATAGTGACTATAGCACTAGACCTAGAATTAGGAAGACCAATCCAAGATCCAAACTTTTTTCAGAAATTTATTAGCTTTGTTAACCTGAGGAAGTCACTTAATTTATCTGTAACTCAGTTTCTTCACCTCCAAAATGAAGTTAAAAATATCTACCTCCCAGAGTTGTTGTGCAGCTATCAGGAAAGTTTTTTTATTCAATTAAGAACCTATGTAAATGATAAACATTATTATTCTTATTAATTATTCTTATTACTATTTTTGTTAATATTATCAGTCTTTATTGTTAGTTTAGAGTAGCATCCTATGGAAAGAAAGTCAAAAAGTTATCCTGGGGGCAGCTAGGTGGCACAGTAGATAGAGCACTGGCCCTGGAGTCAGGAGTACCTGAGTTCAAATCCAGTCTCAGACACTTAATAATTACCTAGCTGGGTAGCCTTGGGCAAGTCACTTAAACCTATTGCCTTGACAAAAAAAAAAAAAAGTTGTCCTGATGGCAATTCAAAATTCAGTACTCATTTTAAAGAGTTTAGGGGCTGCTTCAGAATTTAATGTTTTTGAATATACTTTTGAGTTCCTTGGATTCATTAATCTTTTATGATGACTCTGAGATGGCAAAAACAAAACAAAACAAAAATCATTGTCTTCTCATAAGTAGGTTATCTTGAAGGTCTATAAGAAAAGTATGACCCGAGGGGCAGTTAGGTGGCGCAGTGGATAGAGCACCGGCCCTAGTGTCAGGAGAACCTGAGTTCAAATCCAGTTTCAGACACTTCATAATTACCTAGCTGTGTGACCTTGGGCAAGTCACTTAATGCCATTGTCTTAAATAAATTTCTAAGAAAATTATGACCCATTTTGGGGGAAACAGACATGAGTTACCCTCTCTTTTGGAAATTTTCATAAAGTCAATTTTAGGATCAAAAGAAAACAAGCCAGAGATATAATAACCCTCCAAGATCCAAACCTAAGACTGACACCTTATACTTATCTAAAGGACAGTGTTTTAGGATGCCTTAGATAAAAAGTTGACTCTCTAAGGTCTACTGAGGCCTCCATTTCCAAAATAGGTATCTAAAGTAGATAAGTTGGTCAGCATGGTCATCAATCATTTATTAAGTGCTTACTAAGTGCCAGCCACTGTGCTAAGTGCTAGGAATACAAAGGAAAAAATACTAGTCATACACTGAAGAACATATGTTCTAATTAAGAAGTTAACTTGTAAATAATTGGTATATTCCCAATTTATTCAAAGTAAAAGGAAAACAATCTCAAAGGTAAAAATACTAGCTGCTAGTGTTAGTAAAGGTGGGGAGAGGAGAAAAAGGTCTGCACAGAAGGTGGGAGGAAAGATATTTTGGGGGTTAAGTTTTTGTTTTGGGGAAAGAGGCTTAGATAAGGCAGAGTGAGAGATCATAAATGTCTCCATTTCTATTATAGCACAGACTGTTCTGTGTGTCTATCTTTTCATATATAATTGATGTAGTTTAATTTATTGGAAACAATAATATTGGACTAAAAGTGCTACTGAGTTTGGAATGATTCAGTAGGTCTATGAAATAACTTTATTGCTTATAGCCTGTTTTTTAAATTAAAATCCAATGGCGTGTGAATAGAAATGATTTTGTTAATACAAATCTAACTTCCTTAAAAATGAGAATGTATCTTTGAACTCAATTACTCAATAACTTCAAAAATCCCTCTATCATTTTGTTGACAACCAAGTATTAATTCCTAATAATATGGCTTTTATTTATCTGTTGTAAGTGACAAGTACATCAAAGAGCAACATGGTTCTATTTATAACTCTTTTCTCTATCACTAGTTAAGATCTTTACATCTTTAAATTCTACAAATTTGTGTCACAGAATCATCAGATTTAGAAGATAAAAAGGACATTGGAAGACATTTAGACCCAAATATATTATCATTTTATTTTGGTATGACTTTAACAGAAATAGCAGCAAAAATTATTTTTATTTATATTTGTCTCCATTAAGGAAAGTAGTAGTACTAGAGTTTTTATTTTAATGATTTTATAGTGATATTCATTCATTATTACTATGCAGTTCATAGTCACCATATAAATGTTGAGCAGAGACCTGGGACATGGAGTGAAAGGGGTGAGTTTGGCAGGAAACTTGGATGGTAGTCAAATAGAGGATGTTATGATATACATGATAAACAAACTGAGTATTAGAATCCAAGAGTAAATAAAATTGTGATTCATTTAGATTTATTTTAATCATGTAGTGCTTTGTAGAACTTTCATAATAAAGAAAAACTTTTGTCCTTTAAAAACCATTCCAGTTTACTAACATTAAATTTGGAAGGAATTTGGAAGGGACCGAGATGATTATTTAATCAAAGTCATAAAAACAAAGAATTCTCACTACTAAAAAACCTAAAAAGTGATCATCCACATTTTGCTTGAAGACTGTCTAAAGTGAGGGCTCATTACCTCATAAGGCAAACTATTCAGCTCTTAGTAAATTATTTGTGATGAAGTACTTTCTTACATCAGGCTAAGATACATTTTTTGTAATTTTCATTTATTCAGTCTCTGAGTAAGTTGATGTATGCATTAAAACTCTGTCATAAATGAAAGGTCTTGTTACATTATTTGTTTTGTTTTATTGTTCTGGTTAATGAGTTTATCAATGTAGAGCTCTAACACTGTTTTGGGAAAGTCCTTTCTGAAAGAAATATTAAAAACTCTCTTGCCTTGCAATATAGACTCTTAGACTAAAGCACAAATAGATTTAATGATACATATAAGGTCACATAGTTATACAACAGAGATAATAATTAATAATGATAACAAAATAATAATGAAAACTTATATAGAACTTCACATGTTTCATACAAGCTTGCAAAGTGCAAAGCACTTAGCCATTTTTATCCCATTTGATATTCACAACAGCCCTGGGAGATTGGTGCTATTAGTTTCTCCATTTTACAGATAAGGAAACTGAATGAATGTGCTGAGATCAAATTTGAATTCAGGACTTCCTGATTTTAGGTCTTTTGTTCTCTCCATTTCACATCTAGTTGTCTGTAGATTATGAATAAAATTGCTAATAATACCTTGACTGCCTTTCTATCTACTACACAGAGCAATTCCTCTTCCTTCCTCCCTCTTTCAGTTTTCTTCTTCATTCTCTCTCTCTCTCTCTCTCTCTCTCTCTCTCTCTCTCTCTCTTTCATTCTCTTTTCCTTCCTTTCATTTCTTTTTCTCTCTTTCTTTCCTTTCTTTCTTCCTCCTTTTCTCCCTTCCTCTCCTTTCTTTTCTATCTCTTTCTTCTTTCTCCTTTTTCTCCTGCTCTCCCTCCTCTTATTTTGGGTTCCTGTTCTTCTTTTCATTATTATGGTCATTTTATTATTATCATTATTACTGTGCTAAATAACTCAACTGACTCACAGATGACCTTCTTGTGGAATAAATTAGAAAAGTAGTTCTTCCTCAGAGACTGAGTCATTCATTCATTCAACATTCAGTTGTATAAAACAATTGCTATAATTAGGTAAGTGAAATTATATTATTGACTAAGTTTCTGATGATAAAGTCAGATTTTAGAATAAGAAACAACTATAACTATCAATTTTACTTTCATCTCATTGCTTGGGACATCATCACTATTAACAGGCTGATTGAAACTAAATTCATTTTTACATTTTACCTGTGATCTGACAAAGCAATGAATCAGTGGTCCAAAATGCACTTTGTTTTCTAAATGTATAAAATAGAAATAATAGTCATCTACTTTTGAGGGGGGACAATTGAAACAAGTAGACTATTTATAATCTAAACATATACTTATATAAATATGTAAATATAACATATAAGGTATATTATTACTATATTAATAATTATTAATTAATAAATATTTATGTATTTATATAATTATATAGCATTCATATGTATATATATATATATATATATATATATATGTCTGTGTGTACACATATAGTAGAAATATATCTCTAACTAGAAATTGTATGATCTGGGCAAAATCAATGGACATGTATAGAGGAAAATTTAACAAAATGATCAGGAGCAGCCTGAGAGCAATTCAAATTGAGGCACTGAGTGACCCATCACCAAGAAGATCTGTCACCATTAAAGAATATGAAACCAAAATTGGGCCAAGAAAAAAGGGTTCCATAGTAAAAGAAACTATGCTCCTAGTATTCTGTGAGGTAGCTGTCCTATTTAATGGCATAGGTTAGCTGAGGCCTAGGCAGTAAGGTACAGTATTAGAAGTCATCTGAGAGAGGAAGTTTGTTCCTCTGGATAATCTGAGTTTGATTTGCTTGCTATGGGTACTGTGACACCTTGGGAAGAATGAGGAACTTGGAGTCTGGGAACTTAGTTGCCAAATCTCATTTTCACTTTTTATGACTTATGTCTTTTTGTCTTTCTTTTCATCACCAGTGACATAGTACAGTAGCTGGAATAGATGAAATATTCAATAAATGCTTGTTGACTGACTGACTTGGGCAAATCACAATCCTCAGCTTTCTCCTCCATCATGTGAGGGAATATTAATGCATAATAATACTAGTTGTTGAACATGACAAAATTACATACTGTACTTATTTTAAAACTACTGTTTCAAAAACATATTTCTGCTTTCACACACACACTCACAAATCCCTCTAGCCCAAATGAGCACAACCAAATAAATAAACAAATTATTCAGAATTAATAGGAAATATCAATCTGTTGAAAATTCTTTTGCCCCTCTCCAATACTCCTTCTTCTATGATCTTTGGAATTAAATTTCTCTGGACTTTTTTCCTCATTTGCCAGACAATACTAATAATATTTGCACTGCCTCCCTTACAGAACTGTTATGAGGATAAAACAAAATAAAATATGTAAAATACTTAGTCATTTTGTAAATGTGAGCTATTATTGTATTATATAAAAATTATTCAATTTACTAATTGTTTAGCTATGATTATAAGTCAACTAATCTTAGCTGAAGTGAAAACATTAAAAAATGCTATCTCTAAAATTATGTTCCACAATTCATATATTTAATCTGGTTTGACAGTTCTTCACAAAATCCATGCACTCAGAATCATCTGTAGATAAGAATTTCATCAGAATGTACTTTGATATTTTTGACTTAAGGATAACTAACTCCAAGGCCCAGGAAATTGCAAGATAGTTGCACTATTCTGTTGGATCATTTGATAGCAACAAACTATTTCAACCACTATATCTTCCAAAGTAAAAGACATTTCAATTTATATGGGAAGTGTTTTATGATCTATTTTACATAATAAGAGTTATAGGCTGTCCTATTCTGAACAATTGCTAAATATTTAGCTTTTTTTTTTATAAAATACAAGATGAACCTCCTGTAGAGAAAAAAAGAATATAACATTTTCTAGTATTCCCCTATTGTTAGAAAGGTTCTATTATTTTGAGCTCTAATTTCACATTGTACCAATGGAAGGATATAGACTCTAGAAGCACCAGGGATTTCTCAAACATGTTCTCTAAAGAACTTCCTTCTTTCTTCTCCTCCAAAAAAAATCCTCATGCAAATTTCCCTATTGTTGTCAAGGACACCACAATCCTCCCTTATTTCTGTAAAGAATTTTATCAGTCTTCCTGGTAACTGAGTTTGTACCTGCTTACAGCTGGGTAAAAGATGAATTTTACAAGGGTGTCAGTGTGACTATTCTGAAAGAGAAGTGAAGCTACTTCCTCACTAATTCTCACAACCAGTTGCCAAATTTTGTCAGTTTTATGTCTACCTTATCTCTCATATCTCCTTCTTTCTACTAATAGTGTCAAAGTTATTATATACCCTCATCACCTCCTTTGGCCTATTACAATAGATTTCACACCCATCCTTACTAAAATCCAATTACAGATACTGTTTTAAATTGATGTATAACTGATTTGGTCACATCACTTACCTGCTCAGAAAATTTCATTAGCTTCCTTTGCCTCTAAGATAAAGTTTAAAATTTTTTTTTCCATTTTCTATTTACAATTTTCACAATCTGACTCCAAAGCTATCTTTTTTCATACTGATTGCATATTAATCCTCCTCTACCAATATACATTTCAATCAAACAACTAATTACTGACTTCTGTCTGTGGCATTCTATACCCTACTTCTAAAACTTTACATTGACACATTCCTCCCTCCACACAAATTCTAAATTATTCTCCCTCATTTACCTCTGACAGACTCCAGTTTCCTTCAAAGAAGTATTCAGATGCTACCACTTCCTATAGTATATCTTTTATAATCTCCCCCATTGAGAATGTTCTTCCAAATTATTTTGCATTTACTATGCATGTATGTATGTATGCATATATATATGTGTGTGTGTGTGTTGGATATATGTATATTACATATTATATATTTTCCTGTGTATGTATCTTTTAATACTCTCTTAATAGAATTCAAAGATCTTGAAGGCAAGATCTATTTTGGTTTTATGTTTCTATGTACAGTGATTAGCACAGTACTTGATTCATATCAGGTAGACTACTGAAATGAATTGTATTGATCTGTCCAGCTGCCTTAATGTGGAGTAAAGGAAGGACATTATTTTGATTCCATTCTGAAAATCCAGTGGGAGCACTCAGTATTCTAAAAGTTAGTTCATATTCCTGCTATTTTTACAGTATAGTTTCAATTGTTCTTTACCTATCATTATTGTGTGATAAAACCTTTCATTAAAAAATCTCATTTCAGTTGAGCACATTAATTGCTATAAAAAGGAACCAAGATTTTTAGTTAGTTGCTAATTCTGGAGAAGTGAATTCTAATTGTTCATTTCATTTCATTTCACATATCAGTTGACTAAAATGTACTTTACTTTCCAAAATCTGTAAAATGGGGGTAGTATTAGTATCTTGTTGTAAGGAAGACCTGACATAACCATTCTTTAAAAGAAAGACTGATTGATAAGAGTACAAATAAAAATTCTACAACTTGGGGACAAAACTATTTAAATAACAAGGAAGAAAATCTAAATAGTGGATTAGAAACAAAAGAGACTACATTCTAATCTCGGATTCAATAATGCCAGGTGAGAAGGTACCTCATTCTCCAGAAATGTAGCAAAAGAACCAGGGATTGATTGAATTCTAGCATGTTAACATAGTCTAGGTGAGGATTTGAGTATGAAATGGAAAAACAGAGGTCAAATGGGAGAGAAAATTTGTTCCCTTGTATATTGGTGCCTTGGAAGAAAATTCTCTTATGTATTACATTAATTAAGGATCTAAATACAAATTTCTCCAATTGTTAAATTATTTTCCAATGTTTTAAGGGTTATTTAATGTTTTATAATGTTTTGATATTTTCAGTTATTTTGGAAAATAAACCTAAATGCAAAAAACCTGTGTAAATAAGGAATGAGCAGAATCTTATCTAAAGTAGTTAAAAATGTCATTGTAAGAGATGCAAAATTTTTAAAAATCATTTTAGAAGTTTTCCGTGATATTTTCCAGCAGAATTTTCTACATCCTCGAATTTCTTAAAACACTTCCCTACTTTCCATCCTTCTGTCTCTTATAGTTTTCTATCAAATTTCTTTAAATGTTCAACACTCCTTATCTGCACCCCTAAAGTAAACTTAAGCACCCCTTTTCACTTTTGTACCCCTAATTCCTTGCACATGACTAGCACTTAATAATTATGTATTAAATGAATGTTTAATCAGATAAATTCTCCAAATGAACTGATTTACTCTAGTGGATAGGGAAGGGGTAATTATCCATTCAAGTCAATGCTAATACAATGAAACTTTCAAATTGATTTCTATTAATCATTTAAATCATATGACATTTATAATGAGCTGACCTTTCTCTTATTTCAATTAGAAATCACCTATGTTAGTATCTGAGTATATATGAAATATGAAAATATCATAATATGATAAGAAGAGTTCCAGGAAAGGACCAAACTCAGTTGATCTTGTAACCTGAATACAGTCCTTAATTTTAATACTTTTTCTCTAAAGTTATAGTTAACATTCTTTGAATATATTTGCTTCATACATAGTTATTTTCATGTTGTCTCTCACCCCAAAACTGTGAGCCTCATGAGAGCAGAAGCAATTTGTTGTCATTTATATGTATGTAATATATATATGTAATATATGTATATATTTATATATATTGCATATGCATATTTAGTGCTGAAATTTAATAAATGCTTCATAAATGTTTATTGATTGTGACAGGAGGGGTGTTATTAGGGAAGGATACTCAACTGCTTTCTAAGAATATACAATATTAGGTAAAGCTAGGTGGCTATAATATCAGTCAATATCACTCAGTAAAAGGGCTAAATACTAATAATGAATGTACAAGGCTTCCTCATGCTGTAAACTGGAACTTGGAAGAGGTCATGAGATCTGAAACCAATAAAGAAAGACATCCAGTTCTTGGCACTGTACAAACAAGTCAGGTTCCTGGTCTTTAAAATGAAAAAAAAATCATTCAGATCCATTTGGGCTGAATTTAAGCTAGGTTGAGAAAAATGCTTGCTACAGGTGAAAAGGCTAAGCTACAACCCAAAGAAGAACCAGACTTGTGTACACTTCAGTATGCTTGAGTTCTGTTCTGGACATTAAAATTCATCTAGGGTTAAGGCTCAAGTTATTGCAGAAAAAGTTAGGCAGGTTGTCTGAAGAGGTCCATACCTTTGAAAAACAGCCAATACTATGTTTCGTTTTATTTTATTTCCCACCTAGATCACTGAATATGTTTCAGTATATCAACCTAATTTTTTTTGTGAATTAGATGAATTAAGTGAATTTGGTGAATTAGGAAAGGAAGAATTGTTGATATTCTTATGGAATAGATGAGAAGATAGTTCTACTTAACTTTGGGTTTTTGGCAAAGGTTGATGGCAGTAAAAAAACAGGAAGAATCTAACAGCTTCACTGGAGCTATGGATTGGAGAGTCAGTAACAGGAATTATTGCCAGAGTTTCAACAAGAGTTGAGAGAGAGAGAGAGAGAGAGAGAGAGAGAGAGAGAGAGAGAGTCTGTGTGTGTGTGTGTGTGTACATTTTGCAATCCCACAAGCAGCATAAAAATCCTTCTCAAAGGTTGTTGCTTCATTACCATTATCTGTTTCCTTCTCAAGACTTGTGCAACAGATAAGAGCACAATTCAAGCTCTCATCATATCTAACTTGGATTTTGGGGGTGGATTATTGTCTTCCAATTGGTCCCCTTGCCTTGTCTTTCCTTACTCCAAAGCATTTTCCACAGAGTTGTCAAAATGATTTTCCTAAAACATAAGTTGGATGATATTACTCTCCAATCCTACCCAATAGACTCCAATATCTCTTTATTTCTTCTAGGATCAAATATGAATTCAGTTGTTTGACATTTAAAGCTCTTTACTACCTCTCCCTTTATTATGTTTATAATATTCTCATACTTTATTCTTCCTCGTCACACATTCTATAATTCTCCTAGACCAGATTATTTGACAGTTCTTCATTTTCAACAATCTAGCCTCTATTTTTTCTGTTTTTACATCATTACCTGTTCTTGAAATGTTACCTCCTCACATTGCACTGTAGAATCCCTGACTCCTTTCAAGTATCAGCTCAAATGACACCTTCTGGAAGATTTTTTTGTTTCTCTTGCACCAGCTTTTAAGTTCCATTTTAAGTCTACTTTCCATCTACACTAGAAATGTGTTTGTGTGTGTGTGTGTGTGTGTGTGTGTGTAGATGCGTGATACAAAATAAAGTCTATATATTTTGTATCAGACATATTAAATGTACAGTAGACACCTTAACTAAAAATACATTATTCCCCCCTTAAATCTTCCCTACCCATATCTTCCTTATTCCATTTTGCAGTTCCATAGACTCACCTCAAAAGAGCCCTTCTGGACTTCTCACTATCTTCACCTCATTTATTCTAATTTTCACCAACACCTGCTGATTTTACTTTTGTAACTTCTTTCACAAATTTCCCTTTCTCTCCTCTTATACTAATTAGCACTACTCTAGAGCCAGCCTTTATTACCCCATGTCTATATTACATCAGAACTTGATGGTATGTCTACCTACCTCAAGTCTTTATTTTCTCCAATCCAGTCTCCATTCAACCACTAAATTGATTTTCCTAAATTGCATTTCTGACCACAAACACAAACCACACACTGTACACACCACACACACACACACACACACACACACACACACACACACACTGGTTTCCTATTGCCTCTAGGCTCAAATTTTTAAAAATAAAATATTTGGTATTCAAGTCCTTTCATGACCTAGCTTCATCTTTCCAGTATTCTTACAAGTACTGTTCAATTCAGTGATACTGCCCTCCTGCCTCTTCCACAATCCAGACTCTTCATCTTTTGACTCTGAGCACTCTTTCTCTAACTATTTCCATATGGCTAGAATCTCTCCCTACTCTACTTTGACAAACTTCCTGACTTCCTTTAAGTCCCAGCTAAATCCCCATCTTTTATAGGAAACTTTTCCCAACCCTTCTAAATTCAAGTATCTTCCCTGAAAATTATTTATTTCCTATTTATCATATTATACATATATGTGTGTGTGTGTCTATTTATGTTGCCTCCTCTGTTAGATTGTAAGTTCCTTGAGGGCAAAGTAATGTCTTTTGTCTTTTTTTTTATCCCCAGTGCTTAGCAGTTTCTCGCATTTAGTAAACTCAATAAATTCCTGAAGTTAGTTTATTTATTGAAATGAACTTTTCAAGGACACATATTTGGAGGATGGGATTGGGATTCAAAGATAAAAGAAGGCCATTTCTTGGTGGCAGAAAAAGACAGCTGGGGATAGGAAGTAGTGCCATCTGGTAGCTTCTTATTTTAGCTAATTATTGTTCTTAAATCCATTCTGAATTCTGTTGTTTCCACTTATTGGAGGAGATAAGGTGTTATCCATGCTTTCTAAATTTCAGCACCCTTGAACAGAGTATCAATTGTTCCACCCAAGTTGTCATTCTGAATATTGCCAGTTTTTCAGAAGAATTTTTATTTTATTTATTTTTAGGAGATTAAGATGAACACACAATCACACACACACACACAAACACACACACACATACACTTCACACACTCATTCTCTATTGTACCTTGCAATCCTTATAACACCATAAATTTTGTAATATCTATAGAAGGCAGTATGCTGAAGTGAAAAGAATATTGATTTTGAAATCAAGGACCTGGGTTCATATTCTGTCTTTTCTACTTTTTCTATCTTGCACAAGTCATTTAACTTTTCTATACCTCAGTTTATTTGCTCAGTGTCACACAGCTAGTATCAAGTTTCTGAGTTTAAATTCAAACTCCTGTCCTCCTGACTCCAAGATCAATGCTCCATCCACTGCACTACCCAGCTGCCCTGATTGTCTTGCATCCAGGCTCATCTCTGGTTGTCCTGATTCCTCTCTGATCACTAGAACCAGATTTCTATGAAGGAGAAAGTGAAGTTGGTGACTTAGCACCACAGACCTCACTCAGCTCCAATTCACAGTGTTTGTCATGTCATCACATCCCGATGTTTTTGTCTTCTTTGAGAATAAAGGCCAAATGATATCTCATTTTACTCAATGGCAAAATAAGATAATTGAATTAAATGCAGCTGAAAGTATCTGCCATCTTTAAATCTATGATCTTAAGATCCCCCCGCCCCATTGCTTCATGTCAGGACCTTCTTTGGTTTCTCTTCATATGTCCTTGTTCACTTCTATTTATTAGCCTAGCAGTTAGCCTGGCTATCTGTGAATCTAACCCTTATTATTTTTTTTATAACCAACCAACCTACTTCTTATTCAAGCCTCTATATATGTTTAATGATGCCTTTAATATAAATTCCTCATTAAACTTTGGGTACAAATGACTTCAAAAAATAAAATTTAAGTTATAATGTAATTTGTTCTAAGGAACTAAATATCTTATTAGTCCCCTTTGTCAAAAAATGCCAGCAATTTATTCATTAAAAATATTTTCTATAAGTTGGTACAATGTAGATAAAATTTATCATTTCTAATATTCAGCCTTTTACATTTATTTCTCAGTGAGTGATTGATAACAAATGCAGCAGACATTTAGTTCTAAAAATACATAGATAAAAATGTATGTAAATTTTACAATTTATTACCATAAAATAGCTATAATAAAATGGATTCCAGGAAGGAACTTTTCATTAGTCTTAATGATACAATACCATATTTAGAGGGTTTTTTCATAAGATTAGAGATGATGTGGAAGAAAACTGAGAGGTTGTCTAATTTAGTTCAATCCATTCATTTTATAGAGAGAGGGTCTGTAAATCAGCAAGAGCCAATGATATACCCAGGTTACACAGGGTGTAGAAACAGAACTAAGTTTCAAGTCCATGTCTTCTTGTTCCAATTTTTGTGGCATTTTCATTGGACTATGCATTATATGAAACATGAAGTCATAGTAATGGTTCATTATAGCTTTTGAATAAATGAATAAATAATTGATCATTTTATAGGAAATTAAAACTTTTACAATACTTGATAGCATAATAAGAACATCCTGAAACTAAAAAGAAATCTAATGCATAATTCTGAAATATTTTATCTAAATTATTGAAAATTCTGAGTTTGTTGCTTTAAATAGCCTTATCTTTATGTTCTAATCATTTAGCTAAAAAGTGACTGAATGATATTTCAATATTTCATACCTATTCACTTTCCTTACTGAGGACTAGATTAAATGAGAATAAAATGTATTACCTTGTCAGGTTTGTCCTGTTGTCTCTTGCTGGGGAAGTTGAATAACTCGAGTTGGATAACTCAAATTGGATAATTCGAGTTCATAAGTTCAGAATGCTTTAGGGCTCAAAACTTTTGAGTACTTGAAATAAGTACAAAACCAAAATGTTGAGACCCTGAAATAGGGGTGGAGTATGGGGTTATTAGACAGCAAAAGAGGGACCTAAGGCAAAAACAGCAAGCAGGTAAAAATTCTCATGCCGATCAGAATTGAGAACAGACCTCTGAATGGTTGTTGTTCTTCTGTACTTGGGCAAAATATGTAGAATAGAAAGAAGGAAGGAAATAAAGAAGGGAGGAAGAAAGGGAGAGAAGAGGAAGACAAGGAAGGGGAGAGAAATGCAGCAATGCTTCTTTTAGAAGTCACACAAACCGTTTTCTGTTTTCTTAAGGTTTAAGTTTCATTCTCTAGGGACAAGGAATAAAATACTTGGTTCGTTTCAAAAATAGTTATGCTTATTATATCTTATAGTATCTTTTTTATCAATTCTCCTTTGATTGTTTTGTGTTTAAAATTATTTTGCATATAATAAATAGTTGTCTCATATCTGATTCATATTGATAATTAAGTACATTTTCCGGTCTTTTGGGGGGTACTAAACATGACAAAAATTCATGCTTTAAATAATTTTTACTAGAATAAATAGCATAGAAATTCAAAGCATTAGAAAAAAAAATGAGGAGTCTATTACCTCTTATAAGAAGCCAAGATCCTCTCATATTGATCCTAATCCAACTGTGTGGAGTGGTCTAGTGTTACAGCATTAGACAAGATACGCATCTCTCTTGCCTTAGTTTCCTCAATTATAAAATGGAGATAATTAAAAACACCTACCACTCAGGGTAGGTAGGAATCTGTGGGAAGCAAATGAAATAATATTTGTAAGGTGTTTTCTATAGTATCTGATATATTTTTATTGTTCAGTTGCCTTTCATTTTTGTCTGATTCTTTTTGAACCCATTTTGGGATTTTGAAAAGATACTAGAGTGTATAGTAGAAAAAATATTTTCTTCTCTTTCTTCTCTCTCTTATTCTTGGACTCAATAGTAGGTTCTAATTTATAGGTAAATATAAATAAAATATATATTTTTAAAAAACTGAGCATTGAGTAAAAAGATGGCATATGATGAAATAAATGTAAAACCTTTTGCAAATAATAAAGGACTATATATAAGTATCATTTATTATTTTAATTTTAGACATAAGCATTAGTGATCATAATTTAATGACAATATATTTGTCATAAGATAAAATATGATATGATACTTTAAAATATTCTAGTTTACAAAATTATAAAAGTATCTAATATCTGAGGCTACTGAAAATTTAAGAATTGTGATAGCTAATATCTATACTGTGATTTAATAATAATTATAGAATAAATTTCCCCTTCTACCAATGAAACAATGGATATTTCCAGATGTAAGACCATTTCCTTACACATTCCCACCAACCTGGTGCCTGCTTTGGGGAAGAAAAGAAAAAAGAAATGAAATAAGTTGGGAAATAAGAAAAAAAAAAACTTGATGTAGAAGATGATCCTTCAGTTGCTTCTAGAAGGAAGAGAGGAATTATAAGAAACAGAATTATTTGATGTAATTAATGCTATTTTTGCTTTGGCATTTTTTGATATCATAAGATATTATTCTCATAAAGTTACTGGATAAGACTTGTAGATACATTGTAATCAATTTTTAAACAAGTATGTATTAGCCATCTACTGTTTTCAAAGCATTATGTTAAACTCTAGGAATGGAAAGGTATATAATATCTATTCCTGCTCTCAATGAGTTGGATCCTCTATCAGGAAGGTATAGCATATACACTGTTAACTATGATAAAAGGAAAAAATGTGATTGCAAAAGAGATTAATTGGATAACAGAAATAACTGAAAGGGACATGAGCCATTACTAATCCTTTTACAGATTTAGTAGTTGAGGTCTAGAGAGGTTTAAAAAAATGTTCAAATTCACATAAGTACTTAATAGCGGCACCAGGATTCAAACAACTCCTTTTCAAATTCACTGCCCTGTCCACTGCACCAAAAAAGATACAAAACATCATAGGAAAATCTGAAGAGAAAAGAGAAATTCATGTAGGAAAATAATTAACAGAAAAGAATGATTTCAACACATGCAAATGTGCAGGAATTGTTTTCTAGGCATAAAGAGTGCCTTTTATAATTACTCAAAATCAGTGAAGAGTGTCATGAAGGACATTGAAGAATAGAGGGCAATCCAGTTTGACTGGACCAGTAAGTGAATGAAATAAAGCAGTATGAAATAGGAGGTTTGGAATGAAAATTGAAACCAAACTGAGAAGCACTTAAATATAAAGTTAAATAATTTGTGGCATCTTATAGACAGCAGGGAGCCATGAATGATTTCTGAGCAAGAGTGAGATATGGTCAGACCTGTGCATTAGGAAAATGATTTCTGGCAGTTGGAGGAATGATAGATTAGAGATGCGAGAGTATAGAGGCCAGAATATCAGTTAGAGAGAACCTTTGTTAGTCAGTCAGATTTATCTATTTTCTTAACTTGATTTATAAACTTGAGCTTTTATGATATTTAAATAAGATTTTTAACCAGTTTTGAGTTATGGAGCATTATCTCACCTGTAGGAATGCATGAAGAATTTTAAGTGATTTAGGATAGACAGTATTTTCTAAGTAGAAAAGAACACTAGAATAGTTATCATCTGCCATCATTTTCCCCAGCATCCCAATATACACATGATACCTATTTTCACAAGATGCTATGCTAGACTCTTCTTTAAGCACCTCACTCAGTGAATAAATCAGTAATCAAATAAATATAATCTTCCAGAAAGCAAACGTTAAAGTGATATTGAACTATCAGATTTTGGATGAGAAAAATGCTTAACTTTAATAATGTTAATTTTTGGTATTGCCTAAGTGAAGTCGTAAAATTGGCCACTCTCTTTGATCCAGTCATCCCTTTATTGGACATATACTTCATGGAAATTAAATACAGAAATGTCCTATATATAAGAAAATAATCTTAGCTGCACTGTAAGATAGCATATAATGTGTTTGTTTCCAGTGTTCAGCAGTATTTATTGACATAAAAATAGTTGCAAAGTTATTGGAAGGATAACACCTCTGGTATGAGGGCTTGCTACCTTTGGTGTCCAACTCTCCCCAAGTTCTTATTAGTATCTGCAAGTAGTTGTAGCAGACATATTGCCCTCACCCTGGCAAAAACTGTCTCAACAGACAGGTTAAATAAACACTGGTGAGTTAGGGAGGTGCCTTCTCCAGGCATACAAAGTCTTCTAAAGAATAATGGGCAGATGAAAAAAAAAGTTCTACTGCCTATGAAGGTGTCTGAAATAAGTGCTGTAGGATGCTTAGAGTGTGGTCAGATATTGAAGATGTCAGTCATCCTCTGCATCCTAGGTCATTGTCTATCATTTTGATTTTTGTCTTGCCACTGGACTTTTCTGAAAGAGAGAGTGAGGCTGATAATTTTATACAAGTAAATCCAATTCAAGACATGTCATGCTTCTCTGAAAATGAAGGAAAAACAACAAAAATATCTTTCTATATATAATATAATATGTATATGCACAGTATACATTATTATATCTCTCTTTATGGAAGTAAGAAGAACACTAGATTAGGAATAAGAAGACCCGACTTTCAATTCTGACTCTGCCATTGAGTATTTGTGAAACCTTCAGCAAATGTCTTGACTTCTTTAGTCCTCAGTTATTTGTTCTTTAAAATTATAAGACTGAACACAATGAACTATAAAATTTCTTCCAGTTCTAAATCTGTAGTCCAATGAATTTCCTTTACCCCACAAAATTATTTTTTCTATCATATTTATTTACATGCCATACATTGCAAGGCACAATACTTTGGAAACAATAGATGACTCTTCCTCATCATCATATAAATATATATATATTATATATATATATAACTGTATGAATTTAGAAATATTCATATACACATGCAAATAAACACATAAAATAGATGTCCATCAACTAGGGACTGAGAAATTTGGAAAAAAATCTCATCACTTGTATGAAGTGACAGCGAGAAGTACCAAGAAAACAATACGCACTTTAACAATGATACAAATTATAAGAAAATTTGGTCCTGAAGCAATGACTTTAGTTCTAAGTAAATGAAAGAGAAAGCAAAGTTTCCTCAAAGAATAAATACTACTTATATTTTCTCTTTTTAATCTTATAATTAGATTTATTATTCATTTTTATTTTAACATTCTTTTTTCAATTTTGTGTCCCAACTTCTCTCCCTCCCTGTAGCTCACTCTAACCCCTCAAAAGGAAATTAAACAAAATGTGTTCATGTTAGTCAAGTAGCAAAAAAGCAACAAAAATAAGGGGAAAAATTGTAATTCAATTGGCATGTAGAGTTCATCAGTTTTCTCTCTGAAGGTATGCAGCATTTTTCATCATTAGTTCCTCGGAATTGTTTTGAATTATATTGATAATTTCATTAATGCTAATTCTTTATAACGGTTTACTATTACAAAAATGTTATTGCTGTGTATAGTGATCTTCTACTACTCTTTTTACCCTGCATCATTTCATAGAGTTTCATTCAAATTATTCTGAAACTATTTCCTCTGTCATTTTTGTAACACAATAGTATTTCATCACAGCCCTATATTGCAACTTGATCAGTTAATTCTCCAATTGATGAACACCCCCTCTATTTTTAATTCTTTGCCACCCTAAAAAAGGTGCTATAGATATTTTTATACTTATAAGTCCCTTTCTTTTTTCTCTGATTTCTTAGAGATACAGATAGTGGGTCAAAGGGGATCCATAGTTTTATAATTCTTTGAATATAGTTTTAAATTGTTCTCTTAGAGTATTTGGAACAGTTCACATCTCCACCAGCAGTGTCCCTATTTTTCCACATTCCCTCTAGCATTTATCATTTTTTTCTAATATATAAGCCAAGCTGATAAATATGATATAGTGCCTAAAAGTTGTTTTAATTTTCCTTGCTGTAATTAATAGATTTAAAGTAGTACTCCCCAACCCACATGACTATACATACCTATCATTTATTTTTCTGAAAGCTGCCTGCTAATATTCTTTGATCATTTATCAATTGAGGAATGGTACTTATTTTTTATAAATTTGATCCATTCTCTATTTGAGAAATAAGGTCTTCTTATCATAAACTTGCTATAAAAATTTTTGATATTACTTCTTGGACTATGGTACTTTTTAGCAAAATATACTTTTACTGATTATTTTAATTAGATCTATTCCTGCTTTTTGTTTCTCCGAGATTGTCATTGATACCCTTGCCATTTTTTTAACTCAGCTGAAGCATAATAGATTCTATTCTAACCCCTTCTTTTAACTGTTATGTTCAAGTATGCTTCTTGTAAACAACATATTGTTGGATTCTGGTTTCTGATCTAGTCTGCTATCTCCTTATGCTTAATGGGTAAATTCATCTCATTCCTATTCATAGTTATGATTAATAACAATATATTTCTCTCCATTCCATTTTCTTTTTTCTTCTTCTTTGTCTTTTCAGCCTGTCTCTTCCTCAAAAGTCTTTTTTTTTCATTTCTAATTATTGCCTCCCTTAATGTACTCACTCTTTCATCACCCCATCCCTTTCTTTTATGCTATTCTTCTACTTCCACATTAGGTAAGATAAATTTCCATAACAAATGAGAGTGGATATATATTTTTCCTTCTTTCAGTTAAATACAGAGTTAGGTTCAAGCTTTATTCCTGTATTTTCCCTCCATAGCTCTTTATGTGAGTCATTTTTTCCCATTCAACTACTTCCCTTCTCTCCTCTCCTAGTGCACCCTTCTTTCTCCTCCATTCACTTCTTTTGAAGATCATTCCAACATAACCAACTTTCATCCATGCCCTCTCCATATATAACCTATTTTTAACAGCTTTAATAATGATAAAGTTCTTAGGAGATGCCTGTATCATCTTGCAATATAGGAATATAAACATCTTAACCCCAATAAATCTTTCATAATTTCTCTTTCTTATCCTTCTCTTGAGTCTTATGTTTGAATGTCAAATTTTCTTTTCAGTTTGCATCTTTTCATCAGAAATGTTTGAAAATCCTGTTTCATTAAATATCAAATTTTTTTCCTGAGGGATTACACTTAGTTTTGTTGACTAGATTTTTCTTGGTTATAGTCCTTTGCCTTAATGACTCCAATAATATTTGAATTGTTTCTTTCTGGCTTCTTGAAATTTCTTTTGACCTGAAAGCTCTAGAATTTGGTTATAATATTACTAATTTTATTGTACTTCTGTTTTCAAAGCTGGTTCTGGTAGTCTGTAATTTCTTGGTGCTTCCAAGATGGTGTGATCCAGGGAGAGGTGTGAAAAATTCTGTCTTGGTATACACATCTCTACCAGAAAGAGGCTTTATTCCTCTTCAGTCATAAGCATTAGTGCTCCTCTCAGTCCTGTAATTGGGACCAGTACTCTTCATCCCTTGTGACTGTCCACAAACATTCCTGTGTCCAGGAATGTGCCCCACAACTTCATGCAGACAATGTAGCTGCCAAACAAGTCCCAATCCTCTGCCTAATGCCAACTAGGGACACCTGTAATCTCTTTTTATTGTGCTGTTCAACTCCTTACTATCTTTGGATAGAGAAATTCCAAAGCTGCTATTGTTACTGATAGACCTCCAAGGTCCACCTCTGTGTTGCATGAACTCCAGGCTGGTTCCAACCCTGGTGTTATATATCTTTCTTGCTAATATTCTAAGTAGTTTTGGGCTAAAAAAAAGTCTTACTTAACATTTTATTACTACGTTGCTCAAGAATTCAATTTGGTATGTTATTGTAAAGTTGTTCTGAGGTATCTGTTGGTAGAGATCATTTAACCTGCTTCCTCTACCTAAGCATCTTGACTGCCTTTGTTCCATTATTTGTGTTTTTTGAAATGACTTGCAATGTTAATTGGTTTATCTCAAATACTTTTGCATGTGTTTGATTGGTATTTGTTATAATGGAGGGCTCAATAGAGATGGGTTAAGGAGAAATGAAATGCCACAAGAAAAATATTTTTAAATAAATGAAAACAGATTTTGAGAAAAATGTCAATGAAGAAAGTCAAAATTATGTTTTAGAAAATTGATATGCTATATTTAATGATTTACAGTCATCAAAAAAGCCCCTTCCCCACCAACTAAATGAATTTTTATTTACTAAAACTGAAATGGAGCTATTTCCTTCCAGAAAATTACTTTCTCTGCTTCAAAAAATTTAATTTATTAGAGATTTATCCTGTGCAAGACTCTTAGTGTGGCACAAAACTTCAATGCAAATCTTTCCATTAATGTGGTTTCTTTTTTTTCTTTCTTTAAGCTTTGGGATATATTTCCAATTTTTTTCAGACAAGTCCTTTTTTTAGTGTTATCACAGTTTTCTATTTCAGTGTGTCAAATGGCACAACTCAAAATAGAAAGGAAATAGCATGGATTTGACATGGCTCTAAATATCAGCTCCATTTCAGTTTTTCCCTAAAATTAAGGAAAAAAAAGGAGGGAGGTTAAATTGGCCATACTGCACCCTCACCCCACCTTCTTCTAAAGTCTTAATGTTTTGAGTTGGGGAGGCATAAATACATTTCTCTAGACTGAGAATCAAACATACCCCTTTTGGGGGGCATTGTTTAGATACTTGAAACCATTTTGTCCAATTCCTTCATTTGAAAAGTAAGAGAAGGGCAGCACAGACAGATTGAATGACTTTCTCCACAATGACTTACATTGTTTTTGGTAGAGTGAGGACTTGAACTTTGACCTTTCTGACTGAGGATAATGTGCCTTTTCACAATTACAACAGTATTTCATATGCGAAAGAATATTACAGTTAATATTATAGAAATAGAAATTAAGGAATCTTAACTTCTGGACCCAGTCAAACTGCCTGGTGACTGCAGCAGAGTGATGATTGTGAGAAGTGAGGAGTTATCAATTTGAACCAGTGTCACCCAGTAGACATTCTGACTTCCTTATAAGATAGGTTAGCACTTGATGATGGGATTTGTTGATGATATCAGATCTGCATGAAATTTTCCTGTATTCTGCTTACTTCCAGAGGTCAGTGAATAGAAATTACAGGGAATCAATTTCCAGTTCAATCTGAGAAGGGGGATACTAGTAATTAGAGACTCTAAATTATGGAATGAACTGATAAACAAAGCTGTAATTTTCCCTATACTCTGGATGCTAGGGCACCATTGATCAGAAAGAATAATATTAGAATTGCAGCATTAATTCAATTCACCTGATATCATACTGAAAAATAATCATAACTAGTGTTTCTTTAATGCTTTAAAACTTACAAAGCAACTCACATATATTATCTCCTGTAGTCCTCATAAGCACTTTAGTACCTACTTGCTTAGCTAATTATGTTGGTTAGCAAAATATAATAATCTTGTTCCAATTGGTAAACCAATGGATAGAGTGTTGATTTGGATAGAGTGTTGATTTTCATTCAAAAGAAATAATCACTACTTGTGTGACCCTGCCTGTTTGAAATTCCTATCCATAATATTGAGGTAATAATAGTATCTATCTATTGTTGGGAGGATGAAGTGAGATAATATTTATAAAATTTAAAGATTTTAAATGAAGTATGACTAACATATAACAAAACATAATAGAAATGCTATTCTTACTTTCAGGATGGACATTCTGGGAATATGTTTTATGAACATTGCAACATAATATGTCCAAAATCTCTGTGACAGTAACTTGTCCTGGTGACTCTGAAATAAAAATAAAACTAACTCCTTCACTCACCCCTAAAAGACAAACCCAGAAGCTATCTTTCAATCCATCTGCAATTTACTTATATTTTTAAATTTCCTTGTTATCACAACTTTAAAAAATGATACTATTCAATTCCTCAGCCTATAGTCACTGGACAAAGTCACATTCCTAGTACAAATATTTCAAAATGGTCTCAGAAGTGTGAGTCTTAAAAATAGTCACCTCTGGCTAGTTGGGGTAAGATGTAGAAAACAGACTCTGTCACTGGGGGGGAACCCTAAAATCCTTTCAAGAATGGCAGAGTTTGCTAGAACACATTCTTTGGTAGTTTAGCCTTTAAACAACTCTGCTTTTGTAAGTGTTCTAAAAAAGTATTAGAGAAGGTGTTTTGTTTATGATATATAAATGACTTCTCATGAACCCTCTAAATTAAAAGTTAAAGATTTAAAGGGAGTATGAATAACAAAACACAGTATCTTGCAATCAGTCCTTGTTGTTGTCATTTCAGTTATGTTTGATGATCCATGACCCAATTTGATCATTTGATGTTTTCTTGGCAAAGATACTGGAGTGTTTTCCCATTTCCTTCTCAAGTTCATTTTGCACATGAACTAGAGCAAACTTGCTTAAATGACTTGCTTTGGATCATGTCTCAGGACAGATTTGAATTCAGGAGGATGGTGTTTCTGACTCCAGACCCAGCACTTTACCCGCTATTCTACCTAGTTACCCAAGTCCTTAACTCCACCACAAAAGAATTCCTTCCTTCATTCAAGACTTCACTAAGGTACTAACACCTATCTAACCTGGTTTCTGCCAGATGCTTATTTCCAGACTACAGAAATTTCATTGTATTTAATTTGTTCTTATTTGTATATACAAATCTGTGTGTTTCACTCAATAAAATACAAATTTCTTGAAGGTATGAACTATTTTTTGTCTTCATATCTCGAGGAATGGCATATAGTAAGTGCTTAATGAATACTTGATGAGTGAATAAATTCCTCTCAACATTTATATATTTGTATAGTCTCTATATTATTATTTTTATGTTAATTTTCTTTGTATTTTGTTGGAGCTATGATATCATCATTGTTTATTTCTACCTGTGAAAATCAAATTTCTATATCTCATTGCTCAATGCAATTTTTTTCTGATATACTTTTGAAATCAGTTTTTTGAATGTCTGGCCAAACAAAACCTGAAAGGCTTCTTCCTGTGTATGTTGATATCTAGCAATTTGACCATCTATCCCTTGTAAAATGAAAACCTGTCACTAGAAGGGTGTAAGTAATGTGGTAACCGTCTCAAGAATAAAGATTATTTTTGTCTTTCTGTATTTATCTCATTCTAAAAAACTTAGAAAATATTCATTGGCTCATATATGACTAATCTTCATTGTTGGTCTCCTCTTCCAGATGTTTTTTCCAGTTTCACAAAACTTTTTTTCCCTTCCTCCTTAGATGTTCCTAAAGCACTTTGCCTGAAGCATGTCTTTACCTCCATCATATTCTACTTTATAATATGCTTATTGTGTATATGGTATATCTCTCCTTTCTGCCATTAGTTGTAAGTGCTTTTGGGCAGAGATTATATTTTATTTTTATCCCTAATGCTTCGTGAAATACTTTACACTTAGTAGGCACTGGACATATATTTTTAAAAATATAATTGATTTGAGTTATGCTTCCTTTAATCTTTCAATTCAATATTGTTCAACAAAAATGCATTATATGCTCATATAAGTGTTCTCTAGTCCAGGAATATTCTCTCTCCTTAAGGCTGATATTTAGAATCCATTGCTTCTTTAATCATGGGGTACATTTTGAAGTATACTGTCCAAGCTACCCCTACCCCTAACCTTCTATTCTGAGATTATCTTCTATCTACTCTGTATATATCTTGAATGATCTGATGTATAGATGCTTCTCACTTATTTTAGAATTTAAACCATTGCAAGATTTGGGCAATTGTGGTTCCTGTTTTGTATCCCCAGAGCTAATCACAGAATACAGAACACAGGAGAATCACAATTAGAAATTGTCTGAAGTACAATAGAAATATAAATTTAAGCAAATCTATGTAGGCTACAACATGATCCCAACTCAAATCAATTCTATTTGACCAATATAGATTTGATATCCTCACATAAAGTTTAACTTTTCTCAAATTTAAAAAACAAAAAATTAAATATAACCAAAATATAAAATGGAACTGCTTAGGTTTCTTTTTAATAGCATATTCTAATTTTACCAAAAGCATACTATGTTCTTTTTTGAGGAAATGACAATCAAGCTTGAAAAGAAAATCTTAGAGTAATGACTAATAACATAGCAAAAAAATGCATTCTGGAGGTGATAGTTTTCCTCAAAAATTAACCTTCAAAGCATATTTTATATGAGCAAAAAAGGGAGGAGGGTTCATGAAAACATTAACAATTGTAGTTCTTTATGCCTTTGCCCATTTTTATATCTAGAAAGGTGTTATTTGGGATTACATCTGTATATATCAATAGGTATTCATTATGAAGAAGAGGAAAGGGAAAATTTCTATAAATAATTTTCTATATAGTATCTTTATGGGCACACAACTGAGTGGAAAGTATAGAAATGTGCAATTATTTTTTTAATTTGTAAAATCTCAAAAGGAAAAATAAAAGATGCTTGATCAACTTCTACAATAAAATGTGTCCCATGAAGAGATTTTAAAATATGTCACATTTACTATTTATATTAAATATATATATATATATGTATATTCAGGAATTTACTCATTAAGTTTTCATTTTGTTGAATGTTTATAATGTAAATGAATTTATTTAAATCATCTCCTTCTATTCCCACAAGCTCAGCTCCATGCAATTTTGTTTTTAAAGCAACTTAGCAATGCCTGGTTGATATGGTTGCTTTCCTACTAATGATTTATACTGCTATGATATCAGTAGTGATGTATACTGATATGAATAAATTGGGATACAAAGAATCCCATTTTATTTTGCTGAGGAATCAGTCTGATGTTACCCAGAAAAAACATTTGAACAGATTATTATAGCTGTTCAGTCGATGTACGAGTCACATCACTGCCAAAGCTTCCTCCCCCTGGTCATGGATTAGTGACCTTTGGGTAGCTGCCTAAGCAAGAACAAAAAAGATGCATATGTCACTGCCTGAAATTCTCTCTAGTAATTCTAATTGACTTCAGTGATATCTACTAGTGACAGTAGAGAAAGCAGATAGCTGCAGGCCTTATTGTTGCAGCCAAAAAGCCACTCTTGTGGAGATCTTAGATGAGTATATTAAGTACTTTTACTAGCTCAGCTAGTGGAGTTTCTTTAGCTCTCTTGGCATGAGCACTGCCCCGAGAATAGTAAATCACGTCTTAAAAGTCTCTTCTTGTCATCTGAATTGTAAATGTGCAGTGAGCTAATACTAATTCTCATTTATAAATAGGAACTGACCCTTCTATACTTCAGTGTCATCAAGAAATTCTTTCCCACTGTTCTTTAACTTTTCCTCTTCCTCTCCTAACCCTTTTGGCCAACCCACAATAAGCAGAGGTTTCGATACAATCTCAACATCAGATATCATAAAAGACTACCACAAGGGGAAGTCAAACCCATCAGTCTTTTGTATCTACATGGTAAAAAGACTTCAAGTAACAAAAACATAGATTTTTTTTTTTGAAAAACCAAGCAAAACACTAAAGGACAAAAAGAGACAGAGCTGTGTTGAGTGAGCCACCAGTGAGGTATCATCTTCAGTCACCATCTCAGTAGCTAGATATTTGTTTGTGATATCTAAATGTGGAATACAGGATATTGAAGTGTTGTAATTTTATGTTATCTGACTTTTCTTATCTTAGGAAGGTTAAGAGAAAATGATTTCCTTCTTCAAATGAATTGGAGAAGTTATCATAGAAAGAAATAGGTTGTATTGACTGAAAATTGCTTTGTTGCATTTCAAAAGTGACAGAATCTAGGCACCAGAGGCAGCACTATGTAGGCTGTTCTGATCTTTTCTATATGCTATGATAGAAAGAGCATACTATTTGAATCACAAGGGCTGAATTCAACCAGGTGTCAAATTGCAGCTTGGTCTCTAACCTCCTGTGTGACCTTAAAACAAGTCATTGATTGATCCTCTGTGGACCTAGATTTCTTTTACATAAAAAAAAAAATCTTTGTTGGATTAGATAGGTTCCTTCTATCTCTAAAATCACATTAGCATGCATAGTTTAATTCTAATATTGCCTTTCTGTCTGACTGGAGCACACTTGATGATTTTTCCAAATATTATTATGAACTTCTTGCCCAGTCAAAAATGCCTAGATCTAAAAATCATATTTCTAGCTCAATCAAAGAGCCATAACTATCAATTTTGGCAACCAGGGCAAGCAATACAAAATATTACTTGAATCAACTTTTAATCCTTGATGTGAAAATAAGAGAATAAACAATCTAAATCTGAATGCTGAGGGAGTGAATGCATTAAATATTTACACCCTCTAAGTTTTTGGGTTCTAGGACCAAGTACCATCACCACAAACCTGTTATAACTGCTCATTTGCAATAAAGTACTGAAAACAATATTTAAGTCCACCCAAAAATCATTTTCATATTTATTTAATGATTTCAAATACTACAAGACTCTTAAGAACATATTCTTTCCACTTTTTTTGCTTAATTGGAAAGCAAAAATTAACTGGAGTTAAACTGGATAGCATGTTATTATAAAGAGAAAACAGCTTTTTGCTTTCTGCCCAAGGATGCTCTCATTGGGTCATTTATTCTTTTATTTTTTCTAGTGGAAGAAACTCTACATATTCTAGAGTCTTGATTTTCTGTCATTCATCAAAGACTAAAAATAGAAATTGTAAAAAATTCCAAACCATTTTCCTGAGCAATCTTTTGCTGATATTGTTCTGCTTGGAGTAACTAATTTCCTTTATTTAATTCATTTTTTTCAATTTATTCCTTAATAATGTTAACTCAATTTCCCACATATGATAGGCTATTATTTGGCTTAATTTAAAATTAATATTCTTTGGGATAGCATTGTTTCTCTAAATGAAACACAATAGAACACCATTTAATGCGGCACATTTTTTCATGGAGTAAGCTAAACAATAGGTTAAATCATCTCTACCCAAATATACAATAGCATAGGCTGATAACCTAGCCTAATCAAATAGTTCTATTTTCCTAAGTTGTTTCTTTAAGAGACCATAAACTTTAATAATTGCCTAGCTGTGTGACCTTGGGCAAGTCACTTAAAATCCATTGCCTTAAATAAAAATAAAAAAAAGAAAATGTGGCAGCTAGGTGGTGCAGTGGAGAAAGCACTGGCCCTGGAGTCAGGAGAACTTGAGTTCAAATCGACCCCAGAAAGTTAATAATTGCCTAGCTATGTGATCTTGGGCAAGTCACTTACAACCCATTGCCTTAAACAAAAATATAAAAAAAATCAATTCAGAAAAGAGATCATAAGGAAGAATTTCCATTTATATATGTTTACCATCATGAAAATTATGTGTAGTACTAGGACTAGAGATCATTGGTTCATCAATTATTAGGTCCCATGGTAATTGTAGGTACAGAGGATAGTAGAATTGATATAACATACAATGACAGATGGTACTTTATTGGGTTTTGAGAGAGTAATATATTTCAACTACCATATCCAGAAAGCATAGGAATGCATTAATCATTCAAAATTATATTACCAGACCCTTGGAAAATGAAGAACAAAGAAAAAGAAGCTTATTTTATTTTTTTAACTATTTAGCTTTGGTTCTAATTGTTTAATAGTTTTATTATCCAAATTCCATTTCTGCAATAAAAGTTCTCATTTCTATAGCACATAAAGTTTTATAAAATTCCCAACTTCCTAGAATAGATTTTTGCTATAATTCTATCTTTGACTTTTTCCTATGGGATTCTATCTATCATAAATAAGTGGGAGTTTGTAAAACTTAGTTGGGAAAAATTACATTTTTATTTCCGTATAATTGATTTCCTTTGTTATCAGTGTATTATATTTTATGCACTTAAAACAATTATTCTTAAAGTCTGCAGGCTTCATCAGTTTGACAAAGGAATTCCTGACACTCACAAAAATATCAAGAACAACTACTCTATGTTTCCTTTAGCAATAAAGTTTCCTTCAATAATTTCAATATGGTTTCCTTTCTACTGCCTCTCAAATCCACATATATAGTAACTAATCTCTCTTTCTGAGCACTAGACCATTTCTTTAACTGCCAACAAGACATCTCCATTTGGATGTCCCACTAGAACCTCAAAAAGAGCATGTTCAAAATAAAACTTATTTATATTCTTATTTTAACTTGTCCTTTCTAATTAACTGACTTCTTTCAAATGTACAGGTAGTCTCCAGTATTTGAATCTTTTGGGTTACCTGGAGTCAGATCATCCTGATTTCAGGGCCAGTGCTCTATTCATTGCACCACCTAGCTACCCCATTTTCTTTTTTCTTTTTCTTTATTCTTTTTATTTAAGGCAATGGGTTTTAAGTGACTTGCCCAAGGTCATGCAACTAGGCAATTATTAAGGTTTATGGTCTCTTAAAGATCTCTCATTTTACCTTTTATATTCCTTGAAGTACAAGTGCAATATTTTCCATGTTGATAATTCTCTCATGTATATTTCCCACTATTTTCAATGTTACCATCCACTTCAATGCAAACTCTCATAATCACCTCCATAAACTATTACTTAGACTCCAAAAAAAGTCAAATTTCTTTCTTTTTCTCCTTCTTTCCATTCATCCTTTGTATATTTGCCTGATTTATTTAATTTATATATAAATCTAGTCAGTAGGTCCCTGTGGTCTAAAATGAAAAGTTCAGGCTCCTTCACCCCTATGTTCAAAGCCTTCTGCAAGTAAGTTCTACTTTCAGACTTTTACATTCCCATTGGTTTATAGGCTCATAGAATTATAACTGAAAGGGACTAATGAATCTATCCCCTATCCATATCATTTTAAAAATGAGGTTATTTAGGTCCAAAGAAGAGACTTGTCTTTCCCCTTCCCTTCCCCTCTTTTAAGCTTCACAGGCTTTCACTGAATTGCAATCATAACCTGCACCAGGAAAATAACATCTAATTAACCACTCCTTTCCTTTGTCTCACATTTTGGTAAACTGTCTTTATCTTGTACCACTTGGGGTCCTACCACATTCAAACCCTATTCTGTCCAACCTCTTCTAAGCCCTTTGCCAGGAAAGAATGGGACAACCTTTTCTTATTGACCACAATTTTGAAGAAACTGACCTTGCAAGCTTCATGGGTGCAACCTCCCATTTCAACTGACACCAGTCAAAGTGCAATTTTGGCTAGTCACATATTGACATTTAATTAATACTTTTGATTATTCAATCTAGACCTTCCCTTCTTAACATCTGTAGCCTTCCCTTATATTGAATTTTTACTCATTCTTTGAAGCACAATTCAAATGTTAACTCATTCAAGAAATTTTCCTTTATTCATTTAGTTGGTTATTTTTCACCCTTAGCACTTGCTTTTTTCTACTCCTAGGTCCTCATCAGATTTTATTTTGAATTATGATCTTATGAATGTGACAAATTACTTGGATTTAAGCCCCTATTAGGCAGAGTTTGTCTTATCTAGGGCATATATGAAGATCTTAACAAATGTTTAAATATTGATTGGTGTCCCAGTAGGAGGGTTGCATCTTGGAGCACCTCCAGCTCACATAGAAGATTGTCCAGATATGATGATCCTAGGAAGACGATGCCATCAAGCATATTGATTTCAAACTATAGTTCATGAATCTTAACAATGTGTTTGTCTTTTTGTTTTAGGTAGTCAAGAGACATGGTCTAAAACAAAGGCATTTAACAAAACAATATAGTGAGAAAAATAGCTCATAAATCCCTTTCATAAACTTTGGGCACACTCTGCCATAATTATAAACCCCCAGCACTAGAAAGACAGACCACAAATAAGAAACATTTGTAAAGTAAGTACATAAGCATGTATCTCGCTTCCAGGACCATCTCCAGTCATCCTGATTCATATCCAACCACTGTCCAGACCCAGAGAGCTCCAGAGGAGAAAGTGAGGCTTTACTCAAATCCAATTAATGTGCCTGTCATGGCATCACCTCCCTGATGTCATGGTCATTTTCAAGAATGAAGGACAAATAACAGCAACAACAACAACAACACTCACATAAACATATTTGTGCCACAAGGCATGTGTAGAGATGCATACACAGACTAAACATAAGTGACTGGAGCAAATAAATGGAACAGAAAAACAAAATATACATGTGATTGGGAGATATGTGTAAAGTGAAAATTGATTGTCAGTCATATATTTCTGCTGCTCTGGCATGACTTCCAAGCATAACTATAGGCTTTGTAGTTAGAGAGCTCCTCCTGCTACTGGCTTCTTATCCTGGTTAGAATCCATAGGTAGCATCTTATCTCTTCCACATAACAAGAAATTTTCACTACTATAGCTCTTTTATAAATATGCTTAGTCATTGAATAAGTGTGCAGGGGGTGTCTCAAATCAAAAACTTTCCCATTTTTTTCCCTATAAGAAATAATCTATAGGTTTCTCTATGTCTGGACAAATAAACAAACAAAAAGGGCTTTCTTTCATAGAAAAAAATTTTGGGCCTAAACCAAACTCTTTGTAATACAAAGTTTAATACATGCCATGTAGTCTTTATCTTTAGACTGAGTTCTAGTTTTTGATTTCTATTTCCTTGCTACTAAAACCAATGTGTCTCTTGGAGATCCCTTTTTAGCTTAGATTCGGAAAGTCTACTTACCTTATATTCAAAGATTTGTGGGTTCATGTTTAAAAACTGATGCTCTGAAAGTTCTAGACACATTTTTAAATATAATATGCATTATTAATATTTTCTCTGTCACTTTTTTGAAATAACAAAATAATAGAATAGGCACAGATTTGTAGCGTTGACTAAGATATAAATAAATGCTCATGCTGTAAGTTTAATGTTCACTTTTCTAGAGCTGACTCTAGTACATTTCTTATCATCAACATGGTACTTGATATCTCTCATCCTCCATTTTCTAAACTGTAAAATGGGGATAATAATATCTACCTTAGAGACTTACAAAACTCTGTATAACAACTGAATAATTCATAGTTTTTTCTAGCTATAGTAATAGAAATATAGCTATCCCATACCTACAATGGTTAATCCTTTTTCCCATACAATGAGAAATGTCTTTTCTGACTCATTCCTCAGTCACTAGTAGTAGTAGTAGTAGTAGTAGTAGTAGTAGTAGTAGTAGTAGCAGCAGTAGTAGCAGTAGCAGCAGTAGTAGTTGTGGTTTGTTCTTTATTCTCAGAGGATTAATGACATCAGGAAGGTTATGTCTTGTGAATTGGATTAAGGTGAGGGAGAGCTGTGAAGCCACCAGCATAACTCTTTCCTCCCAAGTCATCTGAATCCAGTGACCAGATGTATATATTAGAAGACTAGAGATGACCCTTGATGCAGTGAAAGACTGGTCTTTTTAAGTCAAGGCCTTTCCTAGGTCTTATTTTGTCAGAGGTTATATTCATTCAATGATTAAAGCTAGACACTAGTAGAATGAGGCATTTCAAAGTCCAAGGAGATTCTATGGAATTTCCCAGGGTGTGGCTACAATGAAGTCATATAAAATTTATCACAAATAGTCAAATTATGGGAATATAAATTTAAAAGTTTTTTAATAAAACTAAAGTTTTATTTATTTGAAATTATGTTCTATAATTTATATCTATCCATTCCTTTCCATTCTAAGAAGTCTATTGCCATGAAGTTTTATTTTTGCTTGAAAAATTAACACTTTAACACTCTAGAGCTTATTTCATTCTTTACACTTTATTCCTAGTACCTAGTATATTCAGTAAATGACTAATAAATACTTATTGATTAATTGATATTTTTTAACTCTAAAGAGAAAGTAGAAGTATAAAAAGAAAATATAATGTATTTAAAGATATAGGACTTAAGTTTGAATCCCAACTGCAGCAAAATAACTTCGTTTTGAAGCTCACTTTCGTCTTCTGGAAAATGTTCTTTCAAATTATAACCCAGACACTGAAAAAAAAAGAAGGAAAGTAGAATGGGAATATAAATGGACTAAAAACATGCTGAATCCCATAGCTATGCTCAGGACAAAATTGGGGGAGAATAGAGCATTTGGACTGGAAGAAAAGGGGCAGGAAAACCAGTTCAGGTCCTTATTCTCCTCCAGGAAAATACAATGCAAGAAACAAGCCTATTGACCCCCAAGACCCCTAAAGAACTGTGGCCATCAGTAGCCCAGCTCCCCCCCTCAAAAATCATTAGCCAAAGAGGAGTCACACTATGAATGGCAGAGATAAGAAATATAAGAAAAAAGATAGAAATACTAGAAATGTCTAGTTAAAAAGCCTCAATAAAAACTAAATACATATGCAGATAAATCAAAAGAAATCTTATAAATAGAAGAATGGATTAGTAAAACTTCACGTAAAAAAATTAAACAATTTTATGGAGAAAAGGGAAGTAATGGTACTGAGTGAAATACAGAATCGTATGAACTTCTCAGAGATCATGAACAATAGAAAAGATCTACAGAATGATCAAAATGAATATTAAAATGAAATTACATATGTATAGAGAGAAAGGGAAAGAAAAAAGATAGAGTGCTTAAAACCATATGTAAATGCTAGCTATTATTATTAATAAAATTCATAATCAAGATATTAGAAATTAATGTAGTTCAAAAATGAGACTGTTCATTTTAAAATGAAATTAGTAGAGTAGAAAATATGAATAAATAATACAGACATTCTCCAAAGATTTAGAAACTATAAGGGAGAGAGAGAATGTTAGGGGGGGAGGGAGGGAGAGAGAAAGGGAGAGAGAAGGAATAAGAGATTTGGAACATGGAACACAAAAATATTCAAGTAAATAAGATTAAGGAGAAGAAAAGCAAAGAATATTAATGTTCAGATAATGTAATTTAACAAATCAACAGACATCTCAGATAGATAGTGTGGTAGTAACATAAGGATCATAATTTTAAAGAACATGGCCAATAAAATAAAATAATAATTTGGGAAAACTATATAGAATTTTTTTAATACAAACAATGAAGCATCCTTTGAGAGAATCCATGGATTGCCCTAGCTGGGGGGAAACAGAACTTAAAACTGCAGGATAAATAAGAGGTTAGACATAACAGTTTCAATGTGTGACTTACCATGTTATCAGTACTGGATGATTGAGTTTTAGCAAAGATAGAACAATGATGTTTGATAGCTAAGAAATAGTCTTTCTGTGATTTTAGCCTAATTACAACCTTTTTTTTTTTTTACTGTTTTTTCACCTTAAAAATTAGCTGAATTATGACTCCTAAAAGAGGCTTCCTTTATTTAATCCACTCCTTCAAGATTAAAAGAAGTTAGGCTTTTTCTTTGACCATTATTATGGATTGGTCTCATCTTTATCCATAGTCTCCAATCTTGTAAAATTAAAATGTCTATCATGGATTTGTCAGCTTATGGTTCACTCCTTGTTTAAATCCCATATTGGATGGGTTAGTTTTATTTATTCAGATATGATATTTTTCTTAAATTTAAACTATTTTTTTAATTGGGGGGGTGGTGAGGGGGCAGCTAGGTTCCACAGTGGATAGTGCACCATCCCTGGAATCAAGAGTACCTGACTTCAAATCTGACCTTGGACATTTAATACTTACCTAGCTGTGTGGCCTTGGGCAAGCCACTTAAACCCCATTTGCCTTGCAAAAACCTTTAAAAAAAAGAAAGAAAAAGAAAAAACAAAAGAAAAGAAAAAATAAAAATAAAAAATTGGGGTGAAATATACCCTTTTATACTATAGTCAAATTTCATTTTTAAAACATCTTAATGTCTAAACCTAATTTTTCATATGACACTTTAAATCTTAGGAAAAATTTAAAAAGTAAAAGATAACCATATTTACATATGAAATAACTGATATTTATACATGTTTTAAGATTTTCACAACAGGTTCATATGTATAACATTCAAGTTTCATCACAATTCTGCGTGTACCATATAATACATTTTCTGTTATAATTTCCTTTTTATGTATGAGAAAACAGATTTAGAGAGGTAGAAAGGCAGGATGTCATTCATAAATAAAAAGCTTGGATAATCAAAAATGATAGAGTAGAGAAGCAGCACAGACTGTCTCTTTCCCACAACTATTCCAAAAAAGACCTAAAAAGAGTATGGGGACATTAGTATGATAGGGAAAATACAAGAAAAATTCAGTGAGTCTGTTTTGAAGCTCAGGTTTGAAGGTCAACAAAAGGAGACAAACAGAGCCCTGAGGATTCTAGTGACAATGTCTGATTAAGAGAAGAATCTTCCAGCTTGTGGAAACTAAACTGAGGTCAATGGCTGTGTGATTAAGCAAGGATAGATCTGATGTGATACAGGAAGTAGGAACATGAGCCAAGTAACAAACTTGAAGAAGAAGAAAGAAGAAAAAGGTGCAGCAGCAGCAGCAGAAGAAGAAGAAGAAGAGAGGAGGAGGAAAAATTTAGAAGAAAGGAGGAGAAAGAAAGAAAGACAAAGAAAGAAAGAGAGAAAGAAAGAAAGAAAGGAGGGAAGGAGAATGGAAGGAAGGAAGAAAGGAAGAAGGAAGGAAAGAAGTAAAGAAAGAAAGTAAACAGGAAAGCCATGTTGCATTTTTTTTTTGAGAACTGGCATCTATAATAGTGCATTAAATTTTGCAAAATCAAAAAAAAAGAAAAAAAAACTTTTTACAATAAACTTACTTATTAGATGCTCCAAGTAATCCTCTAAGGTAGACATTATCATTGTTCCCATTTTGCAGAGGAGGAAGCTGAAATTCAAGAGAAGTTAAGCAGCTTGTTCAAGATCACAAGATGAGGAAGCCTTGAAATGAAACATAAATCCAGGTATTCCCCTTTCCCAGTCCAATGATCTATTCCTAGCACAACACTGCCTTACCAGTATAGATGTGACACTTAGAGAGAAGGAATGTATAGGTTTTGTTTGTTTGTTTGTTTGTTTTGGCAAGGCAATAGAGTTAAGTGACTTGCCCAAGGTCACACAGCTAAGAAATTATTAAGTATTTGAGGTTGGATTTAAAGTCAGGTCTTCTTGATTCCAAAGTGGGTGTTTTCCCTAGCTTCCCTGAATGGATAGTATTTGCAGTTATAAAGAAGTATCTTTGGTCTGAGGCAATTATGTGGGTTTTGAAAATGAAAGAGATATTTTATTATTTTATAGACGTTTGTATATTATGTAGCTGAGAGGACTATCCAATATATTATTTTATACTATGTTCAATTTATTAATTATATATTGATGCCGACTTTGGAAGACTAAGACATTAAAATCTATTAAATGTTTAAGGAAAGAAGCTGTCAATCATGTTATTTATTGTAGGCAATTCTATAAATATTCATACATCAAGGGGAAAAAACTTCATTTCCTCAATTAAGAAAAATTAATCCACTTGACAGTTAAAATTTCAGGTACAGTTATCAACATTATATAAAAGAAAGTGGTTCATTTATCAAATTGAGTGAAAGTCTTCCAAACTAAGATTCGTGTTACTCTTATCCCCTTACTCCACTTGAGAGACATAACCTTATGTTTAAATTGTCTACATTTCAGTGAATTATAAAGTCTTTGTGACTTGTTTTTGTCATTTTATCTTTATACTCCAGAATATTACACATGATAAGTAGGTAATAAATAAATTAGAACAATATTGACCTTTTCTTGAGTGATTAAAAGAAAGAAAAGGACAAATGAAAATTCATTTGGCAAGAATGACCTCAATTCCACATTGCTAAAATAAATAGGGGAAAGAATTACTTCATATCATGTTCATTTCAAACAATCTAAATATATAATTAAAGAGTTCTCTGTCTCCAGACTTTTTATAAATTCTTTAACTTTCATTTAATCCAGTACAAATAATTCCATAAATGGAACTTTTAGAAGAAATTACTTTTATTGCAGTCTTATCTAAAAAAATGGAGATACTAACTACATATTCTATATACCTTGCCAGGTTGCTGTGAGGAAAGAATTTTATGAATTGTGATACATCATGTAAATATGGTATGCTGCTGTATTTTTATTATTATTATTAATATTCAAAGTTTTATCATGGTGGAATGAAGGCATTTTAATTAATTTAGGCATTTATCTTTAAAATAAATAAATGTAAAAATAAATCATAGAAAAAATTCAATGGAAGATATGATCATATATATATATATATATATATATATATATATATCACATCAAATTCGTCAGAGAGATAACTGAGGGAAAAAAGCTGAACCAATCATAAGAGGAAGGATAATGATTGGTACCACAGAATATCAAAAAGATCTTTAAAAATGTTCCCAGATGTTTTCTGTAAATGTTTTACAGAGGAATTGTGGGAAGATTTGAATAAGACTCTCTTTGGATGAGAAGGCCTAGTCAAGCTGTGACTTGTCTGAAAGAAATAATTAAATTGAAAAGATCTTGTTTTCACTGAAGTAATCCTGAAATATTAGCAAATTACTCCAGATCTGGCATAATGGATAGAACTGGAATGAGTATACCTATACTAGAATACTGCCATCAACCCTTACTAGGTCCCTGACCCTGATTAAGTCACTTAAACCTAGTGCTGAATGATCAGTTCTTTATCTATAAAATTGGAACAATGGCAAGAACAGCATTAAAAACAAACAGCACATGTTCACAGTCATGTTCTGAGACTCAAACGAAATAATAAATTTAAAGTGCTTCACAAAACTTAAAGCTCTAAATAAAAGTCAACTAAATATAATTTGGTATGATTCATAAATGTTGAAGGTTAATTCTATGAAAATCATATTCACAAAAAAAGTAATACAGGACAATCATCTCATTGAAGACACTCAGAAATTGATAGCACTGATGACTGGGAATTATGTGAAGTCCTTTGTATTCAAATAAGCAGAAAGTTATGTATCCACATTCACAATTAGTTTTTTTTGTTGTTTTTAATAATGGTATTAGAAGAATGCACTTTCTCTAACTGGATAAAAAAAACTTAAGTTTTCAAAAGGCTAATTTAATCTGACATATTATGATGTTCTAATTATCATGACAGAATGTGTTTGAGCTCAGGAACTACTATTAAAAACAGGGGCCAAATTACAAAAGAAAGAAACCAATTGAAGAGAGTCCAACTTTAACTTCACTGTAATTCTGAGGTTCACCATCCTATTATAACAATAATAAGTACCATGACAAAAACAACAGCCTTTAATGGCACTATTAACTCCAGAACCTAAAACAGCAACTATATTAATTACATTCATTATACTTAATTGAACATAATCATCTAACCTAACAATTCCTTGTACACTAATTAATAAAACAGCATGTCTTCTGGATCAGAAATGTGTAAAAATAGTCTTTCCATTTGAGTAGTTCATTTTTGGGGTGGTGAAAATGTGTGAATCACATTTGGTGTGTAGAAAAAGATGACTTTTCATTTTAGCATTATTAATTTTTCAATGTACCTTAATATTCATATGTTATGAATACAGAATTTGAGGTTACAATGCCTAATATAAAAAAAAGTTTTTGTAGCAAAATTAGCACTTGCAATCCACCAATGTAAATAGCTTTGCTATGGTATAGTCTCCAACTGATTTTCATATGGAATATTCAAGTAAATTTCATTCTGGAGAATTTTGTATTTTTTCCCCTCTTCTCCCAAGGCAGTTCACTGCATTTTTGGATATTTCCTTTTTTTTAAAAAAAAGGTTTGTCTTCATTTTAAACCTCAACCTATTAATTTTCAACTCCCACACATTTTTCATAGTGCTTTTATCTGGGTCAATCAAACATGTCTATTTAGTCTGCCCCATTAGAGTCTTTCAAATATTGCAAAATCAGCAGCATCATCTGTCCCCCCCCCCCCCATCCTTTTCTTCTTTGGCCTCTCCTCATATAGTATGAACTTGAAGTCTTTCTCCATTCTGATTGTCCTTTTAAAATATGTAGTCCATGATTAAAACCTTTCTTATAAAGATGGAGAATTCAGATAATGATTAGATCTAACTGTGACTCTAAAAGACTAATTGATCACCATAGTCATATGGAGAGTATCTAGAACAGAAATCAAACTCACAAAGTTTTCACTCTTTTTCTGGCATTTTTTTTCAAAATACCATACTACCTTACCATATATAGCAATAAAGATGACAGGTCCCCCCTACTCAAATAAAGTATAAATTTAAAGAAAAAATGAGATACTAAATGCATTCATTTTTAAAACAAAAAGAAAGAATTCAGAATTGATATATGGAAATTAATAAGGATATATTTTAAAAGTACCTTTAAAAAGGTCAATGTAATATAAATGGATTTGTTTTTGTCCAAAACTATGAATCTATTACCATGGGGCCCCATTCATGATCCTTATTTCCTTTAAGACTAAAGTGCCCCCCTCTGGCCTTTTTCCTGGAGAACTTATTGTCTTTGTTGGATTTTTTTGTCTTCATATCCAAAATACTTAGCCTAGTGTTTGGCATGTTGAAAGAGCTTAATAAATGTTTCCTCATTCAATCTTTTATCACATAGCACAAAACTTCTACAGTAATTAATAAATGACTATTTAATTGAATTGAGCTAACTTTTAACTTCAACTCATGATGGATGTATCATACAGGTTGTAGATGCACAAAAACTCCTAGGAATGAATGAACACTGTTGAAATGAACAGGGATAGGTTATTATGAAATTCTATGAGATTAGTTCTAAAAATTTTTTTTTTTCATTTCATTCCTCATTTCACTTCAGAGTCCTATGGAGGGTCTCACATATGTGAGCAATTGCTAGATGTTATTCTTTAAATATGGCTGAATCCCTCAGCATACTTAAAGATGTGCTAAAGCATATGAATAGTATATGATTTTCTAATCTCACTCAAATAGAGACCAAACAAATAAAGAAAAGCACAAAAAAGAAATACTCTAAATCATCGTGTCGCAATATGATGCATTAACACATAAACTAGGCCAATTCTGGCACATCAGTCTTGATCATTACTGAGTTTATGTACTCCATTACAAAGGGATCAAGCCAAGAAAATGGCTTAAAAGAAAACCTTCTCTAGATAACATTTAATTCTGTCATTGCTAGTCTTTGTTTGAAAAGTATAGGATCTGAAAAGAACAGGGTTAACTAAAAGTCATGTTTTGCTTTAAAAGCACAATCAAGTTCTTTCTGCATGAAACTATGTATAACAATAATATTAATGAGCCATTCTAGTGTTGATTTGCACTACTGCTTATTCTACCTATAGCATTCAACCATATAATAAAATCATTTTAGTTTCTTGATGAACTCTATCAGGGTTTTTGCCCCAGCTGTCACTTTCATAGACATTTCTATTCCTGAACCCTCTTCCATTTCTGAAATAAAAGAAAAATTCTTCACATGATAGGGTCAATGTGAGTGATATTTGCTCATTCAGGATAACTCAACTAGATCTCTCCTTAATCAACACAGCCTAATGGGCAGGTCATAGGCAAACTCTAACCTGGTGGTGACATAAAGCATTATGTGAAAGAAATGACCCCTCCATCAGCAGAGGCTTGTTATTTCAAACTGGTGCTCACCCTGAAGGCTTATCTTTCAAGCTGTGGATAGAGAACAATGTGGTCCCTTCCTATACACTTGAAGCATTATTGAGAAAAACCTGATTTTGCTATTACACTTTTGATCACAGACCCTATCACTCTCATCAGGTGACAGAAAATCATTGAAACCAAACTTTCCACCATCTAGCAATGATAAAGAAAAGTACAGTTCATCCCCCAACCAGTGTATCAATTGTCACTGAGTGGTGACAGAAGATGAAATACCCACCAGCAATGTCCTGAGACAGGTCTGAATGTCTTCCTGGTTCCACATTTTGGTGTTTTGTAAAGTCATTTACCAACACAGTAAGAAACTCACATGCTAGCACTCAGGAAAAAAAGAAAAGGAATAGAGAAATACAAATCAAAAAGGGTAGCATAAGAAAATGGGATAGAAGTGCAAGGAAAAATTGTACAAATATATGATCACAAAGAAAAGCTATCTTTCCAGAATTAAGACATTACTGTTGTTGTTATTGTTGTTTTTAGCAATAGTTCATTGTCTGTATGGTATCACTTATTCATGCAATCACATTTGAAGTCTAAGTAATATATTTTTAGATTTTTTAAGTGAAATCAGGTTTAATAAAGTGTCTATAAGACAGAAATATATTTTGCCATTTAGAAGAACTTTAGGAAAGGGAATAGAAGGTTGCTCTTGAAGACTGAAAGTTCCAGATTCAACCTTTAAGGATATCAAATTATGAGGTTTTTTCCAAAATTGTTTAGTTCAGTGTCTGATGTACATTAGATGTTTAATATTCACTTTTAAATTCAATAAACATTGTGCCAGGTACAGTCTTAATTTCTGGAGACAAAAATTAGAAAAGGAAAGCTATTCTTTTGCTCAAGAAGCTTACGATCTAATGAGGAAGGATAATAACTTGCAAAAAGGAAGCTAGATAGTTAGGGGGGGGAGAAAGTCAGGGGGCACTCAGCCCAAAAATATCATGTTGCTTCTTCCTGTCTTCCCCTAGAGGAAAACAAGTTTTTAATGTATTATGATTAAAGAAAAACTTATGTATTAATATAGTCTAAAAGACAAGAGAAACAAATGGATAATAATATTTGTTGTCCAGGTAAGGATATGCAATTGTACAAACAAGATAGCTTATTCATCAATATGCATATCTTGGACACATACTGCAGATAGATAATGAACTGGATGCAAAAAAAAGGTATAGAGGACAAGCTAAAATTTTGGAAATTGTGAAGTTTCTAATGACCCTAAATATCTCCTAAAACTATAAGTGCAAATATATATGTGTATACTGGTATATATATAGACCAATGTCATTTTTTTGACCTTCAATAACAAAGTTCAAGAACCAACCAACAAAATGTGTGTGTATGTATAAACTATATGTATATGTATATATACATATATATATGTATGTATGTATGTATTAGTATATGGAATGAGAGAGAGAGAGAGAGAGAGAGAGAGAGAGAGAGAGAGAGAGAGAGAGAGAGAAGGGAGGGAGAAAGACAGGTTTCCAGAGATATTTTTTTATTGTAAAACATGAAAAAACAAGGTTTGTACATAATTAAGATGATAAGTCACCCAAAAAACAATTAAAAGGTGTGTAATGGGACTGAGTATGCTATGCCATATTACAAACAATAATTCACAACCAAAACAGTGTCAAAAATATTATTCACGAGATGAATGATTGGAAAAAGAGGTGCTCTGGTCAAATAGTAAGAGTAAAGGATTACTGATAGCCTGTATGTTATCAAATATTCCACAGGGGCCAAAGTTATGAAAAGTGATCTAATTGAAGAGCCCACAGAGAACAATGATTGAGCTCTCTGGATAATTTCTAAGTGTCTATCATGGAGAAAAATAGAAGTACATATATTGTGTCCCTGTTACCATCTGCAGCTTTGGAAAGAGTGTCTATGTTGACAGAATCAGACACACATACATATCAAAGTCATAATATCAAAGAAAGACTGGGAAGGGAGCAAATTAATATCATATATTCAAAAGAGATTACTGTATTAAGTGTATTATTTCCATAATTAATCAAGGGAGATGTCACCATTTCATTTTGATACTTTTAAACTTCTTAGATGTAAAGACATCACATGTGAGAAAAAGAGCACAATGGAAGAGAAAACTTAGCCTGAAGATATTGATTTTAACTATTCCTTTAACAGCTGAGACAAAACTACAAAAGGTTTTATTCCCTACAATTTTCTCTAACAGGTATATGAATAAAATCTAATGGTAATAATGTATAGTTCTTATTATTTATTTAAGCCATATATTTAACATGTTCATTATGTATGTAAATATGAATATACCCATATATGCATTATGAGCACACATATGTATGTATATATGTGTGTATGCATGCACACAGACACATATATATTTCTTTTGAGTTTCAGTTTTTTCAGTCATTCTTCCTATGATAGTTGGAATCTTTGTAGCATATAATTGTGTTTGTTTTTGGGACATTCTATTTTTCCCCAAAAATGATGTGGGAAATTTTTAAATATGTTTATTTTATATATTTTACATAAAATATATAAAATATGTTAAATAAGTGGAGTAAAATTAATTTTCTTTTGATGTTTTGTTACGCCCTTGGAAATAGTATAAAATGATTCAGGACTGAGTAAAGTGATGATATTTCTGACCCTTGAGATTAGAGTGAGAAATTGGAAGCAGGTATGTACTCTTCCTATTCATTTCTGAGCCCAATTCATTATCAATAAACAATATATACCCAAGTTATACAAACTGATAGAAAAGATCTCTAGTATGTGCATCCAATTACATATCTTTCCCTGAGTAAAAAGGAAAGAAAGTTTCTCCTCCCTTATACCTATAGTCTCAAGGATGAGTTTAATGGATAGGGAAGCAGGTATAATAAAACATCCCGAGCCAATAATTTAATTTTTTTTTTTTACTTAAGGGAAAATAAAAAAAAACTTTGTTCTCTCAAAAACAGAATGTTCATTGTGTTGAATTGTTCATCTTGATAATATTACAACATAAATTATAATACTAGTTCTCTTCACTTTATTCTGCATTCAAACATGGTCAGTATGTGATCTTGTTTTTGGCTAACTATACAGATTTGTTACCAAAGTTTTCTTTTTCTTTTTTGTCTTTTTCTAGTGTAGGAGAGTAGGAAGGTTGGAGGAAGAGAAAATAAGTACTTTAGTTTTTAATTAATTAAATTGAATTTTAAGCATAATAGAATGAAACTCCCTGGGAATTTGAGGGACTTGTATTTTTAGGTCCTAAGTCTTCATGACAGAAGATTAATTAATATGAATTAGGCATTAAAGCAAGTAAAATCCTAGAAAGAAGGAAATAGTACTATCATCCACTGTATGGGTGCCTTCTTCTGATTACATTATAAGGCAACTCATTTGAATAATTAGGACAAAACTGAAAGGTCATCTTGTTTAACCCCTTTTCTTAAATATCAAGAATTCCCTCTATAATATCAACATACATCTTCCATCTGAAGGCCTTTAGTGATACAAAACTTATAATTCCTAAAAAAGGCCCATTTCACTTGGGACTATGCTAATTGTTAGAAAGATTTTCTTAGTGCAGATCCTACGTCATAGAGTTTAGAATTGTAAAGAAAATTTGAGATTATGCAGTTCAGCCCTTCACATGATAAATGACTAAGTAGAATTCTAGAGAGTTTAAGTGATTGACTAAAGGCCATAAAACTCATTAAGTGGCTGTGACAGGATTCAAAACCCAGCTGTTCTCTCCTCTATTGTGTCCAATACTCATTGTCTATCTTGGTATTGGAGGTTTCTTCTTATATATTTTTCATTAAAAATCTTTTGACTTATTTAGGAAATGAGGATTAGATGAAAGGATATTGTTTTTGAATCCATCACTCATTGACCACAGCTAATCAACTTACTAAATGGGATCAATTCTTCTTTTACAATATCTCTTTATTCATCCTCTCTTCAACTCTTATATTACCTCTCCCATTGTAGTTATGACTTTTCCAACTACTATAACAGTCTTGTAACTTGTCTCCTTGTCCCCAGTGTTTCCATCCCTCTTTGGTATATCCTTCCATTAATATCTATAATAATGTATCCATTGTACATTCATATGTGACAATTTAACTCCCCTACTTAATCTTCAATCCTTTTCTATTGTCTACAAAATAAAATACAAATATCTTAATTCAGTATGTAAAACTCTTCTGGAATTCAATTAATTCAGTCAAAAATATATTAAGTGCTTACTATATTCAAGACAAAATTAAATAAGGAGTAAATGGAATGCTAGTAGAAACAGAAAAAAAAGCTCTTAAAATTATATGAGGGGGAAAAGGTTCCCTCAACTAATAGCTGAGGGAATCAAGGAAAGTTTCATGCAGGAAATAATGACTGAATTAAGCCTTGAAGGAACAGAAGACTGGAAGGAGAGAGAGAAAAAAATATATATATACATATATATGTGTGTGTGTGTATATATGTGTGTGTGTGTGTGTGTGTGTGTATGTATATATCACATTCAAGACATGAGGAAAATTTTCTTCAAATGCACAGACCCAAGATATGGCATAGTAAATTCAAGGAGAAGCAAATAATCAGCTCTAATTTGAATGTGAAGTGTATAAAGAGAAGGAATATTAAAAAGGAATGGAGAGATAGCTTAATTTCACATTGTGGGGGCAGCTACGTGGCCCAGTGGATAGAGCACCAGTCCTGGAGTCAGGAGTACCTGAGTTCAAATCCGACCTTAAACACTTAATAATTACCTAGCTGTGTGGCCATGGGCAAGCCACTTAACCCCATTTGCCTTGCAAAAAAACCCCAAAAACTAAAAAAAAAATTCTCATTGTAAAGGGCCTTCAATGGTAGACTAAGAAGTTCATAGATTCTATTATTCATATATATTCAGAATGATAGAGGAAATAGTCCTACTGTACTATGACCTGGACAGATCTCATCAGGATATTTCAATCATTTCTGAGTTTCATACTTTTCATACTTTTTAGACACTGACCCTTTAAAGATTACTTAAAAAATGTCAAGTCTAGCTTAAAACCTGTGATCCTAATGATCCTGTGTAAGTGTCAGAACCACTCATACCCCCAAGAGAATGCAAACTCCTTGAGAGCAGGAATTATGCCAAATACAAAAGTCTTTTTATCCCCAGGACCTAAAATAGTTCCAAATGCATAATAATAATGTTGAATTGACTTAGATATGTTGAGATACAAAAATAAATCAAGAACAGTTTATTTAATCCTTATGAAGGACCTTTTTTACTCTACCTCTTGCATATCCTGTGGATAATTCTAAATAATAATTACTAGTTTTTTAGCTTATTAAAATATTTCATAAGTTAAAATGCATTAAAACTGCCTAGAGTTAGTAAATGACATATTTGCCTAGAGACAAATAAAAGTCTGACAAAGATGACCTGAAACTGAAAAATGGAGTCTACAGAAGAATACTTTATAAATAACCAAGTCAGATTCAGTGGGGAGTGGCAGGTAGTCAATTTAGATTGATTTGACTCAATAAATGTTTATCAAGTTATATGTGTAAGGCACTTGATTAGTGTCTAGGATAGCCCCCCAAAAATGTCATTGCCCTCAAGGAGCTTACACAATATAAATGTGGGATGGAGGGTAGAAATAGCAAATACATAATAATAAGCAAAAAAAATGTGCGTGCATGTGTATAAATTGAAATACATTTAGAGATGCTGGTGACACAGAAAAGAATAAAGTAAGTCAAGTTGTGGGAGTGGAAGCAAGATTATAATAGGTTGTGGAGTTAGTAGAAAGAAAGTGGAAGCAATGGATAAAAACTTTTTTTAAGGAGGATGGTTATAAAAGGGATAGGAGATCAGTAATTTAAGGGGAGCATCAAGGGAAGATTTTTCTTAATGATGGAGAAACTCTAGGCATGTTTAGCAGTGACAGAATATCTATTAGTCAAATAAATATAAAAAAACAGGATACTTGTGAGATAGTAGAAGGATCAATTTCAGAGAATGGGCAATTGTGATAGGATCAAAGCCATAAGAGGGATGGCAGTAAAAAGGATAATAGTGATCCATTCTTCTGAGATTGGAACAAAGAATGTGAGGAGGAGTTATGATTGTGAGGTTATTTAAAATGTAGAATTAGAAATAAAAGGGAATTTTCAAGTAATATTCTTAAACCTATCCCTGAATCAGGGCATAAAATAGACACTTTTTTGGATACATAAAACATAAAAGTGCAAAGGAAAGAAGGTAACTCAGGGGGGGAAAAATCTAAGCTTCAAGTTTCTCCAATAAATGTCTCATTTCCAAGATTTATAAGAAACTTATTAAAGTTTATTAATCATTTCAAATTAAATAAAAATGAAAGTTTGAATGGGCAATTTCCAAAGGAAGAAATTAAATTATCAAAAACTATATTTATATAAATATAAGACATTTATGATATTCAATAATGTAAAATAGTGTATAAATATTCTAAAGCATTAATAATTTAAAAAGCATAAATTAAATCAAGTCTAAAATTCCAATTCACATTAATCAGACTGACAAAATAATAAAAATTACAAGTTTTGAAGCATTTCAGGAAAATAGTCTTTACAGTGATAGGATTGTTGATTGGTCAGTGTGGGATAGGTAGATAGATGAGAGGGGGAAGAGAAGAAAAGAGAAAGAAATATTAGACTATAATCCCCTTTCTATTAGGATATGGGTATCTTGCTTTATCACTGAAATCTCTGGAATCATAGTTGGTGATTGCATTCATCAGAGTTCTTCTGTCTTTCAAAGTCGTTTTCATTAGTGTTATTATGTAAATTCTCCTTATTCTGCTCACTCTACTCTGCATCAGTTTGCATGTCTTCCTATATGTCTCTGAAATTATTCTTTTTTTTCCTTAGGTTTTTTCAAGGCAAATGGGGTTAAGTGGCTTGCCCAAGGCCACACAGCTAGGTAATTATTAAGTGTCTGAGACTGAATTTGAACCCAGGTACTCTTGATTCCAAGGCCTGTGCTTTATCCACTATGCCACCTAGCCACCCCAAAATTATACTTTTTTTGTCATTTTATACAGCATTTTAATATTTGCTTATTTTCACATATAATAAAATATAATGTGTATATGTTTAGTACTTAGATAATGTAATAAGTTGTTTTGTTTCACCATGAATATTTGAAACAGAGAAGGGAAAATCAGTGAATTATGATGCAAAATATCTTCTTGGACAAGAAGGAGTAGTCAAGGCAACTTTAGGATTAAAGAGTATATTTTGAACAAAAGGCATTGGTAGTTGAACAGAGAGAAAAGCAATGATGAGCAAAAGTTTGCTATATATCAGGGAGGAACCAGTTAAGATTCGATAAGAAACAAAGTTAATCCAGTCAGGACACAGTCTGTGACTTCTTCCAGGAAGATTTTCTAATATGAGAGTAGACATAGGGAAAGAAAATAGGATAATGTAGTGATGATATTTAAAAATTGTCTATTTGCTACCTATCCTGTACAAGTAAAATAAGAAATATTCAGTGGAGGAAGATATTATCAAGTTAATATGAGCATAAGTTCAAGATTTTGAAGGCCAAAAAGTGGGGCAAGAATATTCATATTTATTGAGTCATATGGCTCAAAGTTTCAGGAAGGAGAGAGAATAAAATAAAGAGTGATGAGCCATAAAAAAATGGTAAAAGAAACAAGGAGATGGGAATATTACCAAAAAGAGAATTTTGGTATTCATCTGAGGGTGAGAGTTCAGAAGTGATACACAGAGATAGATTCAGTACAAAAGTGTTTATGAGGAAGAGAGGGGGTGATACATGGTATAAGGAGTAGAATATCAATGGAGAATGACAACAGTTCTCTATAATTGAGAAGATAGATTAGATAATAATAACACGGATGTCAGCTTCATAAAGTTCATTAAAACTTAGTAAGATGTGACCAGATTATATTGCCCAGGGATGTCATATCTCATTTAAACAACAACAATAAGGGATTTGATAAGGTGGGTAAAATCTTACCCATTAAAAAACATAGACCCTATTAGAAAATATGTAAATAAGAGGGACAACTGAATGACTCAGTGGATAGAGTGCTGGACCTGGAGTAAGAAAGATCTGAGTTCAAATCCAGTCCCAGATATTCACTAGCTGTGTAATCCTGGGCAAATTACAACCTCTGCTTACTTTAATCCATGGGAAGATGAAATGGCAAACCATCCTGTTATCTTTGCCAAGAAAACCCCATACACAGTCATGAAACTACTGAAATGCAGTAACAAGATGACTAGAAACCATTGGGGTGAGGAAGTCACTAAGGTGAAACTGGATGACCTCTTATTTGGCATATCCCAGAGATTCTTATTTAGAGTAGATCTAGATTAGTTAACCTTTGAAGTCTCTTACTACTATGAGATTCTGTGATTCTACAATCACCTGGAAATATATAATGCCAGAGATTTCACTTTATTACTTCTAAGCAATCTGTCTTTATCTCTATATTCTTCTACATATAGCTCTGCTCATGGAAAACACATTAAAATGGAGGTAAAAGGCTGAGATGCTTTCTTGAAATGGTTGCTGAGAGGGTTTGAGATAAAGACTTAGAGCATGAAGTGATAACTTATTTAAAATGTCCACTAGATAACCTGTAAGTAGGCATTAAATCTCCCATCGTATCTTTATTCATTACTTCTGGTTTTTGTATTTTACTTCATTAGAGAATTCAAACAATTCCAATACTCTGAAACTAAACCTTCATAATAGAATTTCTTCCTCCTCCTGGACATGAATTTTTGTTACAATAGTCTGATTTTATCTATATCAACTTTTACCTGGAGTTCTAGCTTTATTTATATTACATTCCAGTGTTTGTAGTGGCCTCTTGAGAAGCTTCAAGGAACCAATGATGACATTAGGAGTCAGAAAGAAAAATAATATGGAGCGTGATTCTCATACCCTGAAGAATAAAAGGGAAGAATGAAATTCAGTCACCCTAATGTGCCTAGGTATAACTGTTATAGGAAAGAGAATGACAAGTTTGAAGGTCTTTATAATTTCCTGAATAGTATTTTTATGCTTGCTGATGAGGGTGTAAGACTAACTAAAAATAGAGTCCTAAATGGATTGACAAGTCCTAAATCACATTGGTCAAACCAGTCTCATTCTAAAAGAACAGTGTCACTTACTTGATGGAGAAGTCATCATATCAACTACAGCAATAATGACAGAATGACCAGCAGCAGTTTAAGGAAACAGATGGCAGCCTCAAGTTGAAGTACAGTAAAAGCAGTAGACATATAGCCTCCAAGTCACTAAAGAAGCATGTGTCAGGAGGACCTAAAGCAAGGGTTTATCAGGGGAATTTCTACATCAGAGTAAGGAAATAGAAGAAACAGAGAAAAAGACAAGAACAACACAAAATCACAGAATGAAGGATTAATAACAGAACTTATCCTTCACTAATACTTTGAATCATGGGACACAAGTAGTTCTCAAAATAATGGACCAGAGCAGACAATTGTTAGACTTATTAGCTACCCAAAATTTCTCCCCATACTCCAGGTACTTGGTAGGGCTTCAACTCCCACACAATGCTGCATGATTGAAATAGTTACTTTAGCTCCTTTGGGGAAATAGGGATCACCAGAGGAGAAGGTTTACTTGCCTGCATATGGATTCAAGAATGAATTCTTTTTGAATACTTTGTTTTATGTATTATATTCCATATTTCTTGTCTTTCTAGCTTTGTACTAGCAAAGGAACTGCAGACATTGGGTTGAGAGCAAAATACAGGCAAAATTTGAAGTCCTAAAAGGAATTCTAAATGGGAACAAATTAAATTCTATACAATTACTGAGAAAAGATCATAAAAGGAAACCAGTCTCTAATGCTTTGGTTTTGGAATAATCCTCAACTGTGAAAGCTGATGAAATAGATGGTAACATAATTTTTCCAAATTAGAACAAATAAAACTCACAGAATCATGAAATAATCTTAGATAGACTTGTACATGGAATAATTATTTCATTTTAATTTTACTTTGTTATGGAAGAGGATAGGGAGGAATATTTGTTTAAAGTAAATTCCAAAGGGACTCTATAGTTCATTTTCCTTTTTCTGCAGGTATATAAATGCATCACATTATCAAAAGCTTCAAAACATTTTAAGGCTCAACTGAAAAGAGAGTTGAAGATGAATTAGTAATGAAAGCAATTAGTAAATATTAAATAATAATGAAACTCTCTGATATGGACTAGAGAAAATGGCTTTTCTCTGTCTTGCATACTCACAGTAATGACCATATTTAGATTTTTTTTGGCTTTCAAATATTCTAAAAATAAAAGATGTTAGTTCATTCCAAACATGAGATTATCATTTTATCTTTCCATTGTATGAAACTAACCAGTTTTTACAATGTATTATTAATAAATTAAAACACTAGTGTCTTAGCAAAACAGTAATATTATATTGTAGCCTCTGGGCATGTGTCAAAGCCATAGTACCTATCTTAACCACTGTCTAGTAGGAGGAAAGAATAGGGAGGAATAATAGTAATATTGAGAAGGACATAATAGTAGAAGGTCACCAAATAGGGTACAAGATATTCTCAACAACAGAGTTAATGGTGTTTGTCTTCTAGAGATAATATACGCAATATCTCTCTTTTAGTATACATCAAATGTTTAAGATTTCATTCAGAAGTTCCCTTATAGTCTAAAGACTGTAAGCATTCTACAATTGAGTTGACAGTATTTGGCATTTTCTGTGATTGGAAAGGAGGGAAAAAGCTACTCACCTTGTAACTGAAGAAGATGTGAATTTCTTCAATGCTTGTTTTGGTAACTAAGTTGGTTCCCAAATGACAGATCATCACAATGGACAGATTTAAGCCTTTTTCATTTATATAAGCAAAGCACATAAAATAACTCCACTTCTAGTGAAAAATTTTATATATCTCCAGTGAAAATTGTCTTTTATTCAAATTAACCCAGTAATGTTGAAAAAAGCAATTGATATTAAAGATAATTATTTTCAGGGAGAAAGTTAATAGAACTAAGTATAAAGAGAATCCAAATAGAATATCTTACAAATCACTTAATGTAGTTGAATGATATAAAGCTACACAATTGAAGAGAAATACATAATAAACAGCTCCTACATCTCATTGAAACTTATTCCAAAAATATCAAAATGTCCTTTAAACATAATAATTGAAAATTTCTTAGCATGTGCAGTATGTAGTTGTTCGTTAGTTGCTATTGTTGTTGTTATCATTGTTGTTCTTATTACCCAAAGAGGAACTAAAATGAAATCACAATGACCCAAGTATGGTGTGTCCATGTGTGGCTGATCAGACCAATATGAACTTGAAAGATTCTACCCCAGTTAGAACACAGTCTCTATGAACATTTTGCATGGAGATGTCTCTAAATGTGTCCATATTTCTTTTGTGCAACTGCAATTCTGCTTTGTTCAAAGAGTAGAACACCTACTTTGAAATGGACTAACAATGTTGGAAGGTTCCATATGAGTATCTCCCATGTCTCACAATTAATACCAAAATTCTTCAGAGAGATTTTGAGAGGTCCTTGTATATTTTCTTCTGACTTCCATGTAATAATTTTACTTAGTCTTTTAGATAAATGTACATTTGACATTCAAAAAATGTGACAAACCCATCACCATGAGAATGGTGATCTCTGCAGTAGAATCTGAATGGTTGACAATTCAGATAGAGAAATGATGTCAGTGATCTTCAGAATGTTCCAAATACAATTCTGGACCAGAACACCTAAAAGATCAAGATTGATTTAGTAAAAATTATAGGGAAATTCAGAAATTACTAAACGAAAAAGTAAGGGGCTGAGTAAAGGCAGGAATTCCCACAAGTTCTCTTGAAGACCACTCCAAAAATCTTTAAAATAATGACTAATCAAATTCTAAAGTGGCAGACCCCACAAAAAGACTGAATGAAACAATTTTCCAGTCAAAAACAATTTGAAAGATCTGTAGGAAAAGTCTGTTACATTGGGGCTATAAAAGGCCTACATTGCAACCTGGTCAAACCTGAGTCAACTGATTCCAGTCATCCATGAACAACTCATGGAATATCTGGGTCTGTGGCAGTGAGGGCTGGTTTTCAGAACACTCAGTTCAGGGATTGCCAATGACAACTGTGAAGTTCAAATGGAAAACTCTGCTGTACCATGGTGAGAGCATAACCCAAACCAGTGCAGACCTCAGTCCAGAATCAGTCCCATAGAACCAGGAGCAAGCCTGGGGAGGCATCTGTAAGGGAACCACCAGGCAGTTCAGGCCATGGATGATAAGGGGGTTGGGGAGATTGCAGAGCTCTTTTTGCTATCTCTGAGGTAGGACTCTGTGGCTTGCCCATTCTCAGATACAGGTCAAAGTCTGGGTGCCCAGACTCAGGAAAAAGGAGTTTTACTGCTATAGTGGAGCAGGGACTAACCTCACAGCTCCAGGGCAGAGGGGAGTACTTGTAGTCATCCTCATACCAGAGCACAGCCCAGAAGAGCAGTCAGAGCCTCTCAAGAACTTGAAGGAATTGAGGTCTCTGGGAAATGTCCCTGTAAATAACTGCAAAAACCCTCAAAAACTTGGGACAGTATGTCCTCTTCTCTAGCAGTAGAGCCCTAGAGATTTTAAATGGAGCTAAAGGAAGTGAATGACTTTGTGAGAAATCAAGAAACAATAAAACAAAACCAAAGGAATGAAAAACCAGAAGAAAGCATGAACTATCTCATTGGAAAAACAACTGAACTGGAAAATAGTTTCAGGAGAGAGAATTTAAAAATGAGCTACCTGAAAGTCATGACCAAAAGACTCTAGACTTCATTTTTCAAGAAATTCTCCAAGAAAATTGCCCTGATATCCTAGAAGCAGAAATTAAAATAGAAATGGAAAGAATCCACTGAACAACTCCTGATTTAGAAAGATATTCTAAAATGAATACTACCAGGAATATTATAGTCAAATTTCAGAATGCCCGAGTCAGACAAAATATTACAAGCATCCAGAAAGAAACAATTCAAATATCTTGAAGTTGCACTTAGGATAAAACAAGATTTAGCAACTTGTATATTAAGGGCTCATAGGACTTGGAATATGATATTCCAGGAGGCAAAAAAGAGCTTGGATTACAATCAATAATCAATGAACCAGTGGGGAAAAGATGAATATTCAATGAAATAGGGGACTTTCAAACTTTCCTGATGAAACAAGCAGAGCTGAACAGAATGTTTGATCTTTAAGTACACGACTCAGGTGAAGCTGAGAGAAAGAGAGAGAGAGAGAGAGAGAGAGAGAGAGAGAGAGAGAGAGAGAGAGAGAGAGAGAGAGAGATGACTGGAAGGGCAAATTGTGAGGGATTTAATGATTCTGAATTCCTGCATGGGAAAAATGATACTGATAACTCTTATGAACTTTCTCATTTAAGGCAGTTAGAGTGAGCATAAATAGACAAGGCACAGAAGAGAGATGAAGTGGAAGGTATAACATATTTTAAAAGATGGAGTTAAAGGGCAAGAAAGGAACTTCTTGGGAGATAGGGAAAGGAGAGGTTAATCGAGTAAGTTATTTCACATAAAAGAGGCAAGAAAAAGCTTTTGCAATGGAGTGGAAGATTGGGAAGGTGAGGGGAGTGATTTAGCTTTCATTCTCATCAGAATTGACTCAGAGAGGAAATAAAATACACACTCAATTGGGTATAGAAATCTATCTTTCCCTGGAGGAAAATAGGAAAGTAAAGGGATGGGGAAAAGGGAACAGGAGTAGGGGAAGGGGATGTAGGTGATATAAGAGAGGAAAAATTGTGGGAAAGGTAATCAGATACAGCACATTTTTGAAGAGGGATAGGGTGAGTGGAGAAAGAGAATAATAAAATGGGAAGGAGGGAATAGGATGAAGTAAAATATAACTAGCAATAGAAATTGTGGGGAAAATATTGAAGTAATTCCTCTGATTGATTTATGATAAAGAATACTATTTATTCTCCCCCCACCAAAGTAAACCATAAAAAATGGGGAAAATCTCACAAGTTCAAAAATATTTATAGCAGGGGCAGCTAGGTGGCACAGTGGATAGAGCACCAGCCCTGGAGTCAGGAGTACCTGAGTTCAAATCTGACCTCAGACACTTAATAATTACCTAGCTGTGTGGCCTTGGGCAAGCCACTTAACCCCATTGCCTTGCAATAAAAATATTTATAGCAGCTCTTTTCACAGTAGTAAAGAATTGGAAATTGAGGGGATGTCCATCAACTGGGGAATGACTAAAAAAAATTGTAGTATATGAATATTATGGAGTATTATGAGTGGCCACACAGGGAAACATGGAAGAATTACATGAACTGATGCTGTGTGAAGGGAACAGATTCAAGAGAAACATTGTACACATTGACAACAACATTGTAGGTTGATCAATTATGATGGATGCAGCTCCTTCCTGAATTTCAGGAATCAAGAACAATCCTGAGAATTTCATTGTGGACAATACCATCCATGCTCAGAGTAAAAAAAACAGAATCTGAATGTCTATTATGTTCACCATTTTTAATCTTCTCATGTTTTTCTATCCTTTCCTTAGTTTTTTCTCTTTTACCTTAGTTCTAATTTTTCTTTCACAAAATGACTAATATGTAAGTGTGTTAAACACAAATGTACATGTACAACTTTTACTAGACTGTTAACACATGGGGAGGGAGAAGGGACAAGCAAGTTATAGAAAAATGTGGAACAAATAAATTTGCAAATGAATGTTGAATAATAATAGTTGGGAAAAATAAGATACAATTTCAATTAAAATAAAAAAGAGAAAAAAATGAGAGCTCCACAGGGTTTTCCAGCAAGACAGTTCATCTATCTTGAACAAGGAATGTTTAAATATAATAAAATTAAAGTGCAAATGTATCTTAGCGATATTCAGGATTAATGGTTCAATAAGAAAACAGGTTGACGAAGTGATTTAGAAATACTAACTTATCTTTATTTTCACAACAATATCTTAGGAGATAAGTACTACCATTATCGCTATTTAACAGAAGAGGAAGATTGAGAGAGGTTGAATGATTTGTTCAGTGTCAAACAATTATAAATTATCTAAGACTGGATATAAACACATTTGATTCTAAGTCCAGTACTCTATTCATTTAACTTCCTTAGACATACCAAACATAACTACAATGAGAAATCAATGACTAAATACATTAAGAAATATTATGGCTTCAAATCTGAATGGGAAAAATAAAGTTTATAATGCAATACTAGTAATAATGTAAACTTTAAGAAGTATAAAATGGATCTTAAGAGATTTTGAACTTTTTCTAACAAACTCATACAATATTAATCAAACATCAGTCCCAATATTCTGCTGAACTTGAAGGCAAATTAACAATATTTTGTCAAAAGAGGAAAAAAGATCAAAAGACTTTAAAGAATAATGAAAGAGACATGCTTTAATTAAGCACCTACTATGTGCCAAGCACTGTACAAATATCTCATTTGATGACTACAAAAATCCTGTGATTATAATCCTCATTTTACAGTTGAAGAAATTGACATAAGCAGAAGGTAAGTGACTTGTCCAAGATCACACAACTAACAAGTGTTTGAGGCTGAATTTTAACTCAAAACTTTCTAACTACAGTTAAAACACTCTATCCACTGTAGTATCTATCCTGTCTATAAAGCAGATGGAAAATTGATCAGAAAGCTAAAGAAATACTGTCATAATGAAGAGATTTCATTTCATCTAGCAAAAAAAAAAAATGTCAAATGTAACTCTAAACAGTTTACCTCTAAACAGAACCTATGAAATGGCTGACATATAAATGTTAAATAAAATTAAAATTTCTTCATGGGAAACATATCCAAGAACTTTGCAAAAATGATCTAATTAAATGCTTCTAGAAACTGTGGAGTTTGTGATGGCAATTCAATGACTGTTAATTTCCTTTAGAAACTACAAAAAGGCTATCCTGAAAGAGCCTGGAATTTATCATCAATATAGATTTTGCAAGGGAATGTAGAAATGGTGCCAATGAGAATGGCAATAATTTAATACTTGATCCTAGAATTATACATCAAAATAATAGTATATTTTACATGAAAAGACAGGTGAACAATCTTTGTTCTGCAAATACATACAAAATATCATTAAGAAAACAATGAGTAAATAGTGTCCAAGCTAAGAGTGTCAATGGCAGGATATAAATCCTTGGTATTCTGAGCTACAAATCCAAACCTATCTACTAAGCCATATTACATCTTGGGTACTTTATCAATAAATTTATGCTTATAAATTAATAAGTTGATCACAAAATTTGAGATCATCTTCCAAAGTGATTTAAATAGGGGAAATATTCTTTAGCATCCTAGGAGTCTTCAAGCTTACCTTTTAATCCTTGGGTCAAAGAACATTTTAAAATAATCTTTTTTTTTTGTAGGAGATTGAAACTAAAACTTTGGAAGAAATATTTTTCAGAAATAGATTTAAAGGGGCTAAGAGATAAATTTTGTCATTTTCAAAAGAGTATTTTTGTTGCAGTTATCACTAATTATCACTTTGCCATTTAACTGATGAAATTACAGAGTAATTTAAAATAAATAAATATGAAATTAGATTTTTATGGCCAATGCTCTAGAGGGGATTGGCTATGTCAGAAGAGTAGAAAGTAATCAAATTGAAGATATTTTGGAGTTCATTTAATAGCATGAATATATACCTTGAAGTCATTAGTTTGATTTTTCCTCTCAAAATTCAACTCTCTGATATCTTGAAAATCCTGTTTCAGAAGCAATGAAAGAGTTAACTAGTAAATCATAGAAAATATCCTTCCATAGAAAAGATTAAACATCTTTAATTTTTTATAAACTGAAAGTAGATATAAACATAGATAGACTGAGTGATTGCTTCATAGAGAGATAGATAAATTCACACTAAAGTAATGAAAACTATTGCTATTTATGGCACAAGGACTTTGGTAAAAATAAATAAATAGAGCATTTCCCATTATTTTCTCCCTTTTATTTTTGAGTTTCTTAATTTCAGTGAGTTAAAAGTCATTGGTCAATTACTCAACTGGCAAAATCTCTACCCTAAATAAGGTAATGTTTGCATAGCAAATACTGAGTTTGATGCACTGGGCTTACAGTGGAATGTATGGGTAGATTGAACAATTGTCTGCTAATCTTGTTTTATTTAGACTATCTGAATAATTCATATCCCAAACTGCCCCAAAAAGGAAAAAAAAAGTATATAGATCATTCTCTCAACTTTCTGCTTCATATTACCTAAATAAACACAGCATAAACATTAAGTGAACTTATTTCATTTGTTTAAATTATCCTTTTCTCTGTTGTAATAAAGTTAATTCAATAATTATCTATTAAACACCCACTATGTGCCAGGTATTGTGTTAAATACAAGGGGTTCAAAGATAAATATGGAATAGCTCCTGCTCTCAATGGATTTTTAATTTACTAAGTTGTACATTTCTTTTCCTACTATTAAATGAAAAGATATGATAGACATTTTTCTATCAAAAAAGGTGGCTTATTCTGAGTTTTCAAGATCACAAAATAACTAAAAAACAGGAAATACATCAAGATTGTTGGGATAAGCACATCAAATAAAATGAATGAAAATTTGCCTTAAAAAGAGAAAAACAGGTGAAGAAGAGAAGATAACATTCCAGGAGAGGAAATCATTCAAATGAAAACATAAAGGAAGAGAACAGAAACTAAATAAATATTATACAGCAGTGTATAAAGCACCATTATCCACTGAGTATGAGTCTATGCAAAACTTTTGTAAATACTCCCTCCTTAGTCTTTTAATTGTATAAAAATTAATCTGTGGTGAAATCCTTATGATCTTTCTGAAATTCAAGAACTACAGAATGTACAATTATGAGTTAAGTATAAAGAGAATGGGTTTGATTTAGAGAATGATTGGAAGTCATTGGAAGGGACCTGAAAAGATGAATTAGTACCCCCAGATAAGATGATTTAGATGGAAGTAATTTAAAATATCAGACTAGAAGTAGGAAATTGAATGATGTGAAGATTAAATAAAGCAGAATATGGATGGAGTATATCAGATTAGTCCAAGTTTTGATTTTTTTCAATGCCCCCCAAAATATACTTTGTAACACACATGCATATGTATATATTGCATATATATATATTTTTTTCTAAATAAGCATGAGATGTTGTTGTGTTATCAAACTGAAGGATAAGTAGTTTATATTATTGATAATATGGAGAAAACTGAATTAAATACTTCTGTCAATGAAGTCTTTATCAGAATATTAATTTGTGTCAATAAAGTTTTTCATGTATGAAACATATCAATACATATAATAGTTCCATACTATAATTTATTGTACAGTAATGTACCCAGGGCTATTTTTTCCCCATTTTTTCAATATAATTCCTTAGTCAGCTCTCTACAGTCAAGAAAAAGTAATCTGTTTGATCTTCCTCATGCATAAATCCCATTATAACTCTGTGGCTTTATATAGACTATCTCCCAATCCTAGGATGTCCTCTTTCCTCCCCACAATCTCATAAAATCCCTATCTGTTTTCAAATTTCAATTCAAATGCTATCTCCTATATAAGGTCTTTACTAATCTCCTTACTTTATATTGTCCATATCCCCAAAATTTTCTGTTCACTTTGAATATATATATTGATTTTTCTTTACATATGTTTCCTTTCAGTAGACTATATGCTTCTTGAAAAATAGACTTTATTTCCATTTTTTTCTTTTACATTCTCAGGCCTTTTTTGATACCCAGCACTCTGTAGACCCTAAATAAATGCTCATTGAATAAATAGATAATGGTTATAAAATGTTCATTATATGGTAAATTCTTTTCAATACATTTAAATTTGTTTTTATGCTTATAGAATTCTTAGTATGTTTATCTCATACATAAGCATAAAAATGGCTATATAGTTTGGAATCAACTTGAGGAAGACATCAAGCAACCAAGTTTTAATATTTCCATTATCTTGCAAATATTGGTGAGATATAAAATGTTCATTAGTAGTGGAGAAACATAACAGGAAGCTTAATAAGGGCAGATTATTCTAACAGTAGCATGCAGTATGAATTTCTATTTTTAATTTTTTTTTATTTTTGTAAGGCAATGGGGTTAAGTGGCTTGCCAAGGGTCACACAGCTAGGTAATTATTAAGTATCTGAGATTGGATTTGATCTCAGGTCCTCCTGATTCCAGGACTGGTGCTATATTCACTTGCCACCCAGCTGACCCCTTGCAGGATAAATTTCTTAAAATAATTTTGATAAAAGATGTGATGCCACAGTGTTGGGAAGCTAGGTGGTAAAGTATATGGTATACTGGGCTTGGAATCAGGAAGACATCTTCATGAGTTCAAATTTGTATTCGGACTCTTACTAGTCATTTTACCTTGGACAAGTCACTTTACTCTGTCTCAATTCTTCATCCGTAAAGTGATTTGGAGAAGGAAATCCCACACTCTGCCAAGAAAACCCCAAAATGGAGTCACAGAAAGTTGAACATAACTGAAATAACTGAACAGCCAAACAATGACTGAATATTGAAAGACCCAAATAATAAACTTTTTCTATGAATGGTAGGGAGAGAAAAGTATTTCACTTGGAATCAGTAAAAGCTGAGTTCAGATTCTAATTCAATTACTCATTAACTATGTAAGTCTGAGAAATTCATTTGACCATTTTGTGCCACATTTTCTCATTTGTCACATTAGGATAATAATAGTACCTTCAAGCCTTCTATGAGACCAAAGTGAGATAAAATATATAAAGTGCTTTAGAAACCTTAACATGCTAGAAAAAGTCTAGCTATTAGTAAGATTATCTGTCTAGGCTGCTAGGAGAGAAAATGAATAGTGTCTGGAATGAGGAAGACCCATCTTCCTAAATTCAAATATGGCCTTAGACACTAATTAGCTATTTCACCCTATGCAAGTTATTAAATCATATTTGCCTCAATTTACTTTTCTGTAAATTTCTAGAGAAGGAAATCACAAATCACTCCATTATATTTGCCATTAAAACCCCAAATGGGGTTAAGAACTGAATATATTTGAAATGACTGAACAACAAATGATCATCATGAGTACAGTGTAGCAGAGTGGATAGAGTTCTAACTTAGACACTGTATCAAGTCACTTAACCTCAGTGAATAGCCTACAAGTTTACTAAATCATATGCATTTCCAATCTGTACCATAGAAAGGAATTTCCATACTGAAAGTTCCCCAATGAGGAAAAAAAAATAGCAGATTCTTCATACTTGATATTCATACTTGATATCATTGCTTTTGCTTTCTTTGTTTAGTTGTTTTAAAGAAATTAACTTTCCCTGTGTTCTGGATTTCTCACCAGACATGTGAAATATATGCATACCTCAATTTCAAACATTTTTTAGATATTTTATTCAAAGCTAGATGAGGATTATATCATCTTCAAACAGTCATCAAGTACCAAGGCTAAGTATATAGGCCCAGCTGTATTCTTCTACCTTAGGAAAATTACCTTTAGTTTACATATATATATATATATATATATATATATATTATACACACTTTATATAAATAGATGCACATCCATACACACAGTGTGTGTATATGGATATCTGCATGTATATATGATATTATATGCATGTATTCATGAAAAAATTTGTGTTAGTACTTTTCATTTGACACTTAAGGACTCTCTGCTAGTAGTGAATTTCTGTGTGTGTGTGTGTGTGTGTGTGTGTGTGTGTTGGGAGGGAATAGGGATAAGATTTGGTTGGTGAATGTGTACATAAATAGACAGGTCCCAAGTACTGATATATTTGAGATTATATGTTGATAATCCCCAAGAGATCCCCAGTAATCTGGAATCTGTGGTCTAGTATCCTGCCTTTCTGTTCACTATACTGATTCAGTATGTTTCTTACTGATCTTAAGGCTTATCAGGCTATTAGTTGTATGCCAACAACAAACTTTAATTAATTTTATCCAATTTTATCAGTTCCCTATCAAGTAGCCAGTTACTATACTCAGATATTTGAATCAGAATACAGTTTCTATCATCTATCACGGCAACACAACAAATGGAGAAAGGGTTTCATTAAAATATGGCTAAAGGCTACTAAAGATTGCTTCTGTTGGAATACCCCTATCTGTTTATCCATAACCAGTTAGATTATTTATCCAGAATTCTCAATATAAAGTCATACTTATTTACTTACATCACCCAATCATTACTGCCATTCATGCCATTTTTAATGATGGGAATGACTGAATAATAAAAGTACTTGCATGCATTTCTAGAGTACTTTAAACTTTATAAAATTTCTTTATAACAAACTTGTTGTTATAGTTAAAACAGAGCTTTGTTGGGGGACAATTGAGCCCCCTTCCATGCCCACTGTGAGAAAATGTACATCCAATATCATCTATTTCTGCTGTTCAATGTAAGCCAAGTTCATGCTCACATATTTTGCCACCTCCTAATTCTCTCAGGATTGCAGGTGATGTCTGGACTTAGTCTAAACCAAGTCAATGGTCTTGGAGACTCCTGAAGCATATGTGAAAGGATACATGGTTCATCTACTGTCATAGTGAAAAGGTCTAAACAATGAGTTCAGAAGCAAGTTAAATGTGACCACTATGCTAACCCCCTCAATTCTGGGACAGCTCAGATACTGGTGGTGTCAGGATATCTCAAAGTCAATCTGGCAGATATGTGTTGAGTAAGAAAGCCATTCCAATGGTAAAACTGTCTAGATTTTAAAGAGATCTCATAATTGATTGCTTTATAGTGTCAGTGACAAAATTAATACTTAAAAGCATAATTAATATTATGCAAATATTATGCCATTTTTAAATAGCAAAAGGACTTTCTTACATTAGTAAACACTTCTGTTTATTTCTGTTATTGCTATTAACAGAACCCAAAGATCAGCACCAAGGCCTCTATACTTAGATCTTTCTAGGACTTGAATTCAGCACCTGCGGATCCTTAAAGTTACATATGACCCACTCACAGGTGGTAGGAGTATAGGGTAGGTGTGGGTTTGGAAAAGGTCTCCCTACTCCCCTTACCCTTCTATTTCCCATCCTACACTGAATGTGATACTAAGAGCTCTAGGGTTCATGAATTTTTCCACCTTCTCAGATTAGACACTTACTCACTTGCACAGAAGTTACTTTGATTCAGTTCAGATATTAGAATATCAGTTTCAAAATATGGCTCCAAGAAAGTAACACAGTGGCATGGAAAATGAACCAAATTCTTACTTAGGAAAAAAAAAATCTGTTCTCTATTCCCAGGAAAAAAAGTAGTAATAACTATCTGAAATGTACAATTATTAGTTGCAATTTTCAAATGAAGTTAACTAGACTAGAATCACATGGTCAGTTAATATAAAAGTCAGACTCAGTCTTCTTACTAAAGGAGCATTCAGTACTCTTTCCAGTATAACTTACCTTAGCATCCGATTTTAGAGTGTGATTTGTCTGAGTCTATTTCTGACTGGTCCTCTAAGTTCATCTATATTTTACTGAACTTCTCAAGTGACTTAAAATTTTAAAATATCTCTCCTCATAAAATCCTATCTACTCATCCAATTACTTTACAATTGTTTACTTCCTTCAAGATTTGATTTGGATTTTCCTTACTTATCTACAGGAAATGGGGTGGGATAGGAAAATGGTAAGAAATAAAGGAAACTCTCAATTACTAATTTTAACAGTAATATTGGAAGATCCTCTTTATAAATATAAATAAGGTATGAGAATAATGTAAATGTTTTGCAAAAGAAAGAAGTATAAGAAAAGATCAAGTAAATGTGTCCTACAAAGATAAGAGGAAACAGTTTTTCATATTACATGAAATTTCTAAGAAATGTTTTAAGGAAGCTAAGAAACAAATTAGATATGGGGTTAAATCAGAGAAAAAATGAAAACTTGCTAAAAATAGATCATAAATATGTGATGGAAGCCTATAATGGCTACATTATGGCACTAAACTTCTAGTAAGTTTCTAATGCCTTTACCCCACACCTTTTGGCAGGTTTTAAGTGTGTTGCTGTGTGAAAGCAATGGAGTGTAACATTTCAATATAAATATGATGTAAACCATCTCTGATAATTTGCCCTAAAGTCAATAAATAGAGAATATTGTAGCGGTAAGGGAAAAATGAGTACACTAATAAAATGTTAGTGTTGCTTCAAATTGATCCAACTTTTATGGTATTTAATTTGGAATTGGGTGAAGAAAGTACATAAAGTCTCCATATGCTTTAACCTAGATGCCCCACTGTTAGGCATATTTCCCCAAAATAATAATGATAAATATATAGAACCCATCATATACTAAGAAATTTATGATATTCCTTTCTCTAGTAGCAAAAAACAGGATATAAAATTCATTGTTTATCATCTGACTAATGACTAAATAGTTATGGTAAAAAATGTAATAGATGTATTGCAAGAAACTTATTATTATGATGAATGTAGACAAGTATTAGTAGATATAAGAATAGATGAAAGGTGAAACAAGAGGAAGAGAAAAGATATATAATTACTTATAATAATATAAAGGAAAGACTAACAATGACAAGATGAGTGAAACTGAAAGCTGAGAAATTAAAATGATCAAATTTAGAAACAGATGAGAGAGATAAAAATATTTAATATGCAAAATGATAACAAATTGGGGATGAATGAAATGGGGAGCACATGCCATGTATCTTTCTCATTTCCTTTAAATTGGTGATATGTTAATTTTAATAAATATAATTATCACTTGATCAAAAATATTATATTAACTTTTAAATGCACTTATCCATGAAAATGCAAGCACCTTTTGAGCAATGATTTTTCATTTTTTTTGTTTGATTCTCTAGCACCTAGTACAGTACAGGTGCCAAATAAATACTTAATGGATTGGTGAAAAGTGAGGCTTTGTCTGTGTTTCTTGAATTCCAAAACTCATCATTAAGCTTCCATGTGATCTGCTTTTCTTAAAAACTTTGAATCCAGTCCTTTTGAAATCAGTGGGTTGTGTTTTTTTAGGTTTTTGCAAAGCAAATGGGGTTAAGTGGCTTGCCCAAGGTTACACAGCTAGGTAATTATTAAGTGTTTGAGACACTTTCAAAGTGTCTGAGACACTTTTGAACCCAGGTACTCCTGACTCCAGGGTCAGTGCTTTATTCACTGCACCACCTAGCCGCCCCCAGTGTTTCAATATGTTAACACCCACATCATTCTTTTAAACTATATTTTTCATAAAGTGTTACCCTCCTCTCCACTAGCCTTCTTTAACAACTGGGGAGAACTTCAGTCTTGATCTCTATGACTATGGTTATAACATCTCAGTAATGTCAGGTATTTAGTAGGCATATACTTTCTTATCTGTCAGATAGGCACTTACATGGTGACATTCTGATTCTGAGGCCAGTATGATGAGATAATGAACTTAATAACTGAGAATTTTGTAAAAAGTAAAATAAAATAAAAACACGAGGAATAAATTTGAATTGAAGTTATTCTGATGATGACTTTATTCATTATAATGAAGTACCCACATCATCCGTCATTTTTTATTATGTTTGGATGGAAGCAATTAGGCAAATTTCCAAAATACAAAAGAATTTTTTCCTTTTCTTTTTCTTATGCAAAAAATAACAGAACCCTCAAGAGAACTCTTTTGATCATGGAGTGAAGGCTGTGTGAAACTTTTGTGATGAAGAGGACTCCAAGAGTGTAGCATTTAACAGAAACACCATAAAGAAATGGATATAAACCTGGTGGCAAATTCTAGCAAACTCTTCTCAATGTACAAATGCAAAAAAGGGAAAGAATGCTCTTTAAGACTCTAATATATCCTATGGCAACAATAACTTGCATTTACATTCAAAATATGTTTCATTTTAAAGGATGCTGAAGCCTTTCATTTGATGTTGAAGGCTGAGCTAATGTCCCAGTGATACACACCTGTAGTTTCTATGATTCAAGGAACTATACAAACCAAAAGTTTGTACCTCTAAATTATCCCCTTAAGGTAGATTTCAGTTTCAGGACAACAAAATGAGACTACTGGATATTGAATTATAAACCGCATTGAATTGAGAGTAAAATTCATAACGCATTTATAATAATATAACTTGCAGGTCTATTTTATCTTATTTTGATTGAAAGACAATCAATTTCATTCATCAACCATTTATTAAGCACATATTATATGGTAAATATGTTGAGAAGTGGCATAGGATAATGGATAGGGAGTTGGCTTTATGTCCTAAGAGGATCTTAGATAGGGGCAGCAGTAGATAGAGCACAGTCCTGGAGTCAGGAGTTCAAAGCCAGTTTCAAACACTTAATACTTACTTAGCTGTGTGACTTTGGGCAAATCACCTAACTCCCTTGTCCTGCCAAAAATAATCAAAAACTCACAAAAAACCACAAGAGAACTTAGGTTCAAATCTTACCCTCCCTTATATACCCCATCCTTACATATTATGCGTCCTAGAGCAATTCACCTGAACTCTCTGTCCTCATGGAGTTGCTTAAGATTATAAATTGTAGAACATATTTGCACTGGTAGAGGGAGCTTTTTTTCTGCAACTTCTCTAAACCAATTTTATATCCCCTCAATTTTTAGATACCAGAAGGCAAGCAACAAGCATTTATTTGTTGATTAGGTGTTTATTATATGTAAATTATTGTCTTAAGCCCTGGGGATAAAAATACAAGAAAAATCAAAAACAACCTTTGCCCTCATTGAGTTTATTATATTCTAATGATATGTCTAAAGACAACATATAAAAGCAACTGAAGGGGGCGGCTAGGGGGCGTAATGGATAAAGCACCGGCCTTGGAGTCAGGAGTACCTGGGTTCAAATCAGGTATCAGACACTTAATAATTACTTAATAATTGCCTTGGGAAAGCCACTTAACCCCATTTGCCTTGAAAAAAACAAAAAAAAATCAACTCTGAAGTGGAGAAGAGTAGATGGTAGCCATATGAATAAAGAGTAGATAAGACTGGAGGAAGTCGGAAGTACAATCTGAAAAGGAATGAAGTATGACTACTTTGGGACTATCTCCAAATTGAAAGATTTCAGAAATTAGAGAAAGGGACTACTAGCATGGCTAATGGATTTTACAGAATGAGAAAGCCTTAGGCCCTGAGAAAAGTTCTAGATTAAACAGATAGCTGAGTCATGGGGTATAAAGAAAATCAGAAGCATAGCTAAGAGCTTGATGGAAGGTGATGATTGATTTCATATAATGAAAGCTACAACTTTACTATTCACAATGAGTTTGGCTATGGCAAGAGAAGGAAATTCAACAAGGATAAGTACTGAGGATATTAGGGGCAATTTAGGAGGCAAACCCTGGATAAACAAAAACAAAACAATCCCTTCTCTTTAATAATTTATATTCTGCATGGGGAAAATAATATGTAGGCAGATCAATACAAAATGCTTATAAAATAAATTTATTGTGTTTCAAATTTTAGGACCCTTTAAAGGTCTGAGATCTATCTAGGACCATATGACTAAAAGAAGAAAAGAATTATTTTAAACCTTTGTCTGGGTAGCTAGATTGCCTAGTGCATAGAGCACTGGCCCTGGACTCAGGAGGACTTGAGTTCAAATTTGACCTCAGACACTTAATAATTACCTAGCTGTGTGACCTTGGGCAAGTCACTTAACCACATTCCTTGCCAAAAAAAAATAACCTTTGTCAAAGGTTCTTTCAGAAAGGTTTAATTACTGAAAAATTTCTGGTTTAGCAAGATATTCATCCTTTATATAATTCAGTCCAACACTTCTTCAATCGATTTAAAGAGATGAGATTCCAGCAATGAACTCTAAAATCCATATTTCCTGGGTAGAGTTGACAAGTCATCTTAATATAGCTCTACTTCCCCTATACAATTTCCTTTTATTGGTTACATTATAGAATCTGCTTCCAAAAGTTATTATTTTTTGAAAAGTTCACAAACTTTTATTTTATCTTCATTCTATTGTTCTGTTGGGCATTCTTAAATATTGAAAATTGTTACCTAACAACAAAAACTTTTTATTTCAACCTACATTTAGAACTGAAGGATTAAAATAGAAATTAAGGAGACATTAAAGCATTGTTGATGGGATCGTGAAATGATTCAGTCATTCTAGAGAGCAAATTGGAATTATGCTCAAAGGTCAATCAAACCATACATCCCCCCTTGGCTAAGCAATGCCACAGCTAAGTCTACTTTCCAAAGAGCTAGTAAAAAAGGGGAAAGGACCTACATGTACGAATATATTTATAGGAGTTCTTTTTTGTGATTGCAGGGAGTTGGAAAGTGAGGGAGTGCTCATTATTTGGGGAATGGTTGAACAAGGTGGTATATGAATGCCATAGAATACTACTATGTTATAAGCAATGATAAGTACTCTGTTTTCACAAAAACTTGGACAAACTCACAAAAACCAGTGCTGAATGAAGTAAGCAGAACCAGGAGAATATTGTACACAGTAAAATTGTGCAATAATAGACTATGATTGACTTAGCTCTTTGCAGCAAAATAATGATCTAAGCTAATTTCAAAAGATTCATGATAGGAAATGCTATCCTCATGCAGAGAAAGAACTGATGGGGGCTGGATGCAGATCCATTTTAAGTTTGGGGATTTTCATTCTTATTTTTTCATTCTGTTCTGTTTCTTCTTTCACAACATGACTAATGTGGAAATATGTTTAACATGATTGCACATGTATAACCTGTATGAAATTGTTTGCCATTCTGGGGAGTGGGAAGGGAAGAGAGGGAGAGAAAAAAAATTTAGAATTCAAAGCATTTCAAAAATGAATCTTGAAATTTTTCTTTACATGTTATTGGAAAAATAAAATAATACTAAATTTAAAAAGGAAAAATGGATAACATTCTTTTAAACCAAGCACTACTACACACATCTTATTTCTCTTTGCCCTAGAAAAAGAGAGAGAATATTGTAGAGATGGAGAACTGTCAGCTTACTTGTCAGGAGCTGGTTTTAGAGAGTTATTGTAATTTCTTTGTCAATTGGACAATATTTCCAGGCAATACTCCCTCTGAAAATCTTCATGTTACCAAAAACTTTTATCTTAGATCAGGATTTTCAGTTTACTCTTAAAGGATAGACATCATTCCTTATTCATTCCCTTCAGGAAATGCAGAATATAATGAGTAAAACATCTGTTTATAGAGAATTTAAAATATTTTCAATCTTCTGATGATGAATAAATAATTAAATAGATCTATGCACTCTCTGATATAGTTCAATATCATACATATATATAGGACACACATATGTACACATATGCATGCATTGCATAGGTATATTCATATATTATACATATATACATGTCTTTATTTGTGCACATGCATACACACACACACATACACATAAACTCATAGTCAATAACCTTTCCAGGCAGTAGAGAAACTTCTTATGCTTCTTTTTGTTTTCACCCTTCATCCTAATCACAACAGCAAGAGAAAAGTGATGGTTTTGCCTTGTCAGAGGAGCAATAGTCCTAATTGAAATTGTGTTACACTGACACAAGGTTACTTGATAAATTATCAAAACATAGTTCAAAAAACATAATTAATGTCTATTATACCTACAGTCTTGTTTTTAACTCTCAATAAATATAATAACATTTCCTATAGTAGGCAACTTTCTTCCCCACCCTTTCCTCTCACTTATTTGAATTCTTATCACCTTCAGCATCCTCATTAAGGTAAAGTAATCAGATCTTTTTTGTTCTTTGTAGGGACTGGTAAAAGACTATTGAATTATGGTTCATTCATGCCTACTCATTCTGTGCATCACTAGTTTTCCCCCAAATTTGCAACTGGTGTATATACCCAGCATAGTGGAAGCTTTACAGTTTTTTTGGTGAAGTCATGAAAATAGTGAAGTCCACCAGAAATTCATGATTTCCTTCATGCTAGCAACCCACCTTGTTTTGATGACATCTTTTATGCTGCTTCCTCTTTTTAGATCCTTACTTCTAACGTGTTGAAGTCAATTTTTTTCTATCATCTTACCACAGGTCTTATTATGTACTTCTGAGTAATACTCATTTGTGGCAAGACACTGGTAGAACATTGACATTAAAAAAGATGGGTTTTGGATTCACGGTAAAATTTGAGGTCATTTAAGGAAGTTTGCATCTTGCCTTCCTTCCCATTCCTGCTTCATTTTGGATTCTACAACATTGTCTACTCACAGTATCGATTTTGTGTATGCACACACACACACACACACACACACACAGATATGCATGCATTCACACATCTGTGTGTATTTACAGGAAATATAGTTATATATTGTTGAATGAACCCTATAAATCTATAAGTTGATTAATTTATTTCTGGGACAGAAGCTTTTGGAATTTTAATTCATTTGTACCAGTGAAATACAGTTGCCAAACTTATGCCAATTCTCACTAGAAACCCACATAATAGAATGTAGAACTGCAACAATGTCATAAATCTACTGAGATAGAATTCAGAAGTTAGACTGACAAATATTTCATTTTTGTAGATTCCACAATGCCAAATCAGAATACTTGACTTATTGAATGCTTGGAACAGGAACCTTGTGGGTCACATCTAAGGATAATAGGAAGATATTTGGACTGATTTGGGCAAGTAAAATAAGCAGTAATCATTGTGCACCTGGAAAAACATCTTTATTTGATGCAATGTTATGGTAAAAAATAAGTACCACACAAATGTCAAAACATCCATAACCTAAAATAGTGACCACCATTTTAATGGGTCATTTTAATGTTACTGTCTAAGTAGTAACAACACTTACCTACTTTCATATATTAGCAAACAATATTTAGTCAATAATATCTTCCATTTTTCTGATTTCATAAGAGTTCATTAATCTGTATCATTCTTAGATTTGACTTGAGGTCAGTTTTTTAAGATGTTATTGTTGGTGAATATTTTATATAAAAATGATAGCTTCTTGTATCCACTTAGCCCCAATTTTTCTTTCTCACAGATAAAGCAAAATATATCTTAGTGAATATTTAAGGAGAAAAAAACACCACTTGTCTCCCTTTCTATTATTTACCAGTAATTAGGTTTCCAGCTTATTATCTCCTGAACACTTAGATCAGCTCCACTCCACATTTCTGTGTTTTCACTTCAACTTCTCAACAGACCTCTTATCTTGACTAGCCATGAAGGAATTCTTATAAATGAAATTTCTTTTTTGCTTATTCTCCCAGGAGCTCTTTCTCTAATCAGCTCCAAATTGTGATCTCACTTCTAGAATTGTCCTTCGATTCAAGAGAAAAGTAACATTTGACTAATTTAAGCCAGTATCTATTTTTGTTCCCCCAAACAACCAGTATCTTTTTTTATGTTTGCTCTTCATTATTTATGGCTCATTACACATTGAAAACTACTGATTTCATTTCCAAAGAGTCAACCTCACAATTTCCTCCACTTCTACCCATAACTAGACTCAGCAGGGTAGGTCTTCCCTTTCAAAGCTCATGTCTAATTGCCCAGTTAGTCAGTGGTAAAGGGTTAGTCCATAGAATTCCTAAGTATTAAGTATTAACAGGGAAAAAAAAAATTCTCTCTCTCTCTCTCTCTCTCTCTCTCTCTCTCTCTCTCTCTCTCTCTCTCTCTGTCTCTCTCACACACACACAGACACACACAAACCTCTTTCTTTCTTTCATCCTTTATATTATCTCTATATTTTTTTTCTTTTTCTCCTAACTATCCTTCTTTAGCAGAGTAAAACCTACTCTTCAAAAGTAGATTGTTTTTAGGGTACCAGAAGGAAACACATTCATAAACCGTTTTGCTAAGAAATGCAATGTTCTGCAATCACGTAATCTTGATCTCAGACAAGGGACCAAACATGTGCCTGTGTGCCTTTCTCCATTCCTTGAAGAGCTGAGGTAATAGACTATGGTATAAACCTTGGAATAAAAACATCAGGCAAAGGAACTTTGTTTTGTTAATTTTTACTTAATTATTTTCTTTGCTACCAAGATGCAATTTTTTTAGTACCAATAAGTCTAATAATTTTTAAAAAGAAATTAAAGTGAAAAAGAATAGTTTAAGGGGAAAATTCTTACCTCAGGAAAAAGTTACAAATTTGTTTGGGTAAAAAATATCTGTATTGATAAACTCTACCAGATTATAACCAAACTTTTTACCCTATTGTTTATACTCATCCGGGCCAAGTCTATGCAGCAGTTTTCCTCTTTATTTGTGTTTTATAGACTTGTTCCAAGATTTTGTAATCAATATAAACTATTTCTTCACATGTCTATAAGTTCCTCTGGGTAAATAAATCAACCAAACACCTAAGATTCTAATGCCCAAAGCACTTGCAAAATACCTTGAAATAATTAATCAGACAAGTCCAACAAACACCCACAGAAAAGGTGCAATGCTAGAATAATGAGGTCTATTTGACTGATTAGAGTTAAGGACACTGAGGTTGAGTGACTTTACTAAGATGAACTAGAAAATCAAATATCAGAATAAACTTCAAATACTACGTTTCTTATCTTCAGAGCTGTATTTAGTCCCATAATTTTACTCCATAATTTTAATAATATTGGAAAAAATCAAGTATATTCAGCAAATCAGCATATTCCAATATGCTATGAAAAAAGAAAAATTTCATATATATATATATATGTGTGTGTGTGTGTGTGTGTGTGTGTGTGTGTATATATACACACACACATATATAATGGAGAGTAGCCTGGCATAGTTTCTAGAAAGTTCAGAAAGACTTGAATTCAAGTCTATGCTCTTCTACTTACTGACTTTATGATGCAAAATAAATCATCTCAATTTTGGGAGTCTTCCAGGAAAACTCACATGCCAATCAGTTGCAGAGTAGTCACTGATACACATTACTTGAAGGATTTAATTCACCAGAAGTTCTCTATAACTATGTATGGAATTAAGGGTCTAGAAAAAATTTTTTTAAAAAAATACACAGAGACAAACTTTTATAGTAGAAAGATCACTGATTTGGAACCTCAGGACCTCATTTGAATTCTGACTTTGAAACTTATTACCTGTACAATTTTTATTTTATTTCATTTTTTGGTTTTTGCAAGGCAGTGGGGTTAAGTGACTTGCCCAAGTTCATACAGCTACGTAATTATTAAGTTTCTAAGGTCAAATTTGAACTCAGGTCCTCCTGACTCCAGGGCTGGTGCTCTATCCACTGCCACCTAGTTGCCCCTCTGTTATCTGTACTATTAAGCGACTCCCTTACTCCCTTTCTCTGTGAAATGATGGTTTCCTTAGAGACTCTTCCTGTTTTAAAGAAGAGAAGAATAAATTAATTCATTTGTATTTCCAAATGTGTTTTACTCCCCCCCCCCTTAGCAAATTTCAGCTGCTATTCAGTCTTTGGGGGGTAATGTGTTTAAACTATGATTAAGCACTCATTCAATATGTGGATCTATCAAAGATACCTAAATCCAATTAACAAAAAGAAAAAACACAAATAGCAAGGCAGTACATGACATAAACATTCTTCACAATATTTCTAAAAAAAATGGAAGTCTTCTATACCTTCATTATCATAGAGGGAAGGGATGATTATTGTGTACACACATGCTAAAAGAAAGAAGTTTGGTAATAAAAATGGTAAGCTTCAAGGAATTTCTTAGATAACTGGGAAAATGTTTAGAAACATTTTCTTAGTTTTATAGTCACCATGAAGCTATAGAGAGGATACTAAGGCTCAGGATTCCCTAATAATCATGTAATTTGAACATCATCTCAGAACTAGATGGGAAATTCCAGCAACTTCTATCTTCAGTGCTGGAGTATGGCAAAAACCAATGAATGTTTTGCAACTAGCTATTCTACTTTGATTGTGGCTGAGTCCAGGCACCACACATAATATGGTTCTCATGGACAACTGCACTCCAGCAATGCTACCCAGGCTGGTGCACTGGTGCACTGCCAACTGGGTGGTGATAATGATGGTGATGGGACCTTGTGTTTGAAGTTGGTCCAGTGTACTTATGTGATTCACTTACTCTACCTAAGGTACCATCTTTGCTTCTCTGTAATCTTATATACCTTAAATCTTGGCCACTACCCCCCTAAAGCCTGGTTCCTTAAACTTCAAGAAGAAACCATTTTCCTTCCCACCCACTTTGGTAACTTAGAATAAAATTCAAGAAGCATTGTCCTATTAAAATTTTCTCTAATAGAACCACAGTTCTCCATTTACTGTTCCCATGACATCAGTAGTATGATTTTTAAACCTCTATCAATCTTAACACCAATAAGTTCTTATTTATCCACTAAACTGTAGAACAGGATCCTATTCAATTCCTTAGAATTATGTGGAAAGCTTATAGAGTCTTACAGAGGTATCCCGTATTAATTAGTATTACATTATAAATGTGATAATTAAAATAAAGCATATCAGGCTGCTTTACAATATTATTGTACCACTATATCTAAAAAAGTCTTAAAACAGTCATTAATAGTGAGGGTGGACCAGTGAACCCACATTGTGGATCTAATGAGAAAGCAGCAAAAAGAGTAAGACTAGTTCAGAAGCAAAAGCAAATAATGTGTATTTTGTCCTATATTGATTTTCTATGGACTATGTATTAGTGCTCTTGTGGTAATGATGTCTGGCTCCAGAACATAAATCAATGGGAGACCAAGGATGATATTTTCCCCATTTGCACTATTTATTTTTTAACTGTAAGAGGAAAAAGTCATTTTTATTTTCTCCCTAGATTGGCAAAAAATGTTCTTTTGAAACCATGTCTGGTCTCATACAACAGTAAACTCACTTTAAAAATGATGTGGCATTATTTTTTAATTGAAATGGTCATAATAGATCATGTGAAACATATATGGACCTGATTTTAATATAGTCATAACTATATTATATATATATATATATAATATAAAACAATATACTATACTATACTATAGTACATACATTCCTGCAAGACCCCTTTATTTGAAAACTGAATTCTGAAGACATTCAAAAAGGAAAAGTATTGTTAAAAGGGACAGTATTTGAGACTGACTGAAAGGAAATGAAATTTCTTAAAATACCAATGGAGCCAGGGGCAATTAGGAATTAAATAGTCTATTGTATTTTTAATATCCACACAAAGACCAGAGACTAGAAATCATCGATGTAATCAAAGTCATAGATAGGCAGGCAACTCACCATTCAAAGCAACAATTTTATTTTTAGAATTAAAATTAATTTGATCTCTTCTATATCAATGATTTGTATATGCATAAATATGCACATATTTCAGTAATCTTAGTTTGGGATTCTTTTTTTTTCTTAGGATAATAGAATCACCATTTATACTTTAATTCAGACTTCATGGAAGATGTATTAAAAGAAATAATATTGCTATGGCATCCTCTAATAAATAATAAACAATAGGAAAAGCATAAAACAGGAATCTTTATGTCTGTCAAAAGTATTTGGACTGAGAGGAGATACAGCTTAATGTACGTTAAGAGAAATACCCTACAAAATGACTAAGTCTTCTGAATACTACCCTTTATTGACGATATTGTGCTGATTTCATCAAGTTCTAAGATATTATAATAGAGATCCCAGGAAGAAATGTGCAATCACATAATGGAGTTGTATCTGTCCATCCATATAGATCAAGTAAATTAGGAATTTCTATTGTCCAGGTTTCACCATTCATTGAGATAGATACTACATAGAACTTTATCAACATTATTTAAATATGGAAAAGATAGTATGCATGAAGTGAAAAGGAGGAGAAGGGGCTAGATTATTCTCAGAAATCATACTTTAATTTACTGAACTCAATCTTCCCATGAAGCAAAAAGGCATTTTTTTCAATATTAATGTCTACCAGTGTTGCTATATCCTAGTGATTCAACCTCTAAAGAACTAAAGATGGTTATTATGCAGAGGACAATAGAGAGTTGCATTAATGGGTATGAGCAGTATGCAATACATAATCTATGATAATTTTTTTTCAAAAAAGTGACTAAAAGATAATTCAAGGAATTACAGGACAGAAAGAGATGACTATCTAATCACTTGCTAAGAGCTAAGGATAACAAAGATAGCTAGGGTGCTGCAACTGGTACTCTCATGAAAAGGAGATTAGGGAATGACAGCATCCAGTATATTGAATAGAGATGCACTAGTGAAATCTTAGTAAAATACAAACAAGAGTTGTATAGGATAGAAAGAATTAGTTGGGATTTGAGGTTTTGGAGACAACTCCTGAATCAAATCAATAATATATCCATTTACCTATGTATGCAGATATCAAAAAAACAAACATATGAATGACAAAGCCCAACAGCAAGAGATAGAAAGAGATATTCTATTTAAAATAACTATAGATAACATTAAATACTTGGGAATCTACCACCCAAGTCAAACCCTGAAACTGTATGAAAAAAATTATAAAGTACTTCTCACCCAAATAAAGTCAGATCTAAATGACTGGGAAAATGTCAAATGCTTATGGTTAGGTTGAGCTAACATAATTAAAATGACAATTCTACCCAAATTAAATTACTTAATTAGTGTCATATCAACCAAATTACCAAATAACTACTTTACTAAGCTAGAGGAAAAAGTAACAAAATTTATCTGGAGCAACAAAAAGTCAAGAATAGAAAGGGAAGTGATGAAAAAATGTATAGGAAGATGGCCTAGCTCTACCAGATCTAAAATCTTACTATAAAGCAGCAGTCATCAAAACTATGTGGTACTAGTTAAGAAATAGAGAAATAGATCAGTGGATTAGGATAGGTTCAAAAGAAACTACAATAAATGAACAGGAATCTACTATTTGAAAACCCAAAGACATCAGCTTCTGGATTAAGAACTCACTATTTGACAAAAATGCTGGGAAAACTGGAAAATAGTATGGCAAAAACTAGGCATGGATCCACATCTCACACCCTATATAAAAATAACTAAAATGGGTTTAGGATATAGACATAAAGAGTAATATTACAGATAAATTAATAGATTAAGAAATAATCTATCAGATATATGGAAAGGGAATAAATTTATGGCCAACCAAGAATTAGACATTATAAACTGAAAAATGAATTACTGTAATCAAATTTAAAAGTTTTAGCACTAATAAAACAATACTGGTAAAATTAGATGGAAAGTAGAAAACTGAGGAAAAAATCTTCACAACTAGGAGGTCTCATTTCTAAAATATATAGAAAATTGCATCAAATTTATTTTCCTCAACCGAAAATGGTCAAAAGATATGAACAGTTTCCAAATGAAGAAATTAAAGCTATATATAATCAAATGAAAAAACACTCCAAATCATTATTGATTAGAGAAATGCAAATTAAACCAGCAATGAGTTATCACTTCACACCTATCAGATAGGTAGAGATGAGAAAAAGGGAAAATGATTAATGTTGGAGTGGTTGTAGGAGGATTGATAAATTGTTGCTGGAGTTGTGAATAGATCCAATCTTCCTGGAGAGCAATATGGCACTATGCTCAAAGAGCAATAAAATTGTTCATACCCTTTGACCCAGCAATTCCAATTCTAGTTCTATATCCAGAAGAAATTATAAAAAAGAGGGAAAAGACCAAAATATTCCAAAATATTCATAACAACTCTTTTTATAGTGGCAAAGAATTGTAAATTGAGGGAATAGTCATCAATTGGGGAATGGCTTAACAAGTTATGGTACATAAATACTTTGGAATACTATTGTTCTATAAGAAACCATAAATGGTCAGACTCTAGAGAAGCATGGAATGACTTATGGGATCTGATGCTGAACGAAGGGAGTAGAACCAAGAGAACAATGTACACATTAACCATAGCATTGTGAGATGAACAGCCTTGATGGAAGCAGCAACTCTCAGTAGTTCAGAGAACTGTATTAGAATGAGGATGGACAATGTTATTCCCATCCAGAGAAAGAAAAACAAAAAACACACACACAAAAAATCAAATAAACAAAAAATAACAACCTTTCAGAATTGATGAATGCTTTATAAACATTATCTTCTATGCATCTCTTTCCCTTAATTTTAATTCCTCACACCAAAAATAATTAATCTGTAAACATGTTTATCAAAAATATGTATGTACAATGCTAACCTGTTTGTCACTGAGGGAAGAGGGGTGGGAAGGGAGGGCAGAAGGAAATTTTGTAACTTAAAAATATACATGTGAATATAGATGAAAATAAATTTTATAAACTACATAATGGTGACTAACTTAGAGGTGAGTTTTTATTCTTCTTTTCCTGGTTATCTTTGTTTGTTATTCTGACCGTAATATAAACTCCATGGATGGAGAAATTTTCTTGCTTCTATTTATAACCTCAGTACCTAGTATAATTCCTGGCAAGAAATAAGAATTTAATTAATAATCCATTTATCTCCCTACTGATCAGCTGATCTATTCATCTATCTATGATTTCCTCTAAAAATAAGATAATCTCAAATGGAGACAGATGCTAGCAGGTTTCAATGCTGCAGTTATTCTCAACATTCCTTCTCCCTTAACTCCCCCCATTTCTCATCAGTTTCAAGTCTTGATTACCACCCACCTTTTCTCCACTCACATGGCTACAATCTTAATCTATGCCTTCATTATCTCTCATTTGAACAATTGTAATAGTGTAAAAATTTATCATCTCATTTACAAACTTTTCATTTGCTGGTTCATCCACAAACAGTTGTCAAAACATTCTTCCTAAAGCACAACTCTGAATAATCTCAATTGACAAATCTTTGGTATTTTCTTCTAGTTTTTCTCTCTTTAGTACTTTCTCTAAAGTAAAATATAAACTCCTCAATCTGACATTTTGTTAAAATTCTTCACAATCTAATTTCATATTTACTTTTTTGGACTCATTCCTCCTTGCTTCCATTTTACACACTTTGCTCTGACCAAGAAGCTGCATAGTACAGGTCTTGAAGACAGGAAGTTCTAGAGTTAATATGTACTATTTAACCCAGGACAAGTCACTGAATCTTTCAGAATTCTAGATAAATATTTAAGATTATACATTAAAGAAAATGTAGCAATCTGCACTGGTAGAAGTTTAATTACCCAGGGGATTCTCCATAATAAAACAACAGATCTAGTACCTATTCCTTGACTTTTCCAAAATTCATTCTTGTCCTTATCTTCAGGTTTTCCTCCTATGTTACACCCTATAAAAAGATTTTCTAATTTTTTTCTAGTCATCAGTGATGCTTTCTTCCTCTAATTACTTTGCATTCCCCTATCTGCTTACATAAATGGAACATTCCCAGTTATGGTCCTTGAGGACAAGGATTTTGCCTTTTTCACTTCTGCATATCCAGGTGGGCATGGATAGAGGATTGGGACTGAAATCAGGAATCCTATCTCAGACACATTCTAGTTAGCAACAAGGCAAGCCATTTAATGTGTTTGCCTCAGTTTTTTTTTCCAACTGATAATTGGAAATAATTAATAATAGCTCCTACTTCTTAGGATTGTTCTGAAGTTCATCTGAGATAATTGTACAGTGGTTATGAGAGAGCCTGGCACATAGTAGGCACTATATCAATGTTATTATTATAATTCCAGAATCATTCAATGCTTAATAAATATTTAATCAAATTGAATTGAATTCATGAGGCTTGATATAGTAAACAGTTTTAGATTTAGAGACAGATTACATTTGTTCCAATCCTGGATCTGCTATTTACCAGTTGTGGCAAGTCAAAATAATTTTGAGAAACAAAATTAGTGGTAAATTATAAGAAATTTTAGCTAGCAAATGATTGACAAAAAATTGTCTGCTGATGATCAAAGGGTAAGCATGGCAATATTTTTCCCTTGGAGTAGAGGTGATCCAGAAATTGGCAATCAACTCTGATTAGTTAACAAATAATGAAAGATGGATTTTTTAAAGAGAAGTGAGTTCACTCCAATGAGGGGTTGAGAGTGACATCATATGATTCTTGGAAGGAGAGACTCTCCCTAAACCCAGACCATCTCCAGCTTTGGGCAATCTAAACAAAGTTTCTTTTTCCTTCTTATAAGATTGGGCAGGGTCTGATAGAGGAGTTCATTTTACTTTCAGAGTTTCTTTAAATGAAGACCATAGAAAAAGAGAAAACTTTAGATCTCTCCAAATGTCAATTATTAATGATCATTTGCTTCATAATTATTATTTGAGTATCCTTAGAAATAGACTGTGTACTAGGACAAGGACTTAACCTATATGCTGCATATATGCTAGGGAAACACTTTATATGGTGAAGCCATATAAATTGAATAGTCTATTCATTGGTATCAAATACAGCCAATACTTATCTACTATTAGAAAATAAAATAGCTTGTGATTTTGTCAGGTTGGAGGATCTATAATCAAATTCATTTTGATATCAAATATAATAAATATAAAAGAAAATGTTGTACAGAAGAAAGATGCAGAAGAAAGAACTGTTTTAAAGACTTGCCTCCTATATACTGGCTATGTGATCATGAGAAAGTCATTCAATTTCTCCTGTCCCAGAAAATTCTCCAATGCTACCCTCATTTTGTTCATTTATAAAATGAGGTGCTGGGTCAGATGAGTGTTAAGATTTCCTACAGCTCTATGTCTATTGATCCCATGTAGCAGATAATTTGTTGATCAGCCTTGATGGAGGAAATATCCTAGGCAGGAGTTCCAGGCACTGATGAAATCATAAATCTGAACCTCCATCCTCCACCCCAAAAAAAATTATAGCTGTCTAATTATAACATGAACTATATGACTATGAAATTTAACTATATTATAATCTGCATCCCAAACTGAGATGAGCTAAATTATCCATGTCTATGGCAGATGAGAGATGTGGGCCCTGATTGGATCAGAGTGAATTCAAACCGTGACTTTTTTCTGTGATCTTCCTCTCTCAGGTTGATTTTTTTTCCTTTTGTTGAACTCTGCAAAAAGAGGATTCCAGCTTTTTCCTTTCTCACCTTCCTTAATCATTGAAATAACCTAAGAATCTTAACTTCCAGGGAAGACGGTGCTAGTGAAAAGGTATGGGGACAAAAATGGAAGCTTACATGGGACAAGTTGATAGACCAGTTTGAATGGAAGCTTGAATAGTAAGAAAGAGTCCATGATAGATAACTGTGGAAGCCTTTGAATACCAGACACAAAGGTGAATCTCTTTTGTGCTCTATCAGTCAACTCTTAGTCTTCTTTGACTATATTGGGTGGCTAGGTGGTGCAGTGGATAAAGCACTGGCCCTGGAGTCAGGAGTACCTGGGTTCAAATCCAGTCTCAGACACTTAATAATGACCTAGCTTAACCCCGTTTGCCTTGCAAAATCCTAAAAAAAAAAAAAGACTCAGATTTCTTAAAACACACTCCTCTTTTCCTAACTAACAATTCTGTTGCTCAAATCAGATTTCTTAGACTAGAGGATAGTTTGAAGGTCTAATCAAGCAAAAAGTGAAATTTTTTGAACAAGATGTTTTTCTAATAAGGGAGGCTAAAACTCTAGTTAAAGGGAAATTAAAAACTCTACTGCCCAAATCAGGGCTTCCCTTTTTGCTCCTAATCTCTGTTTAAACTTCCTCTGATTGATTCTCATTGAAAGGATGGAACACTGAAGAAAGCACTTCAAATCCAACATCTACCAAGATTAGGGTTGGGGCGGGGGTAGTAATAGGGATATGGTCACCTTGGAGACCTTGGCAGAATTCTTAGGAGTTTTGCAATGCAGAATAAATTTCCAACAACTTCAAGAAGAATGGGGGGCAGACCCAGGATGGTGGCAGAAAAAAAAAGCCTCTCCTGGGTGCTCTCTGCAAAATATTTCAAAAACCTCAAAATTATAACTCTAATTAAATTATCGAGAGCCAGAACCCTCAGAAAGATCCAGTGAGGAAATTCCCCAACCCAAGGTAACCTAGAAAATAGTGGGAAGACTCTGTTCCACGGGTTTGGAGGGGCAGCACTGCGACAGAGGAAAGGAACTTCAGACTCCTGGGACCAGCCCCAGGGTCCCTGGGAATGCCTGCTCCCAGCAGCAGAAGCAGTTTCCTGACTTGCCACCCCAGTGAGCACCAAGAACAACTTGGAAGATCAATAGAGAGACCTCTGCCAGAGCTAGCATGAAGCCCAGGCCCTTAGGGCAGCCACAGCACTCTGCAAAACCCAGGCCTTCAGCATGGTCACAGCACTCAGCACAGCTGAGGCTGTACCGATCCAAGAAATGGAAGCAGGCCATGGAGCCGCCCAGTAGGAGCCACCAGACAGCGGTGCCCTGAGTGCTCAGCTCACAGAAGGTAAGGGAGTGGAGGGATTCTGCCGAGGTCTGTCCTCTGTCGCTGGAATAGGACTCTGGGGCTTTAATCACATTCAGACCCTAGGCCGCCTATAGAGCAGGTACCCCCCCACCCCAGCCTCCAGGGCAGAGGGATGAGCTTGTAGTCATTCACAGACAAGGAGAGCAGTCAGAGTCTCACACATGAGGTCCTTGTTGTGGCGGGGGGGTGTCTGTTAAAATAATACTCAAAAGCTCAGGAAGTGGGGAAGGTAGGTGGCACAGTAGATGGAGCATCAGCCCTGGAGTCAGGAGTACCTGAGTTCAAATGTGGCCTTAGACACATAATATTTACCTATTTAATATTTACCTAGCTGTGTGGCCTTGGGCAAGCCACTTAACCCCATTTGCCTTGCAAAAACCTAAAAAAAAAGCTCAGGAAGCACCTCCAAACCAGAAACAGGCTGGGGAACTGAGCAAATAGAAAAAAAAAAAAGGAACCTGACCATAGGCAATTATTTTGGTCCCATGGAGGATCAAAATACTCAATCTGAAGATGAGAAAGTCCAAGCTTCTGTACCTAAAGACTCCAAGAAATATAGAAGTTGGGCTCAGACTATGATAGAGCTCAAAAAAGATTGTGGAAAATCAAATAAAGGAGCTAGAAGAAAAATTGGAAAAATAAATGAAAGAGACGCAGGAAAATTATGAAAACAAAGTCAGCAGCTTAGTCAAGGAGATTGAAAAACATGCTAAAGAAAATAACTTGTTAAAAACCAGCTTAGGTCAAATGAATAAACAGTTCAAAAAGTTACTGAGGAGAAAAATGCTTTAGAAAGCAGAATTGGCCAGATAGAAAAGGAGATAAGAAAGCTCTATGAGGAAAAAAAAATCCTTCAGATGTAGAATAGACCTAAAGGAAGCTGATGACTTTGTGAGAAATCAAGACACAATAATTCAACACCAAAAGAATGAAAAATTAGAAGAAAAATGTGAAATATCTCATTAAAAAAAACAGATGATCTGGAAAACAGATACAGGAAAAATAATTTGAAGATTAATGGGCTACCTGAAAGTCATGATCAGGAAAAAGAGCCTTGACCTCATTTTTTGTACTTTCTTTTTTATTATTTAAGTCAATGGGGTTAAGTGACTTGCCCAAGGTCACACAACTAGTCAATTGTTAATGTCTCAGGCCAGATTTGAACTCAGGTGCTCCTGACTCCAGGGCCTGTGTTGTATCCACTGTGTCACCTAGCCACCCCCTTGACCTCATTTTTAAAGAGTTTCTACAAGAAAATTGCCCTGATATCATAGAAGCAGAAGGCAAAATAGAAACTGAGAAAATCTACTGATCATCCCTGGAAAGAGATGCAAAAAAACCCAACCCCTAGTAATATTATAGCCAAGTTCAGAACTCTTAAGTCAAAGAGAAAATATTACAAGCAGCCAGAGGGACACAATTCAAATATTGTGGAGCTGTAGTCCGGCATGACACAGGATTTAGTAGCAACTACATTAAGGACTCATAGTGCTTGGATTATAATATTCTGGAGGGCAAAAGAGCTTGGAATGCAATGGAGAATCAACTCCCCAGCAAAACTGGACATCCTCTTCCAGGGGAAAGGATAAACTTTTAATGAAATAGGGGAATTTCAAATGTTCCTGTTGAAAAGACCAGAACAGAAAGTTTGATCTTCAAGTACAGAACTCAAGTGAAGCAGAGAGAGTCTACAAGAAGGGTAAATTATGAGCGACTTAATGATACTGAACTGTTTGCATTCCTGAATGGAAAGATGATACTTATAATACTCATATGAACCTTCTCATTTAATAGTACAGATAGAAGTAGTTTTTATAGATGTGGCACAGGAGAGCTGAATTTGAAGATATAATATATTTTAAAAATTGAGTCAATGGGTGAAAGGAAAATGTGCTAGGAGTAAGATAGGTAGAACAAACTAAGATATTTCATGTAGCATTTGCAATGGTATGGAAGGGGGGGAAGTGAGGGGGAATGAGGGAGCCTTCATTTTCATCCGAAATGGCTCAGAATGGAAATAGCATACACACTCAAGAAAGTGAGAGAGAGAAAGGGGAGGGGGGGAGGGGGGAAGGCGGGATGTGGATGAAAGAGGAGAGGGTAAATCATTAGAGAGGATAGTCAGATATTCTTTGTTTTACTTTTTGCAAGATGCTGGGATTGGGTGGTCTGTCCAGGACACCAGGGCAGGGTTTTTGCTGGGTCTCTGGGGTGGGATGTGGACTTGGGCGCCTCTTGGCTCTGTCTACTGTGCCACTTCGTTCCACACAGCATGTTTTTGAAGAGGGACAGAGTGAAAGGAGAGAGAAAATATATTAGATGGTAGTGGGGAGGAATGGATAAAGGGAATCACAATCAGCAATAGCAACTGTGGAAAAATATGGAAGTAACTTCTATAATGGACTTATGATAAAGAAAGTGATCCACCTGAGACAGAGCTGATAGTATAAGAACACAGACTTAAACACACTTTTTTCTCTTCCTTTTACTTTATTTCTCATGAGGTTTTATATTTTTGTGGGGGAGGGGGTATTATGTTTACTCTTAAACAAGAATATTTTTGTAATGTGTAAATAAATTAAAGGAAAAACAAAGAAGAGTGCGAAAGAAGGGCCAAGGAGCCTGAAGATTTAAAAACTTTAGGGAAATCTCTCTCCAGGCACATCTAGAGAGAAACTATTCTTAAACAAAATAGGAATTAGGTAGACTCTGAGGGACACAATCAATCACAAACAAAAGTCATTTATTATTACCTACATGGCAAACCCTACCTAGAGTGCTCAGGATTAAAAAAAAGAAAAAGAAAAAAGAACTAACTTTTTTGCCTTTCTTCAAGAATTTTTCAGTATTTACAAAAAAAGAAGTATGTCTTGAGACATCAGGTTGTGAAAAGCAGTAACAATCAAGGTTTACAGCTAGGGATATCCCTGGAAACAGAGCACAAAGATCTTAAATTCAAAGTAGGGATGAAGATGAAGCCCTGAGATTTGGAGCATTCAGATTCCACCAACCTGTCATTGCTCTTTTCAGTCAATGGTGGGGAGGGTGGGGGGAAGATTAGTAGGATTGGGGGGGGGGAGGGAAGGATTAGTTACACAGGATTGTTTTCTCATCTCTGCTATCACAGGTAGAAGAACAATGAGAAGAGGATAGATAAGGTATAGAGCTTGAGCCATATCAGTTTCCAAGTATCAGTTAAGTGTAGAAAAGTGTACTATGTGGAAGTGGAATCTAGAAACAAGATAGTCTGACTAAAGTAAGTCTTATTTTTGTGAGAGAGGACATTCAAAGTCTAGAAGTGGTGTTTGTTACGATTACTGCAATATTGTTGATGCGTAGTTTCACATATTTCTTCATTATTACCTTATCATCTGTATCTAAGTGAGCTTCAAGTTGACTCCAGTTCTCTTCATAGAAGAATTAGGGTTAATTTCCTTTCAAAACTCAAGTTTCTGGAAATGAGTCCTACCTATCTATGCAATATGCTTCCAGGCATCTTTTGGTTAGGTTTGCAGACAAACTTATTTATATTCCATATATTCCATTAAAAATTAGTGAGTTTCTAATGAGTGTCCCAAGGTTCCAATTCCATTCTGATACTCTTGAATAAAAATCATTACTATTAAGTATCTAGTATAGTTCTTTATTAATTTCATACTGGAAAGTTGCATCATAGAGGTTTATGGATGGCTCTGAGCAACCTGCAGCTATAATAATAATAATAATAATGATGATGATGATTATAACATGTTAAGGATTATAATTTGAAAAACAACAATAAAAAGAAGATTCTATACATAAATAGGTTGCTTTTCCCTTCAAATTTTGAGGAAATTGAGATTCATGATTTGCTCCTATTCAAACAGCAAGTATCTGAGATAGGACTTGAATCTGTATGTCCTGATTCTATAGCCAACATATCCATGTAATCATAATGCATCTTAAAAGAGTCAATCAAGGGAGCATTTCTATTTATGTTATGCAATCATGTCCAACTCTTCATGATTCCATTTTTGGGACTTTCTTGGTGAACATTCTGCAGGGGTTTGTCATTTCATTTTCCAGATCCTTTTATGAATGGAGAAACCAAGACAAACAGGATTAAGTGACTTGCCAAGAGTCACATAACAAGTAAGTGTCTGAGACCAAATTTGAACTCAAGACAATGAGTCTTTCTGATTACAGGCCCAGAGACTATCCACTGTGCCACCTTGCCGCCCCATCAGATTTTGTTCCACAGGAATTTCATTTATTGAAACACTGCACAATTCTTGATGCTATTATTACTTTTATTGTATTAGCTAGTATGTAGCATACTGAGATTCAAATAAATCCTGTTTAAAATGCAGTTGTGAACTCACTATTTAAAGATTTTGATGCATGGATGATCTATCAAAACATTTATCTTACTTCACATTCTGTTAGACTGAAAACCCAACCTGTGAAAAATGATTATCAATAACCAATATTTTTTTTTTGGGGGGGATTCAGAAGCCCTCCCCCTTTTCTAAATTCCTCATTTTAATAGGTTCCCTATTCTAGAAGGATGTGATTGCATTGACTTTGCTTATCACCCTACCCAACCCTGCAAGGAATTTAATCTAGGGTGGAGAAGTTCATTTCAATCCACTCAAGTTTAGGTAAAGACAGAAAGATAATCAAGATGGGATGGTCTGAGAAGAAATAATCTCTCTGTTTTGGGATCACTCTCACCTCCCCACCCCATGGAAAATGTATAACATTCTTTGAATTAACATCTTAAAACTATGATTGTACTGGTATGAAGATACTTTACCTATCCAAGAAATACTCAGCCCTTCATTTTAATATATCCCATTTCCCATCACATTAACCAATTGATTGCTGCTTGATGGACCACTTACTTTTTGAAGAATTTATAAACTGTGAATCCATCTTCAAGACTATTTTTGGTTTGAGAGAGGTCAAATGACCATTCTTTCATTAATAATCTTATTGGCCTTACTGAGAAACTGTTTCTCAAACTTTCTAAATGTCACAAATCATACCTTTTTTAAATGTCACAAACCATGACATAAAATTCTAAACATTACTGTTTTGAATAATGAAAAATAAAATATTTCATATGTTCAGCCTGATTTTTTTCTTACCTGTTTGGTGATAAGGGTGAACAGATTCAAAGTTACCTGTAAATAAATATGATTGTTAGAATAAAAAATGCTTTGTTCTGTAGTATAAAAATCATTAACAAGATATATACTACCTATTTTAACATACTACTTATGTTAACTTGGACAAGTCATTTAGCCTCCCTAGGGTTCAAATTTTTTTATCTGTAAAAATGAGGAAGTGGAGTAAATGTCCTGAATTTCTTTCTAGATCAAAATTTGTCATCTTATGAGCTTGTGACTTCTAACATCCCTTTTCTAGCTTTGCTATCATTTGAATCCATATAGAATATGCATTAGTTACAATCTTTGTGAATAGAGGGATTGACTGCATTGACTAGGTCACATATTTATTGAAGTGGAAGACAAACATATGAGGAAAAATAAAATTGCATGTCTATTATATGTCATGTATGGATATATATAATTTACAAATATGTGTTCATATATGTGTATATAATATTCTCAAGTAATTAAGCGAAGTGCTTGGAAGAAAAAAACTTAATTGAGTTTTATAATAGGGCTGAGAGGAAGCATAGAGCTATAGAAAATGGGGTCTGAAAGAAATCTGGTATTATACAAATACAAATATTAATTAAAAAATAATTCATTTCTCTCAATCATTGATACTAGAATATCTCCATCTGAGAGATATTTATTATCACCTTACTAACCAGAAGAGAAATTGTCAAAAGTAAAGTTTTTCACATTGATTAGTGTTTTGCACTCAAGTGTCAGATTATAATAGAATATTGGGCAGGTGATGACCTGGAGGTAGAAGATTCTATTCCAATTTTTAAATCCATTCAACATCATCCAGGAGATGCCCTGGCACTGTGCAGATGATTCAGTGTGGAAAATTACTTTCAAGAACTTACATGACGTTTATTGGGATGTAACCACAATGCCCCTGAGTATCTTGTGGAGAATCAATAATAATGTAGGAACATTTAGTTTTTGAGGGTCCATCAGTGAATATTTTCTGGGACAAACTAACAATGAGGCTGCAAATAGCTTGGTTCAAGAACTTCCATCAGGGCAGACAGTGCAAAGGAAAAACGCTGCATAATAAAGGCTACATCCCATTACAGCAATTGCTATCACAGTGTTAATCTGCAGAATAAAAAGATTTTGAAGTGTCAACCACTGGTTTACATTTTATAAGTAATATTTTATACAATAAATTCCAGTGCAAGAAAAGAATGTGGAGCCATTGAGATTTATTATAATTACCTTGGAATATACATTTGCTTTTATTTTTTTAAGGAATAGCTGTATATAAGTATTTATGTGTGTATTTTGTATATTTTATCAGGGGAAATGGTGAGAGGAGTCTAGATATATAATTTAATTGGATTTAGGAACTCTTTTTATAGAAATTCCCTCCACCAATACAGATTAATTATTATTCTGAAATTTACACTCTTAGGGTAGTTCATATGGTATTGCAGTTAAATGACTTGTCTGGGATTACAGTCAGTGTATAATATAATATAAACTCTAATCAAGTTTTCTTGACTTGAAAGGCAAGTATCTATCCATTCTGCATTTCATTTATTCATTTAATACATATACCTGTATTAGTATTCTCTTTATATAAATGTTAAATATGCATATATTTATGTATATTTACATATCTATATATAGTTGTTTTGTGAGTATTTTCAAGATAATACAACTAAATATTGTATTTAAAAATATTCATATAAGTAAAGGATTTATTTTGCTTTTATTTTTCATTTAGAAAACCCACTACTATTGACCTGATAATTCCAATCAAGTCTACACATGACCTTAATATTGTACCACACTTTAAATAATTTAGTTATTAGAAAAGGAAAACAACACATCTTCATTCATGACTGATGATTTTAAAAGGGAGGTGGACAAAATTCAATACAACATTCACTCTGAGAAAATTCACGTGCTGCACTATTAAAACAAATTAGACAATTAGAAATTTAATTAATTGAGCCTACTGATGTTAGTGGAATTCTAAATGAATACCCATTTTCAGGTTAACTAAATGTCTTCTGACTTGTTAACAAAAAAAAGTCTTCTGAGGCAAGTGAAGTAATGAAATTCTGAAAAAATATAGACTACAATTATATATATAATGAAGAATCACTGTTCTTTGGTTAAAAAAAATAACTCCTATCTATATTTTATTTGCATCCAACCTACATTTTCAGGCTTATTATTCCTCTTCATGCACTCCATCCTGTAGTCAAACTAGCCTATTTCCTGCTCACTGAACTTAATATTATATATATATTTTTTAGGTTTTCACAAGGCAGTGGGGTTAAGTGGCTTGCCCAAGGCCACACAGCTAGGTAATTATTAAGTGTCTGAGGTCAGATTTGAACTCAGGTACTCCTGACTCCAGGGCCAGTGCTCTATCCACTGCACCACCTAGTCGCCCCTACATTATATTTCTTGACTTAAAGGTTTTGCAGAAAATTTTTCCATTCTGTGGAATGTTCACTCTCATTTATGCCTCCCAAAGTCATTATTTTCCTTGAGGTATAGCTCTTGTCACATATTCTGTGAAGACTTCCTTGATAGGTTATTTTTTTGTGTAGATTATGTCTCTCTAATAGAATGTGGGTTCCAGAACAGGAACTGGAGTTTTTAGTTTTAGAATTTCAAGAACTGACTAATGGACATTTTACATAGTAACCACTTATTAATTTGCATTCATTAATTCAAATTAATTCAAAAGTGTATATATATATGTATATATATATATGTATATATATATATATATATATATATATATATATATATATATATATATGTATGTATACATATGAAAGGGAGATTTTTAATCAAAGAATTCCCCCTGAACATGCCCTGTCCCATTTGTCACTTTGGGTTTTTGTTCGGACAACTGACAACTTCTGGTTCATTTTAATGGATTGAGACTGGCTTTCACTCAAGTGAACCAACCCTTGCAGGATGCTGCCCCTCTCCATAGTCTATAAAAGTAAGTTGATAGCAAAGTCTGGCCCCTTTCAGTCCCTTTTTTCCCTTTTGTCTTTCATCTTGCTTTCAGTTGTAATCTGGATGCTGGGAGCTGAGAGCTGGGACTTTCATTCCCTTCTTCCTCCAGAGGCAGTTTTAGACCATTTAAAGCCAGAAGCACATAGCAAAAGTAACACATGCTTGCATGGGGTCTAAAAAAAAGAGTGTTCCCAAGTATAGGAAATAGCCCCAGGATGGCAACTACTAGAATGCTATTAGATTTCCTGCAGAAATATTTATGCCCATTCTACTCCAAAGGAAGTTCATAGACAGCATTGATGAATTCCAACTTTCCAAATGGAAAGTTAACAGAATTTAGCTTTCTTATTTCTGTGGAAAACTTATAGGCTATTTGCATGATTTATATATATTTTTCCTATCCACTTATCACCTTCTATAACTCTCTTGGGTGTCTTGGGTCTTTTCTGAATCTACTTGTGAGTTCCTGCCAGTCTTCAGAATTATCAGGATTTGTTGTGGCATAAAATAAAGCCCTCTTCTGTCCAGTATGCTTTTAACATGGCTTACAAAGTAGCTGGATGCTCTGATACCCACATTTGGGGGAAAAAGTAGATATAGATATATTTGAAGATTTTCTTGGAATAGTTTCAGTTAGAGAATCATCAGAAAGAGAGAATGCTTGTTTGTCTTTGTGTGTGTGTGTGTGTGTGTGTGAGAGAGAGAGAGAGAGAGAGAGAGAGAGAGAAAGACAGAAAAAGAGAGAGACAGAAAGACAAAAAAAGAGAGAGAAATATCAATCAGCTGTTCAACTAACTCTTTATTCAGGCTTTTAATATATTTCTCTTCCATATGATCCAGAAGTTTTATAGATCCTGAACTAAAAGGATCTATAAAGGGTAAGGATATCTATAAAGGATAAGAAACAATATGCTAAATAATAAATCCAAGCTCTCCCCACAAACACATTTTGTTTGGCAATATCCTTGCCCCGAATTCCATATATATATATATATATATATATATATATATATATATATATATATATTATATATATATATATATAATATACATATATATATATAATATACATATATATTTCCATATTGATCTTTATTACTTGAGGTAAGCACAAATCACTGATTAAAAAAAAAAACAACTTCTTGCTTCTCAGTTCTTGATTTGACCCAATTAGAGTGAAGAGTTTTTCAGAGGGTTATCTTATTAATAAAAGCTTTCTAAAGAGCTTTTGTAACCATACTGCTGGTCCACAGCAGTGTATGTGTGTGGAATAAAACCTCCTGTGTAAGCGATGACTTTAGATTTACAACCATATTGGGTAATCCACATTTAAAGTTTACAAATTCCTTTTATCATAGTAACCTGGAAAAACAGATAATACAAATACAAATAATTCCCATCATATAGATGACAAAAAGGAGTCTCAGAAATATAAAAATCACTTTTTTCATGATTACATAGCTATTAAGAATAAAAGTAAGGATTCGAATCCAGTTCTCTAGACTCAGGGCCAAGACTGTTCCATTTTGCCTTTCTACAATCAGCATAGTAAAACATATTTCTTGGGTTCCTTAACAGTTTTAATTGAAGAATAGATGCAAAGGACTTGGAAGTCTCATATCAATCTAGATATTTAAAAAAAGATTATTGCTTCATCGTTATTATTAAAACTTAAGTTTGGCGTTAGGGAGGACATTTGTAATTCCTGCTATTGCTACTGGTAGCCTTGAACTTGAGATTTCTGAATAGCAATAAAGCTAAAGCCAACTGTTCTCCATACTAGATCTAGCATTAACATATGGTTAGTCTCCAGGAATGGATGTCCACTAAGGGTGAATCACTCTAGCTCAGAAGAATGACAAAGATGAAAATATCCATTCCAGTTAGTACTGTTATTAAGTCCTTGCACTTTTAATCTGAGAAAGATAGGGAGGAAAAAAAGAAAGGAAAGAATAAATTAGAGAAAGAAGGAAAGATAGAATGAAGGAAAAAAGGAAAGGAGGAGGAAGAAAAAAAAGAGAGAGGGATAAAGAAAACAAAAGAGAAAGTAAAAATTTCAAGTATTTGAAGGATGAAGGATGAAAAAGAGTAGTTGTGACATTATAAACAAAAAAAATAAGGTGGTATAATAAACAAATAGAAATGAATTCCTGAAAACCACTGACTAATGTTATCTATTTTGCATTGTATTTTTATTTTTTGTTCATCACAATTATATTTCAATCTGATACCCTCGCACTTGGGAGTTTTCCAGCCACCTGGAGACTGACACTTTTTCTGTAAAATAAATAAGCCCAGTTTTCAAAATTTGAATCAAATTTAAAAAGTATGCATTTTTTCTTCTATGGTTGATCTGATAATATATCACATACCGGAATCTATGTAGCTTAGATACTTTCTCTTATGACACTTCACAGTATAGTTTGATTATCATGATGTGGGAACTCCATTTTTCGGTGTGATCTATCACAACCCATCCATGCCTTCTCATTCTGTACAACTCTTGCCCATATATTATAAATCTTTCACGAGATCCTAACTAGTATGCTGAAGTCCTTCCTCAAAAACTCTTAGCACTGCCTGGATACACATGCATTATTTTTCTTTCTCATTCTCTATAAATGATCAGATACCTCTTTTTCTAGTACATTTCTCTGATGATATCCTTTATGCTATTTTTCTGGAGAAATTTTCTTTCTGTTTGGAAATATATTTAAACCTACTCAATCTCACCACAGTGTAGTATGGTAGCAAAAACACTGTATTTGGAGATAGAGGTTCTGAGTTTGAACCTTAAACCTCCCTACTTAGTGTTGCTTTGGGCAAGTCACTTAATCCTTTTGGGACTTAGTTTACTAATTTTTAAAATAAGGATGGCTTTATGATTCTCTTTCAGCACAAAATGCATAATTATCTGACTTAATGGCTCCTCATATTCTCTTTAGATAATGTTCAACTTTGATTTTTTCAGAGACAATGGTATTCCATAACTAATAGTTGTACTATGGTACAGAAGATGAATACCAAAATAAAATAAATGAGACTTTGCCTCAGGAAGAAAGAGAAGTCAATTAAAAAAAACAAACAAACAGACAAACTTCAATTCCTCAGCTTCCACACACATAATATATCCGAGTATCCTATTCAATTATGAACTCGGTTCACTGACCATGTGATGTATTTACTTAAAATATTTGTACTGATATACCTGGTCTATTGTCTCAAACTGGATAATAACAATATTTCCTCCATTTTTCTATGTTGTATATTAAACCCATGAATGATCATGTACCTCATTTAAGAGTTCTGGATAAAGTTCTAGGACTTGATGTAATTAGAAGACTTCACCAGTTATAGGGAATCTCTCCTCTTTTTGGTTTGCATGCTGGAAACTGTTTATGAAAGTTTATGAAACCTTTGTTTTGCCCATATTTACCTATTTAGAGTACACATAGCCTGATACTTATTACTAGTTATTATTAATAACAATATTATTTCTATTCTAATATCTTTTGTGACTCATAAGACTCTTATGAAATGTACAGTCAATGAAAAATAATTTCTTAGAAAAGAATCTTCAAAATTTGTTTGCCAACCCTTATGCATATTTATACAGAACACTCAATAACAACAGTAGAATCTTATATTCATGGAATCACAGACTTTCAAAGGATAAATTATACCTTTTACTCAATTGCATAATTGTGCTATTGAAATCTATAAAATCTCATTTGTAAAAATCTATTTATTTGCTTCTCATGTACTCATCAAGGATACTATCATTGCATGTGGAGTTACTCTCAATGGTTTTATAAAATACATAGGGAAAGGAGTTGATGGTTATAGATATTTGATTATTTTTTCAGTAACAATGAGATTCATGAATTTTTCAGGTATTTGAAACATTTGTCACTTTTAGGTATCTTGATAATCTAACATCAATGCCATGGAAATTGTGCCACTTCAAAGAAATCCTTTTAAAATATTTAGTCTAGTTTAGCTTTTCATTCTCTTTTTATTTTCTTCAATGCTATTCCTTCTGCCTACAAGCTGTAGACTATTTTGCAATGCAAGTAAAGTGGTTCCGCAATCACTGGTGGAGAAAAGAATTTGTTCAAGAAACCTTGACAAATCCTTTCCATTGTGTGTTTGTGTTTGTGTGTGTGTGTGTGTGTGTGTGTGTGTGTGTGTGTGTGTGTGTGTATATTTTCTTATTTCAGTTTCCTCATTAAATTTCCTCATGATCTGACTCAAATTTTTCAGGGAGGGATTTTTTAAAAATTTCTCTCCTGTGCTTCATACCCTTGTATGAAGATAGATTGCGTCTAATCTCCCTTATCTTCCCCCCATAGAGTTTTATATATGAGATTTTATTTTATACCAGTGCCATCTTTGACTTCCATATCCCTCAAGGTGGCAACAACATCTAACAATTTATGGAGTCTTTTTGGCCACCCTAACATACTGATTGACATCAATTAATATTAATTTGACAATAATGATAGTCTATATCAATGTCTATTCTTATTTATTTCCCATTTTAAGCATCAATAGCTTGTTTAACAAGGTCAGGTTAGAATTGCTTCACATAAGTATCAAATCCTCTTACTTTTCTTTTTCTATTTTATTGATTTTTTTTATTTTTCCAAATACATGTGATGAAAGTTTTTCAACATTCATTCAAATCCATATGTATATTTTTAAGTTACAAAATTTACTTCCATATTCCCCTCCTACAAGTTAATTTTGTATATACACATTTGTGTTAAACATGTTTACAGATTAGTCATTTTCAGTATGAGGAATTAGGATTAAGGGAAAGAAATATATAAGAGATAGTTTTTCAAAAGTGAATGTAGTGTTCATCACATTCTGAATGGTTTTTGTTTTGTTTTGTTTTATTTTTCTTTCTCTGGATGTAAATAGAATTGTTCATAGACAATCTAATAGGGTTATCCTCATCTCTGAACTATGGAGAGGAGCTGCATCCATCAAGGTTGATGATCTCACATTTTTTTTTAATGTGTACATTGTTTTCTTGATTCAGCTCCTTCACTCAGTGTTCATTCATCCCATGCTTCTCTAGAATAAAACCATTTATGGTTTCTTATAGAGCAATAGTATTCCATAATATTTATGTACCATAACCTGTTTAACCAATCTCCAATTGATGGACATCACCTCAATTTTCAATTACTTGCCACTACAAAAAGAGCTACTATGAATATTTTGGAACATGTAGGACTTTGCCCGCTTTTTATGATTTCTTCTGGATACAGGCCTAGAATTGGAATTCAAAGTGTATGAACAGCTTTATTGCTCTTTGGATATAGTTCCATATTGCTCTCCATAATGATTGGATCACTTCACAACTCCACCAGCAATGCATCAATGTCCTAATCCTCTCACAACCTCCCCAACATTGATCATTTTCCCTTTTTGTCATCTTAGTCAATTTGATAGGTGTGAGGTAATACCTCATAGTTGTTTAATTTGCATTTCTCTAATCAATAATGATTTAGAGCATTTTTTCACATAATTATATATAGCTTTAATTTTTTCACTTTCTTTTCATATCCTTTGATCACTTATCTATTGGGGAATGACTTGGAACAATAAATTTGATGCAATTCTCTATATATTTTAGAAAAGAGATCTTTACCAGAACTCCTAGTTTGTGAAGATTAATTTCCAGCTTTCTGTCTTCTAATTTTGGCAGCACTAATATTATTAGTATAATACCTTTTTAATTTAATATAGTCAAAATCATTGATTTCACATGTTATAATATCCTCTGCTTTTTGTTGGTTATAAATGTGTCCCCTTTCAATAGAACTGATAGATAGAATATTTCTTGGTCTATTAATTTATCTATGATGTTGCTGTTTCTGTCTAAATTTTGTACTCATTTTGACCTTATTTGGGTATAGGTTGTGAGATGCGGGCATATGCCTAATTTTTGCCATACTATTTTTCAGTTTTCCAAACAATTTTTGTCAAATAGTCAGTTCTTATCCCAGAACCTAATGTCTATGGGTTTGTCAAACAATAGATTACTGTAGTCATTTACTACTATTTCTTTTGAACTTCTCCTAATCCATTGATCCATTACTCTATTTCTCAATCAGTACCAGGATGACTGACTCTTTAGTTTTAGATTTGTTAAATCTAGGCCTCCTTCCTTTCCAGTTTTCATCAGTTCCCTTGCTATTCTTGACCTTTTGTTGCTCCAGATGAATTTTCTTACTATTTTTTCCAACTCAACAAAATAATTTGGCAATTTTATTAGTATGGAACTGAATAAGCAATTTAATTTGAGTAGAATTATCATTTTTATTATATTACCTCTAAGTATGAACAATTAATGTTTTTCTAATTATTTAGATATAACTTTATTTGGGTGAGAAGTACTTTATAATTGTGTTCATTACAGTTTCTGGGATCATCTTGGAAGGCAGATTCTCAAGTATTTAATGTTGTCTATAATTACTTTAAATGGGATTTCTCTTTCTATCTCTTGCTCTTGGGCTTTGTTGTTCCATATATAGAAATACTGATGATTTGTGTGGGCTTATTTTATATCCTGCTACTTTGCTGAATTTGTTAATTTTTCAAGGAGTTTTTAGAGATGGTTTTCTCGGGTTCTTTTAAGTATACCATAATATTATCTGCAAAGAATGAAAAATTTCCTTCCTCATTGTCAATTCTGTTTCCTTCAATTTCTTTTTCTTCTCTTATTGCTAAAGTTAATATTTCCACTTCTATAATGAATAGTAATGGTGTTAATGGGCATCCTTGTTTCACCCCTGATCTTATTGCAAATGCTCTGAGTTTATTCCCATTACATATATTATTTGTTCATAGATTTAGATAGATATTATGTATTATTTTGAGGAAAGCTACATTTATTTATACACTTTCTAGTGTTTTTAACAAGAATGGATATTGTATTTTATCAAAAGCTTTTTCAGCCTCTATTGAGATAATCAAATGATTTCTGTTGGTTTTGATATTGATATGTTTAATTATGTGAATGTTTTCCTAATATTGAACCATCCCTGCCTATCTGGTATAAAAATCTGACTTGATCATGGTGTATTATCATAGTAATAATTTGCTGTAATTTCATTGCTAAAATTTTATTGAAGATTTTTGTTTCAATGTTCATTAGAGTGACTGGTCTATAACTTTCTTTGTCTGTTCTAGTTCTTGCTGGTTTATGTATGAGCTCCATGTGAGTGTCATAAAAGGAATTTGGCAGAACCCCCATTTGTTTAAAAAATAGTTTATGTAAAATAGGAATTAATTGTTCCTTAAATTTTTGGTAGAATTCACTTGTAAATCCATCTGGATCTGAAGACTTTTTCTTAGGGTGTTTACGGATTGTTTCTTCAATTTCTTTTTCTGAAATAGGGTTATTTAAGTATATTATTTCCTCTTCTGTCAATCTGAACTATTTTTATTTTGGTAAATATTCATCTATTTCATTCAGGATATCAAATTTATTGGCATACAGTTTAGCAAAGTAGCTCTAAATTATCTCTTTAATTTCTTCTTCATTGAGGGTTAGTTCACCTAATTTGGTTAGCTTCTCTCTTTTTTTAATCAGACTAACCAAAAGTTTATCTATTTTATTGACTTTTTTCATAAAACCAACTCTCAGTTTTATTTATTAGACCAATGGCTTTCTTGCTTTCAATTTTATTAAACTCTCCTTTGATTTTCAGAATTTTTAATTTGGTATTTAGTTGGGGATCTTTAATTTATTCTTTTTCTAGCATTTTTAGTTGTGTATCCAATTCATTGTTCTCCTCTTTCTCCATTTTATTCATATAATCATATAGAGATACAGAGTTTCCCCTCAAAACTGCTTTGACTGCATCCCATAAACTTTGGTATGATTTCTCATTATTATCATTTTCTTGAATATAATTATTGATTATTTATATGATTTATTGTTGACCCACTTATTATTTAAAATGAAGTTATTTAGTTTCAATTGATTATTGGTTTATCTTTCCATGACCCTTTCTCTTTCTTACATGTAATTTTTATTATATCATGGTATGAGAAGTGTGTATTCCTTCTGCCTTTCTGCATTTGATTATAGGGTTTTTGTGCTTTAGTACATGGTCAATTTTGTTATAGGTGTAATATACTGCTGAGAAAAGGTATATTCTTTTCTATCCCATTAAATTTTCTCCAGAGGTATATCATATCTATATTTTCTAAGATTTCATATACCTTCTTTACTTCTTTCTTGTTATTTTGTGATTAGACTTATCTAGATCTGAAAGAGGTAGATTGAAGTCCCCCATTACTAAAGTCTATGTCTCCTTGTAATTCACTCAGCTTTTCCTCTAGGAATCTAGATGCTATACCGATGTGTTCATACATGTTTAATAATGATTTAGCTTTATTACCTATGGTGCCTTTTAAGAAGATGTGGTTTCCTTATTCCTTTTAATGAGATCTATTTTTGCTTTTGCTTTATCTGAGATTAGGAAAGCTACCCAAATTTTACTCCATCCTCTCACCGTTACCCTGTGTATGCCTCTCTGCTTCAAATGTGTTTCGTGTAAACAACATTTTGTAGGATTCGGGTTTTTAATCCATTCTGCTATCCACTTCCATTTTGGGGACAGTTAATCCCATTCATATTTACAGTTTTATTTTTCTAATATATTAGTGACTTTAACCACTTCTCCAAAAAGTTGATAGTTTGACTATAGTTTTAGAATTTTGAAAGTGGTATCATTTTCTGTTGAAATATAACCAACTTGATGTTGTATGATGATGAAATGTGATGTTTTGTGATGTTTTGTAACTAATGAGAATTTTCAAGATAAGTAGGCATGAGACTTCTGCAGAATATACAAGCACTTGGTCTCTCTTGTTCCTTATTCTTGAAACATTTTTTTAACCATTATCTGTATAGAAGGATTATGGGTATTATTGATTACACTGAATTCACTGAGTATTGGTGTATATATTGAGCTGATCTACTTCTAAAGGGTGGAAACAGTAGGATTATGTGGAAGTTATAGGACTAAATATAACGGAAAACTTTCTATTAAATGAGCCATGATAAATCACATAATGAATATTTCATCAATGGATTTTAGAAAGATGATTTCTATTTTTTAGGGCATGGGTTTCCAGGATTTTCTTCCTGCTTTAAGATGTTGATATTCTGTGCTTAGCTGGTCATTTGAAGACAGATAGAGTCTGTGGTTAATATCATACTTAAATTTTTTTCAGCTTGGTAGAACATTTCAAAGATTGTTCTCTACTATCAAAGCCTTTGAAATCCTAGTCCTACTCAGTAAGAACACATTGAGGAAGCAATATGGTATGGTGCAGAATCATTCTCCAGCTCAATAAGGAAAACCTTCAATTTCATGATCAGTCTGATTCAGGCATATTCTGGCTATGTGACTTAATAAAAGTCACTTAGCCTCTCATTGTCCTAAAATGTTCTCTTGTATTATGAATTGCAGAGAAGTTCACTTGCATTAGTAGTTCTTCACTAGGAACACACAGATTTAGTTTTTAAAAAAGGGTGATTACAAAAAATAATATTCCAAATAAGTAATTAATTGATGAGGATGGAGTGGAGGTATGCATGTATTAACATTGAATGCTTTGAATGGATAACTGAATAATTCATTTTAAGTACCTTCACCCTAATAGTAACACTAATTTATATATATATATATATATATATATATATATATATATATATATATATATATACACACACACACACACACACACACACACATATATATATATATATATATATATATATATATATATATATACATATATGAAGATATAGATATGCCAGTCTAGTTAGTTATCTGGCTATCTAAAGCAGTTTTGCTTCTTATCTTTCCCATTACAGGATGAGTTCTTTGAGGGTAGGAACTATTTAATTTGCCTTTCTTTGCATCCTCAGTACTTAGAACATTGTTCAGCTCATGGAAGAGCTTAATTAATGTTTTTCACTGAGGGCTTATGCCTAATTTAGAACATTATGTGCACTAGGCACATCATTTATTGGAATAAGATGAAATTTTTAAAATTTATGCTTAATTAGATTTAATTAATTACATATAAAAAATTATTAATTAATCAATGGCAGTTAGTAAACACAGTTCACTTAATTAATTAGTTAGTTAATTAATTTAACTGATTAATTTCATCAGATCTTTAATAGTTTTTAAAAGTTTCCTTATAGTTAGTGATGGCTTTGGCATCATCTATACAGCAAGCAAAGAATTAAAACAAATGATAGATAAATTTTCATGTTTTCAGAGAACAACTTTGCAAAGGTTGTGAGCATTAACAAAGTGTTTAGGTAGTATTCCACTGACCAGGAATTTCAAGTAAAATATTGAAGGAGAATGGGAAGGGAATTGAAGTAACTGTATATTTAGTTAAATCTTCAATAACTATTTTTAATTATGACAGATAATGGTTTTACATCATGTATCTCTGAAGTTAAGATTCTCAAAAAGTTCTAAAAATCTTCCATCCAGTAACTTATAAGAATATTTGTTGATTTGGTGCTAAAGGCAGCCAATTAATGTCTGCAATTTCTGCTGCTTTTTTTTTTATAAAAGATGACCTTGACATTCACAGCATATAGGTTGAAAATGTCTTCCTGAATGGAGAAATCTACAAATAATCTACCTTGGACAGGCAGAGAAAAGATTAGATGTGATAACATTAGGTTGACTTAAAGAAGAGAAACAAATTTGTAGGTTTTTGACAAAATCCTGATACATCCAAACTCAGTGTTAGAAGTCTGTAGTCAAAATGCACTCCAAAGACAGCAGCAAGTGCATATTCACTGGCTCACCAGTCATAAGTAGAGACCTGGGAGGAATTCTTCCCTGACCATCTCCAGTTCCTTTCTACTTCTTTGTCCCTCACCTGTATAATATCCTTAAACTGGCTTTATTTTATGCAAGTTCTTCTGTACTCCTGTAAAAATCAATCAGTCAAGCTTGACTATATTATTAACATACTATGTTCCATAAATATTTCTAAGCACTGAAAATTCAAAGAATTTCAAAGAAATAATTCTTTCCTTGAAGGAGCTTACGTTCTAGAAGGAGATACATAATAAACATGTATATATTAGATACATATAGAGTAGGTAGATAGTAATCTTAGAGAAAAAGACATTAACATCTGAAGAGTCCAAGAAAGACATTGTGCTTAAGAAAGAGTTTGAACTGAATTTTAAAAGAAGTTAAAGATTTTAAGGATAGTGAGGACAATCTTTCACATGTAGCATGAGAGTGTCATAGTGTGGCTTAAAAAAGAAGGCAGAATAAGCATCTCTAAGTCAATTCTTTTCCTACCCTTCTCCAAGAAAAATTTTATTTTCTGTCAAAAAAAGGAAATTGCAAGCCTGAAGCTACTGCAAAACCAAAAGAAATTGAAAGTCTGAGTAGAGTGGAATCTTCCTCTCATCATCTAACTGTCCCTGCATATCCCCCCACCTCCCCACTGCAGAGCTTTGATCTCCACCAATGAGGAAACAGTCTCACACATGTGCTTTGAGCTTGAGTTACATAGGAGTAGCAGGTGAGTAGTAAAAACATCTCAGGAATGAGATTGTTAATCCAAAAGAACAGAGATAGGAAATTTAGGTTCTTTTACAAGGAACAACATGTAGGCTCATAAAGTTTAATCAAAGAATGAATGGAAAGGAGTAAAGTGTAAGTACTTTGGAAAGATGAGAAAGGTTAGGTTGTAAAGAGCCTCCACAAACTTGTCTATTCAAGAAAAGAAGACCTTAAAGCTAGCTCAGGTTCAATGCATAATTTGGGCCAGCATTTATCAAAAAAGAAAAGAAAAACAAGCTATATGCAGCTAATAATTTAAAATCTGATTTTTTCATTTTCCTTTATAAACAAAAAAAAGAGAAGATACTAATATAAATCAAGGACATAATCAAATGATGGGAGAGGTAGGAGAGGGAACATTTCATCCCAGTCCACTGATGTTCCTAGGTCATTATCCCCGTAGGAATACCTTTCTGCCTCCCAAGTTGCAGCTTATTACTTTTTTTTGAAGAGCTGCTCGTGTCTTCTAATGGGTTCCTGTCTCTAGTGATCTATGAATTATTTTTTAATCCATCTATTCTCAGCTGAGCTGCTACTGACATCTCCCCCTTGTTAGATGAAATGGAGCTTCTAAACTAGTCCTTACTTCTCTTTTTGTATATCTAGCTCCTAGTCCCAGGGAGTCATAACTATTTTATATTTTATATTTAAGGTCAAACTGATCTAGAACCTCAAAAGGTCCCTTTAAATCAATGAGATTTTTGATTTGAGTTTGCCTTCTGTCAATAACAATTTTATAGACTCAATGCTTTTTGAATTAAAGTAACTTCTATCATATCCCTGGATACTAGTGTGAGGACCATGTATATTTCATTACAGAGAAAAAGAATCCATTTGCAGAAAGGCATGGGAACAGTTTTTGAGGTAGGGTTGTGTTTGTGTGTGTGTGTGTGTGTGTGTGGTGTGTTTTTGTTGTTATTATCATTTCAGTACTGAGGGGGAAAAGTAGGAACACATTAGTTAAATAGAGAAATAGGAATGTAATTATTGTGTTGTAAGAAATGATCTAACACATTCAGAGGTACCTCATAAAACTTACATGATCTGATGCAGAATTAAATAAAGAAAATTAAGTGAAAATATGCACTGTAACCACAATAATGTAAAGACAAACAAATTTAAGAGATTTCAGTCTTCTCAGAAATGTAGTAACTAATTATGATTTGAGAAATCTAATGATAAAGTTTGTCTCCCAATTAATGATAGAGAAAAAGTGCACTAGAGGTACAGACTCAGATGTACATTTCTCAGGTATGGCTGATGTGTTGATTTGTTTTTCTTATATTTATTATGCTACAGAAGAGAACTTCTATTGGATAAGGATAGGGACTGTCAATAGTGGGTGAATAATGACAGATAATTTGAAAAAGAATTAATAAAACATTAAAAAATACACAGAAGAGAGCAGAAAAAGTTCCAAAAAGAAACATGAAAAAAAGAAAGACAACAGCATTGAAATGTTCAAGATAGAATTGTGAATTTATCTAACCATAACAAAAATCAGTTTTAATTGTATAAATAATTATATATTTGTATAAATCTTCATTGCATGAATAGATAAAATGAACCTATTATTTGAACCAGAGATTGTACTTGCTTAATATCTATCCCCAATAAGTCTTAAACAAAAAGAAAGGCTCCCCACATGAGAAAATATTTATAGCAGTGCTTTTATGATAAGTCAACTGGAAAAATATATATATATATATATATATATATACATATATATATACATAAAATTAGATTTGGAGGCTAAAATTATGGTATAGAATGATACTGCAATAAAAAATGAAAAAAAAATGGAAAGATTTACATGAACTGGTGAAAAGTGAAGTGAATAGAACAAGGGATACAAAATATATAATGACTACATCAGTTTAAGTGGAATGAACAACTACTATAAAACAAGGATAGAAATGGAAAACTTTTGGTCACAAAAAAGAAATTTTAAAAAATCTCTTTTTCCTCATTTTTTTCCAGGGGAGGGAGAAGAAATGGGTATAAAATATTGCATAGGATGAAATTTTTTAATATATTGATTGTTTTATGATTTTCTCTTACTCTTTTTCTTGCTTTTCTTTGAAAATAATATCTGGCATTGACTTAGTGCTGTTTTTTAATTTGATCCTTAAAATAAACTTGAATATAGTTGTTATTAGTATTCCCATTTTATGGATGAGGAAACAAGTTATGACAGTTTAAGTGACTTGCCCCGAATTACCAAGCCAATAAATATTTAGGCAGAAATAAACTCAGGTCTTCCTGACATCCCATATGCTATATCACCTCGCTACTTTATTTCCTATAAATAATAATTTTTTCTCTTTTGAGTCTTTGACTATTTCTTGATGTTTGCTAAATTCAATATTTTTTTAAATAATGGTAGAGTTTCAACTTGGCAAGGGGGAGGGGTGAGGTAAAATGGATAACTTTTGTCCTGTATTCCTACATGTAATGCCAAATAGGAAAATATGTGTTGCATACAGGAAAATATATAGAACCATTATTACTCAGAAGCATGTAAAATAGCTTTCTCATCTATGCAACTGTTGTTATATCTGTATTAGAGTCACTTCAAGGAAAAAAAATGAAGGTTTTTCTGATGTATCCAATTTTATAACTTCAGAGCTTTCCTTAACTCTTTTCATTTCCTCATTTAATTTTATCTAATCAGTATTATCCAGTAAGATAAAGTTTTATTGGGCATATTTCTCCAACATTTCATTCACCTGTTTCCTAATTCACACTTAGGAGTCCATAAAACTATTTCAGGAAAACATTATCAACTATCCCTTAGACATCTATCTCTATTGGCATGTCCAATATTCATCTTAAATTCAATTTGTTTGGTGCAGTTAGGTGGCACAGTGGATAGAGCACCAGCCCTGGAGTCAGGGGAACCTGAGTTCAAATCCAGCCCCAGACATTTAATAATTGCCTAGTTGTGTGACCTTGGGCAAGTCATTTAACACCAATGCCTTAAATGTAAAAAAAAAAAAATCATTATGTTCAAAACCAAACTCTTTATCTCACTCCTTACATCCACTTATCCTCTAAACTTCTTATATCTCCTATCACTTCTATTTACAAACTCAAAGTCACTGTAACTTTTCCTTTTTCTTCATCACCTTCACTGGAGAATCTTTTGCTTCTTTTATCCCTAGTGATTAGCAGGGTTCCTGAAACATAGTAGTAACTCAATAAAATTTTACTGAATTGAATAGTAAATCATTTGCCAAACTCAGTGTACCACCCTAATTAAGGTCTGTAAGGCATCTCTCCTGAACTACTGCATCAATCCCCAAATTGGACTACTCTCTGTAGTTCCTACTTCCCACAGCTATCAAAATAATCTTCATAAAGCACAAGTTTATGCTTGCTTTTGACATATTCTTAATCTTGAATGACTCTCCCTCATCCCCAGGAAAAAAAGGGTAAATGATGATAATGATGAGTATATCATTCCCCTGCCTAAAAGTGTTAGTTTCTCTACTGTCTATATGGATAAAATACAAACCTATTATTTTGATGTTTAAAGCTACATATAGTCTCATTTCAACCTGCTATTCTTGGCATATTGAAAATTATGATAATCCATATAATCTGGGTCCTACAGTAATTGGACCACTTGATTTTCCCCAAAATCAGGTACTCCAGTCATAATTTTCTTTCAATTGTCCAGATAAAGCTAATAAACTTTTTTTATAGGCATTTTGATAAGTATTTCAATTTATTTGGTTTATTTTGTAATACTATATTTTTAATTTTATACATTTAGGAATATTATTCTGAATAAATTATAAGCTTCACCAAACTGCCATAAGGGCCCATAAAACAAAAAGCTAAAAAATCTCTACAATAAAACTTTTCTGATCTCAGGCTAATAGTGCTCCATCAAATAATTGTCAAACTATTTATATATTTAATTATTTCTATTTTGTGTTATTGTATCTTTATTCTAATGTCCTTTACTGTGTACTGTACATAGTTATTAATAAAGTACTTGTTAAATTTGATTTTATTTGTTCATTTATTTCAGTCATGTCCAATATTTAGTGATCCTTTTGGGAATTTCTTTGACAAAGATACTGGAATTGTTTGCCATTTTATAGATGAGGAAACTGAGACAAATAGAAATAGGTAACTTACTCAAGAGGACATAATTACTAAATATCTGAGGCTAGATCTGAACTCACAAAAACGAATCTGGGGGCGGCTAGGTGGCACAGTGCATAGAGAACCAGCCCTGTAATCAGGAGTACCTGAGTTCAAATCCAACCTCAGACACTTAATAATTACCTAGCTGTGTGGCCTTGGGCAAGCCACTTAACCCCATTGCCTTTAAAAAAAAAAAAAAAAAAAAAACCTGAATCTGACTTCCAGGTCCATCACACTACCCATTGTCATCTGCTATGCATACAATTATGTGATACTGTGGATAGAGCACTGGACCAGGAGTCAGGAAGAACTGCATTCAAATTCAGTCTCACATATATGCTTCATTTACTAATCTTCTTGGACTTCACTAAACTTCTGTGTACTTCAGTTTTCTCATCTGTGAAATGGGGATAACAATGATACATACCTACTGAATTGGTTGTTAGCATAATATAAGATAATATTTATAAAGCACTTTACAAACCTTAAATGCTATATATAAATAGTGCTAGCTATAATTATTATTTTCAACTTCACCTTTTTTGGTGAGGGGTTTTCATTTTAAATTAGGGATGTCTCAAAAGCAAACAGAAAATAGTTTAAATTCTAAAAATATCAAGCATTATTGCTCTAATGCCAACAATAACTAAATCGTGCCTACCTATATATGTGTGAACCTGAGGTAACTTTACATCAGCAATATCTCCACGGCAGTAATTTTGCAGCTATTTTGATTTTTTTCCTTTCTTTTCATTACCAGTATTTTGTTATTGTGCAAAATGCTTGTAATTTTGAAAAACCCTGATGGGTCTTAACAGAACATATGATAGAGTCAGTACAAATGAACGATTTACCGTACCTATCAAATTAGCACCAAAGCTTTTTGCATTCTTTTCAACTCAAGACTCAGATAAATAGTGATGATAATGAGCAGTGGTGAATAAAAATAACACAATTAGATATTTCATTTACAAAGCACTTTCTTGTCTCCAGGTCTCTCAAGTATTTTTGCACCTAATGCAAAGTTGGGGACTTTACTTACAACTGAGATGGCAGTACTGAAATGGAGTTTCTTGGTAACCATTTTGCAAAATGTAGGCAATCCTATGTAGAAAATAGAGCTACTGCTGTTGGCATCTGCTGAGAGAAGTCAAAGAAGTAGAGCATAGAAAAAAAACAATTTTCCAAGAAATTTCAATTTGGCCAAATTTTTAAATTGTTCACTTCAATGATTGTGGGCTAACCCAAAACAACCTTATTAGAGAGCCCTTTAGCAATTCAATTAAATCCAACTATCCTTTATTACATGTTTATTATGTGTCGAGAACTATACTAGATGTTGGAGATACCATAGCAAAGGCAAAAACAAAAGAATCCTGCCTTCTGGAAACCTGTTTACAGCTTTCCTATAATTTTGAATTTTAATAATTTCAAACTGACTTTGAATCTTAACTCTTACTGTCTCTATCACCTTAGGCATCTCACCTTACCACTGAGGCTGCTTAGATCCTTTCTAATTCCAGTACTTTCTAATTCTGATTGAACTTCCAACCTATGTCTACTTTTAAAGACATTTTCTAATGGGGGAGAAAACAATTCTCAGTTTTCTTTTACTCAGCACTAACCATTAGGATTAACATGGGACCTGTCCTTTCCAACTTTTCACAAGGCTTTTAATAGACACCTGCTATATAGGAATGTGTGTTTTTCATCTCCATAGAAAAGTGAGCTAGATTAAAAACAAAAGAAGAATCACCCAGGAAATAACCTTGAAAAAAGCTGGTTTAAACTTTTCTTTTAGCTGAGTAACCCTGCATATTTTTCATTTCTTGTCTGGTTTCAGTCAGATCATATACAAAATAGATATAGAGAGACGAATTACTAAAAGTGATGTTGTTTTTTGTCAGCTAAGAAAATCAAAGGTCTTTGGGGTATCTCTTCTCTCTCTCCTTGACTGCCTCTGTCAGATCTCATAATAAAATAAATCGCTAAAGAAAAAAATACAGTTTCAGCTTCCTCCGATTCTTTAGAGAGAGAAAAAATACCTTAAATTTATATGTGGTGCTGAGAATTATTTTTCATATATAATATATTCTGGTTTTTAAATAGATTTAAAATATATACCAAAGCTTCATTGTATTAAGGGAGATAATATCAATTTGATATCATTTTACTTGGGACCATACCCCAAAGAGATTTAATTATACCAGACAGAGCTCATGTATAGCACAGTCTAGAGTCATATGGTCTTAGATCTTGCTACAAAAGTGAAGGGTGACCAAACCTTAGTCTTTAACCACTAATTTGGGTTTGTTTTTTGATTTTTCTTTTTCTTTTTTCCCCAGACTGTCTTTTCCTCCTGGAGCTAGTTGCTATTATTTTTCCCTAAGCACTTCTCTTCTTTTGGGGAAGCAAGAGGAATATCAAAACACACACACACACACACACACACACACACACACACACACACACATGCATGCAACATTCAATTCCCTTTTTCATCTCATAAGCCATAGAGAACAATGAATATGTTCACCAATGTGGTTCTTTCTAAAAAACAGACTAAACCATTTCACCAAGTCATATTTTGGTAGAAGATCAATTTCTCTCCCCATTCACTTTGTTTAATGTCCTTAATCCAGGATGCAGTGATCTCTTTCAAAAAATATAACCTTTCATTTCAGCAGTTTTGCCAATTCCTATTACTTGCAAGAGATGTCATTATCCTCATAGTACAGTAGGGCATATTTTAAATTCTCTTCATCCTCAATCTTCTTGCAAACGAGAATCATCAACTCAATCTATAGACTACAAGCAATCCCACCTTTGAGATTGTCAAGCAGGTTACAAGATAAAGCTTATGATTCTACCCAAACTTGTTGATATGAGATATCTGAAGGTAATACACTTGGATAAAGCTTTTCACTACCACAGAAATCCTAGACATTTTCCTTAGTGAAAGACTGTTTTACCACAAGTACGTTGCCATTGACTCTTGTACCTATCCCCTGAATATTGAGATATAAATTTATTGAGCTGTGTCTTCAATTGTGATAAATACACCTCTGTGTATTCAATTTTCATAAAACTACTATAATTAAGTCACAGAGGTTACACTCAGCTGTCACAGTTCTGATTGGAAAGACAATCACTGATAAATAGATCTTATAGGGGAAATGACAAGATTTTCTGTTTGAGGGGAAGATTATTAAGGATATGTTTTTAAAAGAATAATTAAATTCCTTTTTATTTTAAGAAACAATTTTTGAAACATTTCAACAGGCTACTGTTCCAAGTAAAAAAAAAATTTCTATGAGCTATTAATGGTAGCAAAACTCAAAATTATGATAGCATACCATGGAGCAGAATTGAGATACTTTCCTACCATTCTCTTCCAAACTTTCAATGAGAGGCTTTTATTATTCAAATGACTTTTCCCTTTAGCACCTGCCCAGTTATGCAAGACAGCATTCATACAACACATCACTAGGTGTATTATCAGCAGATGACACAGTAATCATATATTAACCAAGAAAATTATAGTATCAATCTGTCCAAAACCATGAAGAATTTGTTAATGAGTGTCATTTTCCCAAAAGATCAGAAATGGAGCTATCACCTCTAAAAGGAGGAGTTTAAGACTTCTACTTTTTAGGAGACACTTGGGTAGCTGTGTTCAACTTTAAATAATTTCCTGGAATAATACCTCAGGGTTTCTTTTTCTCTGAGAATGCTACAGAAGTACTGTAATTTCTCATTTTTACATTTGATAAACATTTTTTAACCTTTAATAAAATATAGTTTTGTGAGAGGTCCTATGTAAGAAAATGATTCTTTTTCCTTGTTGACTTGAAGTTTTCTTAAGCAAATATGGCTATGGATATGTGATTTTTGAATCAATCAGTGCGTGCTTTTTCTAGCAGTGAACACTACAAGGTATCCTCATCCTCTCCTACTGAAGAAATCTTGCTCATGTATCATAAATCCTCCTTACATGAACTAAACAGGGTGATGGAGATCTTCAATGAAAATTTCAAGGACACCAGTGCAACATGAAGGCTGTTCATCTCTTATCTCTTATACAGATTGCATGACCCAGTTTTCTCATTTTTCTCTTCATGCCTATCTCTAGAATATCTTTTATACTGTTTTTCGACACAAAATCATTGGTGAAAATACATTGAAGCCTATTTAATACCTGTCATGTATCTTTTTCAAAAAAAATTATTTTATTTTATTTTCAGCTCTGAATTCCCTTTCTCCCTCTTCCCTTGAGAACCCACTGAGAACACATTCATCTATCTATCTATCTATCTATCTATCTATCTATCTATCTATCTATCTATCATCTATCTATGTATCTATATCTTTATCAACATGTACAATTAAGCAAAACAAATTCCCTCTTTATCTAGAAGACAGAGGGAGAAAGAAATATATGTGCAAGTGCACACAGCAGAGTGCATGTGCTTATGACTATATATGCACATATGTATATGTATATGTATTTTTAATGTTGCTTTAAATATTATGAATTGTTCTCCCAGTTCTGCTCACTTCACTTGGCATCATTTCATACAAATTTTCCAGGTTTTTTTGCATCTATTCCTTTTATTAAAAGTAGCATTCTATTAAATTCATATATCATAACTTATTTAACCATTCACCAAATGACAGGTACTCCCCTTAGTTTCCAATTTTTTACCACCACCAAAAAAAAGCTGCTATAAATATTTTCTGAACATGGGTTCTCTTTTCTCTTCTTTGATCTATTTCATCTAATAGCAATATCACTGAATCCAACCATGTATCAATCTACTACTGTATTTGCAACCTTTTACAACAGCTGCCTATTCTACTGCAAGTAATAATCTGGGTAAAATACATATTTCATCCACTTTTTAAAAATCACATTTGAATGAAAGGACTGATTTCATTTCTGTAAACACTGACCTCAGGGAAGCCCTCCAATAATATTTTTGAGGTTCAATAAAATCCATAGTATCTCCAAAATAAATAAGAGCATCAATTGAACTTTTCACAGGCTAACCTCCATGAAACTGTCAAATACCATTATTAAGCATATGGCTTCCTGATTTATGTCTCCCTTGATGCTGATACTCAGGACCCTTGAACAAAGTTATCTCTGCAGCTTCATCTTCAACCTTGGTGAACCCCCATATGGTGCAATCACTCAGATAATCTAGAAACATTCCCAACTAAATTGCCCAAGGTGCTGTTCTCAGCTCTCTTGCAAGTACATAATTCACAAACAATAAAGTTTCACTTATAAATCTAGAGAAGATAATTATGGTTCTAGCAGTTATCGTGACATATCATTTAATATTCACTATCCTGTCCCACATTCTAATGTTTGCCTTCAAGGTGCTCAGATAACTTGAGGGAGTTGCAGTATCTTTTTACTAATTTTTTTTCTTTTTACTAAACACAAAATGATGCCATGTAAATCATTTCCATCTAAAGGGATCAGAAAAGGAATGCCATAAAAATGAGTATCAGAATTAACATTTCAATGAAGATAGGGGTGAGGAGTAAGTACATTCTAGACTTTAAGGTAAATACACAATTGAATTGTTGTCCTGTCACAATCTGGAACCTTTTTATGTGGCTAGTGTCCAGAATTGCTGTCATCAATATAAATCTATAGGAATTAGAGATGCAATATATAATGCAGGCAAAATCAAATAGGCTATTTTGGCTCAAATTTAGAGTACATAAAGAGAAACAATATGGAATCAATCTAGAAAGGTTGGTCAAGATTTAAATTACAGAGGACCTTAAATATTTACTTGAGCAGTTGGCATTTTATCTTAGAAGAAATAGAAAGTCATTGAAAACTACTGAGACAGGGAAATGATACAATCAGAACTGTGCCTTAACCAAATTATTTTGGTAGCTATATATAAACTGTATAAGAGAGAGGGAAAGATTGGAATCGAGGGAACCAGTGAGATCTATTCCAATAATGTATTCAAGTATTGATGAACTGGGAGACATGTAGAGTTAAGAAAGAGATTTGAATAATGTAGGTATAGAATCTAAAAATACTAGATAAATAAGTATATAATGTGGAAAATTAATATGAGATTAAATTTACTTTAAGAGTACACATTGCCTCCAAAAACAATCTATTCCATTTTAGAGTTTTACTTCTTAGAATGTTTTTCTTCATATCCAACTAAAATATACCTCTCTCTACAACTTCTGCCTCCTTGTTTTTATTTCAGCAAAGGACTGAATTAAAAGCTTGATCCTTTTACAATGTCTAAGATCTTTGAATAATTGAAGAAAGCAATCATCATTTCCCACTTCCCCTCAAATATCTTATCACAGTAGTGAAAGTCTACTGTGTTTTTAATAATAGTCCTCTCATCATTGTAGTTAATTTGATCTAGATGAGCTCCAAGTGATCAAATCATGTTCCAAATATTGTGTTCACATTTTTGAAAGACTGAAAGGCTGTAACAAATCCAGATGGAGGAAAATAGACAGTGAGGAGATGTGAATCTATGCCATATGAATACTGGAAATAAAGACAAAAGTAAAGACATAGGGAAGATACAATCTTTGTCTTAAAACTTTTGAAAAGCTATACCATTTCAAAGGTATTACATTTCATCTGCTTGGCTATAAATTCACAGGGGTGTTTTGGAGTCATATCTAATGACTATAGGATCTATAAGTTGGAAACTGTCAAACATAAATCAGGGCTTGTTTCTTTGTCTAGAATTAGGAAAGTGAGGAAGAAAATGCTAACTATATTGACTAAACAAAATGTGTCTTGTCACACAATTATCCACATGAATCTGGAAGGGACCTGAGAATTTATCTAGTCCAATCTCCTTGGAGATTGCTTTAAGAAGAGGAAACTGAGATCTCAGGCAATTAAATAGAAAGCCCAAAGTCAGGGAGTTAATTAAGAGGACAGGATTTATCCCTGACTTCAAATCATATATGACCCTGGGCAAGTCATTTAACCTTGTTTGTCTCAGTTTGCTCATCTTAAAATGATCTAGAGAAGAAAATGACAAATCACTCCTATATCTTTATCAAGAAAACCCAAAAACTGATGTCACAAAGAACTGAAAATAATTGAACAATATGTATGTATATGTGTGTATATGTGTGTGTTCACATATGTGAATAGTTATCCTTTTGACTTGATCATAGAATCAGAACTGGCAAAGATCTAAGAGGTCAGATAATCCAACTCCTTCACTGAGGTCCATGTAAGTGAAATGATATTGTAATTTATGGATAACTCCATGTTATTTATGAATAATAAACAATATGAAATATTCCTCCAATTTCCAAGATTCCATTCCTTTGTAACTGAGATGAAAAAGCTCCTGAGCACATTGCAAAATTCAATCTGCTCCCATATTTTAACTCTCTCTTTATCTGGCTTTCTATATTAAGCTTTTAAGTCCCTAAGTAAAGTTCTTTGCTGATATTTTGATGAAGTGTTAAATCTTCCTCTGCTCTTCTTACAACTGACAATTACTTTTCCACTGCAGATTTAAAAGAGACTATTGGTGAGTTCGTTCATTGTAGTACCTTTCTTTGGCTCTAGATTCATTAAAATTTGCCAAAAAAATTTTAAAAATTTGTCAATATGATAAAAAAATCATTTTGTATTATGTTAGAAAAGAGTCAATGAATTTGGAATTTTTATTGTCCTTTTTCTTTTTAAGATACCGTATGCTTAACACTGGTGGCTTTCTAAAAGACTGAGAAATACAGATTCCTCTTAGAACATCATTTTTTAAAATTGTATACATCAATATATGACAGTCCTTAAAAAAATGTTCTAGCTCAATGTGAACTTTTACTTGCTTACAGTTAATATACTAATGACGAAATAGTTTTGTTAAATTAAGAAGCTTGAAAAGGCAAGATTTTTTTTCAAAGAAGTACTATGAGTTTTGTCACTCAAAGTGATATGAGATTATAATAACCAATAGCAAAAACCATATCTTCTTTTTTATTCTTGCTTGATTAAAAAACAAAAACAAACAAAAAACCTCCATGTAAAAGCAAATAACAAGGTATTTGCCTTCTGAAATAAAGCATTCACCCTGCCACTGAACATGTGGGAATGAGTAGGTGGAGAATAATAACCTTTCCTCTCTAGCATACCTTTGATTCTGGCTTAAATTCATTCACATGCTAGCAAAGAAATTCTTGGAAATTTCTAGAAAATAAGATAGTTTTTCCAGACATACAGAAGACTATAATCTCTGCCTCAGAAATGGAGGGCAAAAAGTAAAAAGAAAAAAAACCCTTAAATTTTAGTCTCATGGCATTATTATTGGGTTGTGTTTTGTTTGTTTGTTTTTTAGTCATTAGATATGGAGGCCATGACTAAAAAACAGAAAGGTCATTCTTATCAAGGTGAGGTTTGCTGAAGCATTCAGTATATCATAGAACACTGGAGCTAAGATGGCTAGAAGGTAGCAGGGAAGAGATGAAGCTGGTAGCAGAAAGAAATGGTCAATCATTCAATAAATTAACATTTACAAGAAAATGCTAGCAGTCAGGGGAAGGAAAGCAAAAGCAAAATAATCTCTAATTTCAAGGGAAATAATACCCATGAATTCTGAGTATGTATACACATACATGCAGCCAGTATAGGCATGTTTAAATATACACAGACATGCATATAGACATGTTCATACACATGTATGTACAATGTGCAGATTATCTACTCATATGCATAAACACATGCTCATATTGTTTTCCCCAGACTTCTTTGATGCATATTTATGTCAAGAGTTAAACAAATAGGCTGCAAAGGCCTGTCATATGTCCCATAAGAGGACTCTAGATTTGAATTAGAAAGACAAATTACTGTCTTGTTCTCCAGTGAGCAAGGCTGTTAGCCCACGTTCTGATTTCTATAAAGCAGAGATAAAATTCCATCCCTAATTCATAGGATTACATAATTAACAATGACAAAGTACTTAAAATAATGAATGATAAATCAAGCATGCTAAAATAATGGTATTTTTAATTGAAAATTTATGTGATTTCTGTTGAGATCATTCATAAATTCCTTCTACTCTACTTCAATCCTAAGTGACAGAATAGTGAAATATAGAAGTTATCCATAAGAAATTACTCACAGAAATAGAAATACATTAAACTCAGAAGAGAAACAGTCAGAATTAGGGAGAAGGAAGAGTAGCATTTAAGAAGATGGTAGAATCAAAGAGATAAAGGTTTGTAGGAATAGACTTCAGTGGAGGGAATATCAGGTGAAGCATAGATTAAAAGAGAAAGTATAAGAACTATTGATCATATCCAAGGCTAGTTAAAGTGGGTTGGGAAGAGCTGATTAGCCTGATGTCATTTCAGTTAGAACTTACTAATGTTGATCACATTCTTTCTATTCTATCTTCTATGTGAAAGGAGAGGGAACTTAGTGAATAAAAGAAGCTGGAAGAAAATGCACAATTAACAATCTATGAACATGGACAGAATAATAAAATGAATCTGTCCATGAAATCAAGGAGGAGATTAGAATAAATTAGAATGCAACATTTAGTAATATGTACTTTACAAATCACTTTCGTCCCTTTTTTTGAAGAGGACCAAAGACATCCAGTTGATGTCTTGGCTTGGACATGAATTGGATTTAAATGAGGCAGAGTTGCACAAAATTGTTATACACACTCTCTCTTCCTGAGTCATCAAAGTCCAGTGGCAGGACAAAACACAACATGACTAGTGATAGTCCAGAGAACAGTGAATAACTTTGGCATCTTTGATTTCTGACCAAGATCTAAATGTTCCACAGTGTCTGTTTCAGTCACATTCATGTCCATTGGAACAAATTGTTCTCATTTATCCATTCCACTGGGAAAAGTCTTCACATGCTTGGAGCAGACATTCCTCTAACTCACTGACAGGTTGCCTGTCAGATACCCTCAAACAGGTTTAGACCATCTGCCCAAGATGGTTTTACCAGGATATGGCTGCTGTGCATGCTACAGCAATTTAGAGACACTGGTGAGAGTTGGGGGGAGAGTTAGACACCAAAATTAGGTAAGCATCCCTGAAAAGGGATCAACAAGTGCTAGTCCTCCCTGTACACACCATACTTTTCCCATTTGTAAAGAGACAGTGGTTATTCAGTTAAAAATAGGGACTTATTATGCATCAATTAATGTTTTTAATATTGATACTTAATTGAAAGCATAGTATTTAAATACTTAAAGTTAACCAAATACAGGGAGAAATAGCAAAACGATCATTAGTAACTTCAGTGTCTCTTTTGAGGCTAGACTAATGTAATAAAAGATAAACAAGAAGAAAAATTAAAGACTTAAATAGGTTATTTTAAAAGTTAACAATAATTGGACTTCAACAATTAGTGATAAAAAATTGAAATGGAACTTTATAGCTTAAAATTAAACCAAGATTTTTGAAATAATATAAATATATACAAATGTTATATATCCATAAATATAGATATATATGCATACAGTACAAAAAATTTTATGTATAAATATATGGAATGATATATAGGTATAAATATGCATTACATACCCATGTGAGTGTGCATGCATGTTATATGTTATCATGTAAAACATTTTAATTAAAAAGTACATATGCTAGGATGTTGCTTACATGTCTCTATTCATATTGTGGTTCATGTTACTGATACTTGTCATGGTTCAGCAACACCTGGAACTGGCCCCAAAGCCTCTCCTCAGTCTAAGGCAAACTCTTGGTCTATCTGTATGAAAAGGGAAAAAAGTAATCCCTGAGAAACTCTGAGTCCCTGCCCTGTTCTGGTTAGCAGTTTCTTCCTCTTTTCTCTGCCCTCCCCCCAACCCCTACTCCCAAGATAAACTCCTGAGAATCTCTACTTCGACCAGAAGTTTCAAATTGTTCCTAGACAGAGATAGACCCAGGGAAATTTCCGCAATCCCTTCTTGCCTTCAGTTCAGCTATTTTGTTGACCTCTAGGTAATCCTACCTTGGGGACCTGTCAGTGGTCTGCCTTTACTGGGTAGAGGCAGTTTAAACCAATCCTGTGGCTTTTCCAGGAAAGCACTATCACCCTGATATAAATAACCTGTGACCTGTATATACAATACTAACCTAACTATTTGCAGCTGGGATGGAAGGAAATTATGTAACTTAAAAATATACATGAGCACATGTATGAAAAGATAAAAATGAATGAATGGCCAGATAAATAAACAAGTGAATAAATAGATAAATGAGTGAATTAATGAATGCATGAATGAATGAATGAATAAATAGACAGATAGATAGATAGATAGATAGATAGATAGATAGATAGATAGATAGCAAATAACCTGTGATCCTCTGTTCCATCTATCTACCTAGCTACCCCTTATCTGCCTGTTTATAACCTCTGTAATTCTCCTTTCTGGGAATCCCATCTGAGCAAGATAATATACTACTTTGATTGAAATTTCTGGACCCTGAATAAAATGCCTCATTATTACTATGCTGACTACCTAAATGATTTTAGTTTTTGTATATTTGACATATATAAATTTAAATGGTGACTAAGTAATTTCATTCTATTGGCTGTAGGTCAAGCACAAATAATAGTAAGAAACTATAATTTCACCAAAGCAAATTAGAACAATTAAAACAATATAATAAAACAGATCTTGGGAGAAAATTTTTATCTTCAAAAGAAAGAACAGGCAGATCAATGAAGTATCCTTAAACAAGCTAAAAAATAAGAAAAGAAAAAAATAAAAGCAGAATCAAGTGTGAAAACAGAGATTCTGGGGAAAAAACAAAAAAAAGTAATAATAAGCAAAAAGGGATCAAATAGAAAAATTGTTAGACAAGTCAATAATTTGTTATTTTTAAAAAGAGAAGAAAACTAGATTTTCAATTTTTTAAAGGAAAAAAAATTACAAAAAATGAAATAAAATAAATTAATAGAAACTATTTTATCAATTATGTCCTCCAGATGATTAAAAAAAAATATGGAAGAATAAGCTATAAAAAATGTAAGTTAGGGGTGGCTAGGTGGCGTAGTGGATAAAGCACCAGCCTTGGAGTCAGGAGTACCTGGGTTCAAATCTGGTCTCAGACACTAATAATTACCTAGCCATGTGGCCTTGGGCAAGCCACTTAACCCCATTTGCCTTGCAAAAAAAAAAAAAACCCTAAAAAAAAATGTAAGTTGCCAATATTGAGAATAACAGAATAATCTGAATAACTTAATACTAGAAAAACTTAAGGGACATGTCCTAAAGGAATTTCCAGAGATAAAGATCTCATGATCAGATATTTTACAATTAATTTTAAATTTATATAGTTTGCCAAATTAAAAGATATTGCCATTGTTGTAGGGGTTGTGGGAAGGTGGGTACCCTAATACACTTTTGGTGGAGCTATGAATTGATTCAACAATTCTGAAACCAATTTGAAAGTATATACTCTTCCTATTTGGTAGTACCAGCACGATATATATATATATATATATATATATATATATATATATATATATATATATATATATATATATATCCCCAAAGGGAGGTTTTTTTTTTTTTTAAAGGGAATAGGCCTATAAAATTCTTTATAGCAGCAGTGTTCACTGTAGAGGACAATTGAAAACAAAGTTATTTCTATCAATTGTGTAATGAATGAAAAAATGACGGCTGATGAATAAAATCAGAAATAATTCTGATCTAAGAAATAATTGAATTTTCAAATCTGAAGAAACTTGGAAAGACTTGAATGAACTAAGGCAGATGGAGTTTAATACAACCAAGAGAACAATTTATACAATGATTATAGTATTGTAAATAAATAAACTAAAAATCAAAAAAATTGAAAACATATGAATTCTAATCAATGCAATTATAATTTCAAAAGATAGATGATAAATTATATTTTCTACCTCTTGGCAAGGAGCAGATGGACTACATAAATGAGAATCCTTTTAATGTGTAACTTTGTATCTCTAGTAGTCCATGAAATACTTGTTCATATGCTTTAAAAATGTGATATAAAGTCAAATTTTTTAAAGTTGATTCATATTTTCTTCCATAAGTGTTGACTATAAATTTTTAAAATCAGTCATTGATATCAATATTCTGATAGAAAATTCTATTATCTAATGTATCTGAATAATAATCATGAAGAAAGCAATTGGATAATATTTTCACTAGGCAAATTTACTTCCTGATGCTGTACAATTAGTATTGAGTCTAGTAATTGTACAATAAGGAATGAGTATCCTAGGAGGTATTGCTTCTACTTACTGCTGACCTTTGATAAGTTGCCTAATATTAGAGCCTCAGTTTCCCTATTTGGAAAGCTATCATTAAAGATTAAAAGACTTCTAAGGCTTCTTTTAGCTTCAGATCAATTATTCCATGATCTCATGATTACAAAGAAATTAGTTAAATTTTGGTCTTTCATTATTTCTAAGGAAGTTAACAAAGTACATATGCCTATTTAAAAAAAAACCCTTTATCACTTTTGGAAAAAAGAAGTTAATTTTTAATTCTACAAACAATTTAATAATGCAAGAAATCAGCATATGCAATGGACTCATTCTAGATCTTGTCAACAGACTTGGACTTTCATTCTAGGGGAAACTGGCTGTTGGGCAAGTTATGCAACAACTCTAGATCTAAGTTCATTCTCTGTAAAATGAGGGACTTGGATCAGATGACCCATAAGGTGTTCCTTTTAGTTTTAAACCTATTGTCTTTAGTTATTTCCTATTTCTTGACAAGATAATCTTTCCATTATACAGTCCATAGCAAAGTGAATTCCTTGAGGATCAGAACTATTTTGTTTTTCATTTTAACTTTTTATTCCCTGTCCATACACTAAGCTTCATTACTTTGGTTTGTACTTGAATTGGTGAAATAAAAATATTTTAAGAGAAATATAATTTTTTTGATACTTGCCTATTAGGCAAAAAAACAAAAACAAAAACCAAACTGTTTAAAAGAAAGCCTACTTTAATGAATAGATAAGAGATCTGTAATTAGCATATCAAAGCAATAGCATCAACCATGCTGGTCTCTACTTACTTTGTAATTACATGGTTTGTATGTAAATGATACTTCTCCAGTGCTAAAAAACAGTTTGCTATCCCAAGAAAGTAAACATTTCTTTTTTCTCTCTTATTTATATTATTCGTTTGCTTAGTTAAATGCTTTTCCCCAGGATGCTGGGCAAGGTAAATTTTATTATCTAAATAATAGCGAATTTGGAATTCCTGAAGTTTGAAGTAATGCAATTTAGTCATTTTCTTTTTGTATGTTTCAGGTCTTCCACACACTATTAAATCCCTCCTTTGTCTCAAATGTCAGTTGCTAGGAACTAAGCTGAAGTGAGTTAAAACAAAAAAGAAAGAAAAATCAACTTCAAGATAGGTGTTCTTAATTCTTTTCCTTGAGATGGACCTCTTTGGCAATCTGGTAAACACCTTTTCAGAATAATGCTTTTAAATGCAAAAAACAAAAACACAAATTACCCAGGTTAATGGATTAACTGACTATTCTAAGAAGATTAAAAAAAAAAGGAAAAAACTGATAAAAAAAAAAGATGTGAGGGTCAAGGATGAAGAGACTTCTATTTTCCATCTGAAGTTCAGGAAAATCATGAAATAATTTCTAAGGAGGTTTGCAGCAAAGGAGAGCCTTCACTTGTTCTACTCATAGTTCCCTTTTTTGGACTGCTATTTCATAGAGAAATTATTCTTCACTTTCTTATCAAACTGAAAGAAGGGTCAAAATATTGCAGCACAATTGGTCTAATGCAAATAATTTTATAAAGGTGAAACAAAAAAAGTTAAATGGAACCAGGACACAGAAAATCAAATTAACTTAAGGGTCTCACTACGCACCCTTGGAAAGAAAGGTTATTCATTGCTGCAAATACAAAGTAGTCTCTGACTAGTCTAATTAATGAATAAAATTCTTGTCTTTTTTCAATAGACCTTTAAACTTTTTCAACTCAGTAGGTTAGAAAGGACTTGTCTGGGGAGGGGGGGGAGAGGAGGGAAACTAGGGCTTATGGTCTTAAAATGGCAGCCATTTTTTCCTCAATCTAGAGTCTGTGAAACATTTTTGACTCCACTACTAACACTCACCTCTACACACACACACACACACACACACACACACACACACACACGCACACGCACACGCACACGCACAGATACATATTTATACCATTGAAATGATCCAAATTCAAAAGTTCAAGAGAGAAGTAGGGTTTATCAAATAAATAAATAAATAAAATGATAATTTTTAATCACTTACCTTTTTCCTTTTTGCCCTTCATAAATTTAGATCTTTTATAAATACTCCTATAACTTAACCATTCATTCATTCATTTTTTTATCTTAGGAAATCTTGTTTTATTGAGAAGATAAGAATTATTTGTGATAAACACACTAAATGTGTAAGTATACAAGTTCACCATTAATTATGAAAAAAAGGTTCTTCTTAGTTGCCTAGTGAAACAAGACAGAAAGGGAAGCTTAGCTGAGTGTTTTTTTAAACATATTTTAGCAAATATTGCCTGTATATACATAATTAATGTGCTAATTACAAAGACCAAGGATTGGATTATCACAGACAAATAAGAGGCCAAGGAAAATAACATTCTAATGAGCTGCTCTCAATTTCCACCAATACTAGTTGAACTAGTTGCAGAATCAACTTCAATTACAACAGTCTTCTACCTCTATACTAGTCATACCTGATCACTTCAATATAGATATCTAAATTCTCTTGAGGACAAATACAGAATCTTCTACTGAAGGTGTTTTTTCCCTTTCTCTCTCCCTCAAAATAATTTACATGCTAGATGATTCTTGGGTCTTTTTCTTACCAAAGAGCAATTTTTTTTTTTCCCTGAGGAAAATTAAAGTGCTATTAAATTAAAGTGCTATATTTATATCTATGATATAATTATGATGTTTGTCCTTTGTTCTTGAAGAAGACCATGACATCAAGGAGAAGATAACATGATAAGCTCAAGAAACTGAAGAACAAGATAAGAAACCTGTCAGAAAGTCATAAAAGTAGTAAATGTGGAAAATAGGATTTGAATCCAGGTACTCAGACTCCAGAATTCCTGTTCTTCTCACCATACCAAGATGTTCTTACCCTTCAACCCTTCTTGGAGGTCAATTTTCTCTAAAGAAGACATCTATAAGATGTTTTTTGCAGGCTTCTAATGAATCTATATTTATCATGGTCCTCCTACTCCATGATTATTAGGCTTTTGTCTTAAAAAATGAGGAGGGCAATAAATCTCAAGTTACATCTCTGTTGATGCAGTTTCCTAATGTTGCATGGTCACATTGACTAATGATCTAAGGGAATGAAAAGACAGAACAAGTGAAGTTTGGGTCCTTCAGACTTGTGGGATAAGCTAAGGACACAAGTAACCATACCCTACAATGTTCTCTTATGGAAAAGGTTCTAGTCTATCTGAGCTGATTGTCTCTTATGGCTAAGTAAATTTCCTTTTGATAACTATTGAATCACTTGCTTTACAGTCACTTCAGACATGTATGACTCTTTTTGACCTCCTTTGGGGTTTTCTTGACAAAGTCACTGGAGTATTTTGCTATTTGCTTTTTCATATCATTTTACAGATGAGGAAACTGATGCACAAGATTAAATGACTTACTCAGAGTCACACAGCTAATAAGTATATGAGAATGAATTTGAACTCAGGTTTTCCTGATTCTAGGCCCAGAACTCTATCCACTGTGCCACCTAGTTACCCCTACTGAATCACTTAGGAGTGTATTATTTAATTCCTACACTTACCCTAAAATAACAAGTTCAAGACAGAGGTACCCATTTTGAGGCAAATATTTTCACTGATTCAAGAATTTCTTGTTCATTGCCACACATATTGTGTGTGATTTAATTGATAAACTGCATGGTCTTTTTCTAAGTTTTTAAACTATTTGATCTCTCTGAAGCTTTGAGGCTATTGATCAAATTTACTTTCTTGATGTTCTCTTCTCATTAGATTTTCTGAATTGCACTCTCCAGTTTTGCCTTGGAGGTCTGTTTTCTCTACAGAAAGCTATCTGACCATTCCTTAGTCTTCTTTGTTGGATCTTTATCCAGACCATTCCCTATAATCATAGGTATTACTCAGAGTTCTATTCCCCTTAGAATTAGAGAATGCAAATGAGGAATCTTTGGGTAAATATACCAGACTCAGGTTTCTTTGGGTTTAACCTGGGGATGGTGAAACGTAATCAAATGAGAAAAGATGGAGTGAATAGATGATGCAAGTGTATTAACTCCAAGAGGCCTTCCTTAGACTTTGAACTCCAAAAGAAACTTCTTAGGATACAGATGGGCTGATTAAAAGATGGACTTCATGGTTCTGAGTTGTTTTTATTTTCTCAATGAAAGAAAACCACTGGGGTATAAATAAACACTGATTCAAAGGTGTAAATATATATTGATCATAAAAAATATAAACTGAAAATTCAATAGTTATTAGCAAGCTATCATCATCTGAAGTCCTACAACTGGTCATATCATCTAATTTCAATTAAAACTAAAAAAGCATTTACTGAGTACCTGCTATGAACCAAGCACTGATACTAAGAGAAGAACTAAAATAGTCTCTGACCTCAACAATATTACTGTCTCTTAGAGGAAACTGAGTTATACTGGAATAATTCATGATCTGTTGGAGAAATTGGAATAGGAGTAAGAGAACGTCATTTATCTCTTAAAACAAAGCAAAACAAAGCAAAAGAAAACCAATTAGATGTGATAATGAGAATTTCTATCTTTGACACTTATTACACGGTTGGCCTTTAACTACCTAAGTCTCAGATTTCTCACTTTTAAAAATAGTCTTGTAGTAGATGATTAGTAAGATGCCACCTGGATCTAAATTGACTTCTTTATTCACTAAAATTTTTGGAAAGATGACCTAAATGTAGTTTTTATATAATTTAAAATGTTTCATCTAAATATGTGTGGATATTTCATTAGAAGTTTTATAGGGGGGCAGAGCCAAGATGGCAACAAGAATAGATCATGTCTTAGGCGCTCTGTCATAAAACTTATAAGCTAAGGACTCTAACTAAATTTTCAAGAGACAGAACCCACAGAGGGACCCAGTGAGGCAGTTCTCCTACTCAAGGTAACCTGGAAAAGAGCAGAAAGGCTCTGCTCCCTGGGGTCAGAGGGGCAGCCGGCCAGTGGGGTGGCCCACCAGAAAGAAAACAGCTTCAGCCTCCTGGAGGCATCCTCAGGGCACTGGGAGCCGTTGCTCACAGCTGCAGGGAGTTTCCTGAGCTATGCCCTGGGGAGCACTGGGCACAAATTGGGGGAAGGGGGGAGACCTCTGCCAGAGTGAGCACATGAAGCCCAGCCCTCAGGGCACACAGAGAGCAGAGTGGTCAGCAGAATTCCAGGAAACAAAAGCAGGGTGAGATAGTAAGCAGGAGCCCCCAGGGCATGAGCCCATTAAAGGGAGGGAGGGGAGTGAAGAGAGAGACTGCAGAGCTCTGTTCTCTGCCCCTGGAACAGGTCTCTGGGGTTCTGACCACATTCACATCCTGATAGCAGTCTAGGCCGCCCATAGATCAGCAGCCCCCCCCCCCCCCCTCAGCCCCGTGGCAGAGGAGGGCACTTATGGTCTTTCACAGACCAGGAGAGAGGACAGAGCCTCACACACTGAGACCCTTGTGGGAGTGTTCCAAAAGCTCAGGAAACACCCCAAAACCAGGCTCAGGCTGGGAAAATGAGCAAGCAGAGAAACAAGAACACCATTGAGAAATATTTTGCCTATGAGCCCAAAAAGGATCAAAATACTCAGTCTGAAGATGAGGAAGCACAAGCTCCTGCATCTAAAGACTACAAGATAAACAGAAATTGGGCTCAGGCTATGACAGAGCTCAAAAAGGACTTTGAAAATCAAATGAGAGAGGTAGAAGAAAAACTGGGGAAAGAAATGAGAGAGATGCAGGAAAAACATGAAAATGAAGTCAGCAGCCTAGTCATGGAAATCCAAAAAAAATGCTGAAGAAAATAGCATGCTTAAAACCAGCTTAGGTCAAATGGATAAAACAGTTCAAAAAGTTATTGAGGAGAAGAATGCTTTAAAAAGCAAAATTGGCCAGATGGAAAAAGAGATAAGAAAACTCTCTGAGGAGAACAAACCCTTCAAAGAATGGAACTCAGGGAGACTGATCAATTTACGAGAAACCAAGACTCAATACTTCAAAATCAAAAAAATGAAAAATTCGAAGAAAATGTGAAACATCTCATTGAAAAAGCAACTGATATGGAAAACAGACTTAGAAAAGATAATTTAAAAATTATTGGAATACCTGAAAGTCATGATCCGGAAAAGAACCTTGACATCATTTTCAAAGAATTACTACAGGAAAATTGCCCTAATATTCTAGGAGCAGAGGGCAAAATAGAAATGGAGAGAATCCACCAATCCCCCCACCCCGAGAAAGAGATGCCAAAAAACCAACACCCAGGAATATTATAGCCAAATAGAAAATATTACAAGCAGCTAGAAGGACACAGTTCAAATATCATGGAGCTGCAGTCAGGATCACACAGGACTTAGCAGCAACTACATTGGAAGCTCATAGGACTTGGCATATAATATACTGGAAGGCAAAAGAGCTTAGAATGCAGCCAAGAATCAACTACCCAGCAAGGCTGAATGTCCTCTTCCAGGGTAAAAAGATGGACTTTCAATGAATCAGGGGAATTTCAAATGTTTCTGTTGGAATGGACAGAGCTGAACAGAAGGTTGGATCTTCAAACACAGGACTGAGGTGAAGTATAGAGATTGGAGGAGCAGGGGAAAATATGAGGGACTTAATGATGATGAACTGCATGTATTCCTGCATAGACAAATAACACCGATAATACTCATATGAACCTTCTCAGTTAATAGAGCAGGTAGAAGGAGCTTTTATAGTTGAAGCACAGGAGAAAGCTGAATTTAAAGATAAAATATGATGTAAAAATGGAGTCAATAGAAAAAAAGGAAATGTAATGGGAGAAAGAAAAAGGAGAGGGGGAATAGGACAAGATATTTCATATCATAAGATTTTTCTTTATTACAATGAGCTACTGCAATGATATGGAAGGGGGAAGACAAGGGGGAACGAGGGAATCTTTGCTCTCATCAGAGGTGGCTAGGAGAGGAAACAGCATATATACTCAGTGGGGTATAGGCATCTGGTGTAAGAAGTGGGGGATGGGGAAGGGGCGTGATGTGAGTGATGGAGGAGAGGATGGACCATGGGGGGAGAGTGGTCAGATATAACACATTTTCTTTTTTACTTCTTGCAAGGGGCTGGGATTGGACAGCCTATCCAGGACCATAGGGCCAGGTGGATGTTGGGCCTAAGAGGTGGTAGGGGGGGCTCGGGGCCTCTTGGCCCCAGGGCCAGGGATCTGTCTGCTGTGCCACTTAACTACCCTACAGCAGAGTCAGAGTGAAAGGAAAGAGAAAATATAGTACATGGTAGTGGAGAAATAATAAAGGAGGGAGTTGAGATCAGCAATGGCAACGGTGGAAAAATATGGAAGTAACTTTTGTGATGGACTTATCATAAAGAATGTGATCCATTCATGACAGAGTTGTTGGTGTTGGAACAAAGACTCAAGCACATATTTTATTATTATTATTTTTTGGGGGGGTGTAGGGCAAATGAGGCTAGGTGGCCTGCCTGGGGCCACATAGCAGGGTGATCGTTGCATGTCTGAAGCCGGATTTGGATCCGGGTGCTCCTGGCTCAAGGGCCAGTGCTCTCTCTGCCACCCAGCCACCCCTACTATTCTTACTATTTTATTTTAATTTGGGTATTTTTTTCTTTTCTTTTCTTTTTGGTTTTTGCGGTAAAGTGGGATTCAGGTGGCTTGCATGTTCAATGGCTGAGCAATTGTTGGGTGTACGGGGCCAGATGTAGGCTCCAGTGCTCATGGCTCTAGGGCTGGTGCTCCATCCATTGCACCACCTGGCCATACCTACAATTATTACTATTATTTTTTTTAATTTTAATTTTTTCTCTCCCCTCTATTGCTCAAGTGAGTCTATATTTATGGGGGGAGGGAGTATTTTTGTTTACTCTTAAACAAGAATATTTTATTAATGTATAAAAACATTATTTGTACAAAATGAGAATAAATATTAAATAAAAAAATACTCTGAAAAAAAGAATGAAGCCAAAAAGTTTTATTAAACTCTAGTTTACATTCTAAATGCTACAAATCTGAAAAATAATATCTGCACGAAAAAGAATAGTGAGACTCAGAAATATGTCCACAAATTAAACATGAAACATATAAGCAATTGATAAAAAATATTTTGTGCCTAAACCTTTCAAATATAATTTTAGATGTAGTGATATTATATTTACCTAAGATTAGGTGAAAACCCTTGTTTCATAGAAATAAAATTTCATTTTTTTATATTTTAGTTATATAACATTAATTTAAATTATTTTAAAAATAAATTTTCCTGAAAAATATTTTCCTTTACAACAGATCATATTTAAACATGTTAGCCCAATTTTTCAACTTTTCCTACAAATACTAATATTTCATTGTGATCTAGAATTTTAAGTCTAAGGATCAGTATTTAAATATTGATTTTTGTTATAGTAATATAACTATTCATTCCTGGGGTTATCCAGTGATTTCTCAGGAATACACAATCAGATTGGTCAGGGGGGGCAATCTAAAACTATATGGAATTTTTAGTAGTTTTAATGATAAAACTGGTTTATAATAATTAGCTGAACTACTACAACAGCAGGAGCAACATCTACATGGAGTGTCTCTTTTCCCTTCTTTTCCCTTTCTCTTCATATCTTCTTTTCTCTTACTTCATCAGGGTTAAGACAATGACCTAGCTTGGCACTTATTGTGAATGTAAATAGCAAGTTTCTCTTTTGGCCAGAAACCCTGAGGATCTTTTCTTCCCAGATTGATTTATTTTTGACTAGATAAAAGAGGCCATTCTCAACCTAATTTCTTAGCCTTGAACAATGAATGGACATTGCCTCTGTCAATCTGAGACCTGGGAAAGAGCCTAGCTAAAAAAAAAAAAAAAAAAAAAAAAAATCAAGGTCTCCCATTGCATCCAGGGCCATTTCCAGGGTAAAATGTGAGACTCTCCTTCCATTAAATCTAATTCACTTACAGGCCAGACATCACCTCCATGATATCATGGTTCTCTTTGAGAAAGAAGAACCACCACCACCAGCAATAATTTTGTCATTTTGTAGTAATAAATGATATGGGGGTAAATGGGGAGGGGGACATTGAAAGACTCAATGATTTCTAAATTCCTTTATAGCTCCTTCTGTGCTATGGGGAGGGATATATCCCATACTACTGAAATGATTTGGGTTATTAAGTCACTCACTGGAAGTTTTTAATGCTGTATCTGATGATTGTATTTATATTTTCATTGTCATATTCTATTTTCACTTCTTTCCTCCCATTTCATTCTATCTAATCTGCTATTGTTGGTAGTACAGAAAATTACTATAGGAAACCAGATCTGATGGATGTCATTCAAGAGAGATATTAGACCTATTCACATTTAAGAACTGAACTAGGAGGATTGAGAGAAAAATTGGAGAGGAAAATGTAAGAATGATTAATGGAACATACAAATAATCCCTCTCTTACTGGAGATCTTCAAGAAGATCCTGTACGGTTATTCACTTTTTGGATATTTTGTTAAAGGAACTTTTTATCAAGTTTGGGTTAGATTAGAACTTTTCTTAAAGTTTGGTCCAGTCCAGAGTGCTCTCAACCCTGGGGGTGGGGCTGGGGGTTGGGGTGGGGGAGAGGTTTATGAAGTCTGTACTATCATTTAAATAATAGTAAGATGTTTATATTTTCAAAACAGTAAATATCAGTTAAATCACCCGAATAAATAAAAACACTTTTGGTGGAATCTTTATTGATTTTAAGAGTGTAAAATAGTCTTGGGACCAAAAAGATTAAGAACTTTTGAACTAGATAGACTTTAAAGTTCCTTTAAAATTTGGGGTCTGTGATTCTATGATTCCTATGAAACTTATAAAGTTTAAAAGTGAGGAAGCAACAGGGTTACAGTTCTCTTTGAGATAAAGGGTTTTTTTTTTTTTTTCCCACAACCCCATAAAAACACCTGTACAAGAGTAGAATATCAGAAGATTTTGTCACTTTGGTCAAGCTGGAATCAATATGGGGTGTTATTGTCTAAATCTGTTTTCAAAGAGGACCAGTAAAAACAATCCCTGGAGAATCCACGTGCTTTGAAAAGACAATGTGTTTGAGACCTGTCAGTTATCCTTAATCTGCTCCTGACAGTTTTACCAGGTGTGACTTTTGTGCATGCATTTTTGAACCACAGTCAAGATTTAGGGAAGAGATGTAGTCCTAAAAAGTCCTCAGCAAGCCCTCACACACCAGAAGTAGTCTTCCTTAAACATCCTATTTACCTCAATATGGGAAGGGGTGGGGGGTTAGGTTCTTTCGAATAAACCAATAAATTGCTAGATATAGGAAATAGGATATGATACCTTGGCCTTAAGTTAAAGAAATTACTTTAAGGCCTGTTCCTCCTACTCACTTATATAGTAATCTTTGGTTCCTCAAGTTGAAAAGAAATCTCAGTTACATGAAGGAAGTTTCAATAGGGACTTATCTTGGTCTATTTATTTTGGAGAAGAAAAATCCCTTTCACTTACAAAAAGCTATTTTTTTTACAACTGTATAATAAAGAGATCGGGTCTCAAAGTTCTTTCTATGTGTAAAGCAGGACAGATTTTATGATAGCTATTTCCTACCAGATTTTAATGTCATTGAGGTCATATTTAATGTAATAACTTTAACATGGTAGGAGCTAAATAAGTATTGTTTCAATTGAATTCATTTTTCCATTTACTTCCAGATTTTGTTTTGGTTGATGTTGAAGCCTAACTGTGATTTAACTGAGATGTCTAAAGAATTCCTGAAATAATGATTTTTCTATCAAAGGATTTTGAGACCTTTGTTTACAGAGAGTTGGAAGAGGGGCAGATATAGCCATCACTAACATCTATCTTATTTTATTGTTTTAAATAAAAAAATAGGTCCCCCTATTTTTCCTAGGTTGGAAATTCAGGGGAAATTTTCTGCTTCCAATTAACTCTGGAACTATTCTATTTTTCAACCAGGCAGGATTACCCTTCCTTAGAAAGGTCCGTCAAATCTAAAGAACTCATCATATTAATGAAGTTTTTGCTATAGATAACCTATTTGCAGAGCCTCACTACATCTCAAAACTCCCAAGCTCAAGTGATCCACCAACCTTAGCCTTCTAGGTAGCTGGGTTATAAGTGTGTACAACAATACCACTATAAAATCTATTTTAATCTAAGGGACAAGATGCTTTCTGAGATCAAGGAAAATAATTATCTAGCATAGATAGTTAAAGGTGACTCATTTGGTGAGCATAGTAAAGAAATAATGCGTAGATATCCAGTTGTGTGAACTTGAAAATTTTTTCCAGTCTCTAGAGTTTCAGAATTTTTACACAGAATAATTGAGTCTCAGAACTATAGGGGAATTGAGAGAACACCTAAACATCCAGCATCCTTGAATAAGAATACTCTAAGTAGTATATTATACTTTTGGTAGCTCTAGTTCATAGGAAATATTTCCTATGTTGATTCCCCCCATCATGGTGGGGCACTTTGTCTTCTCTCTCTCTCTCTCTCTCTCTCTTTCTCTCTCTCTCTCTCTGTCACTTTCCCTTTCTTTCTCCCTTTTTCTCTCTCCCTCCCACCATCTTTCCTTTCTCCTAGTTCATTCTCCCTTTTCCCTCTTCTCACTCCCTCATTTCCATTTCCCCCTCCTTTGTTTACTACCTACCTATTATCTACTGATTCAAGCAGAAATTCTACAATCTTCTCCTCCAAAATATGGTAAACATATTGACACAAAAGAAGGAAAAAAAGATGCCCATATAGTCACATGATTCATATTCAAATCCTATCTCTATTTTGACTTTTTTTAAGTAGTGCCCTGGAGCAAGTCACTTAATTTCCATGGCCTTCAGTTTCCTTTTCTATAAAATGAAGGGTTTGGATTACATGGCCTCTAACACCCCCTCCAGCTCTATGTCTATGATTTTTTTTCCCCATTTCCCCACTCCCCACCTACTCTCCTACTGATCTCCCTTATGCCCTAGGCAAACTGGATTATTTGTTTCCTGAATGCATTCCATTTTTGCCCTTGTCTGGGCCTTTGCTCATTTTGTTTCCTTTCCCTAGAGGACTCTCCTTTAACATTTTATGCCAAAATTCATTTTATCAAGACCTATTCTAAATGCTATCTCCTTACATATAGTAGGCACTTAACAAATCATCAGCTAAGTGTTGAGTTTATAGAAAATAAAGATTTGAAAATCAAATAAGTTATTGATAAGATTTTTTTCAATAGAAAAATTCTTTGAATTGTTCTTTTTCAACAATGTCTTTACTAGAAAAAGTGGTGAGTTTAAGACTGTGGCTAATTAAGAGCTCAGGTATATTAACAGAAAAATGTGAAATGCCCATTCTAAAATTGTTTCTTCTGATAAATGGTTCTAGTATAGAGATGTCTCAGCAAGATTCCTCTCATAAATATTAAATTTGGAAGGGAGAACAAATTAACAAACACACAAAAAGAAGACATTTTGTTGAAGTGTTATAAAGATCTTTGCTGAATCACTACATTTCTTTTTCTCTCTTCTAGTAATCCATATTAATATTGACAAGTATGACTTGATCAGATTTTTCACTTTAAAAATGAAAATATTCAACAAATTTGAACAGTTCAATCTTTGATCACCCTTGGAAGAGGAGAATGCTCAGTATATTTCTTTCACTGGATCCTAAAATTAATTTTCCATCATTATGTTCCTATATAAGCAAGGGTAAGGGTACAAAATAGAGCTCAGATGCCTGACATTTTAATCAAGCCTCACAGGAGGATGAGATTATAGGATGGAAATCCAATGAAGTAATCATATCGCAGATATAAAATAAAACAATAAGGCCAGTTTCAAATCCTTGCAGAACCAACTTGATTTTAGTTTAGTCTGTTATCAAATAATGTTTATTTATGTAAAGAAAATAATTTACAATAAATTAAGAAGTTATCTGGTTGTCCTTAATTACATATGTCAGAAAGTTGGTAAGACTAATTTTATTTAAAAAGTTCATTGTCTGTATAGGTTAAATAACCTTTTCCCATTTGGATAACAAACAGCTTCTTTCTTTTTTGCAAGGCAAATGGGGTTAAGTGTCTTGCCCAAGGCCACATAGCTAGGTAATTATTAAGTGTCTGAGGTCTGATTTGAACTCAGGTACTCCTGACACTAGGGCCGGTGCTCTGTCCACTGTGCCACCTAGCTGCCCCAACTGTGCCACCTAGCAAACAGCTTATTTCTTAAAAATGAATTCAACTCAAATTAAAAAACATTTATTAACCACAGGCAGGCACTGGTTTTTAACATTAGGGATACAATCACAAAAACAAAATAATCTCTGCTCTCAAGCAACTTGTATTCTATCATATCTCTTCACATTGACACTACTGGAAATAGTACTGTCTTTAGAGTCAGTGAACCTGGGTTCAAATCTTACTTGAATGACTTATTATCCTGGATAGGTCTCAGTTTACTGAACTATAAAATGAGAAGGCAGATCTCAACGAAGTTCTAGAATTCTGGAACTCAAATTTCTCATATTAATGTAACCCTAGTCTCCAAGCCAATTTGATATAAAATTCTCTCCCTAAATGTGAGGATCAGTGTCCCCAACTTGTGTAAAAGGTGGATTGAAGTTGGAGAAAAGAAGAGCTCTTAAGTTCTTCCATAATTAGTCTTCAAGTTTCTTCTTCTACCCTCCACACTCCCTCAACCTCGAGTTGCTTCAGACAGTTCTGGAGGGGAAAGCTAGAAGATGCCTACCCACCTCAGCATTCTGGAAGGAAAAACATAAGAGGATCTAGCAATCTCCATAATGTTCCTCTCCCTAGCTTCCTAATCTAGAGGCTTCAGAGAACTACTCACTCTCCATTGCAGTTGCTACTTTGCTTAGTTTCAACTCTAAAAAACAAGATACCTTTCCCAGGACAAGCTCATGACTTCTAACCTCACTACTCCTCTTGCTAACTCAAACCTTGACTGATATCACAATTCTCTCTCTCTTTTTCCCTCTGTTTGAAGGGCAGGATGGTGAACATGGGAAGTGAGAGTTCTTTTTTTCTAACTGATATTTTATTTTTCCAGATACATTTTATGAAAGCTTTTCAATATTCATTCATATGCATATACATATTTTTAAATTATATAATTTCCTTCCACCCTCCCCTCCCACTCCCCTCCCCTTAGTGGCGAACTGGTGAATGTTGTACATACACATCCATCTGTATTAAACGTGTTAACTGATTAGTCATTTTTAGGTATGAGAAATTAGGTTAAAAGGAAAGAAATATATATAAGAGAAAGTTTTCAAAAAGTGAATGTAGTGTTTATTAGATTCTGAAGGGTTTTTCATTGTTTCGTTTTGTTTTGCTTCTCCTGGATGGGGATTGTCCATAGCCAGATTGTTCTAGTTCTCTGAACTGCTAGGAGGAGCTGTATCCATCTACTCTATTCATCATACTCTACTCTCATCAGATCACCAGGTGCAAGTTGCAATGAGTTTTAAGGAAAAAAAATTCTTAACAATTTTATATAAAAGCATAATGTGTGTGTGTGTGTGTAACTACACATGCATGCATGCATATCTAAATATATATTTTATGTGTGTGTATGTGTGTGCAGATAACATTATATCAAGTACTACAGGGCTTTCTCAGTGAGCTTTATAAAAACTAGAAAGAGTTTTGGCTCACAGTTTGAAAAGAAAAGACCTATTGCCTAAATGATGTCTATGTTCTATATCCTGACATGCAGGTGGATGGGCAGATCACTGGATTAGTTCATCATTATCTATATCTTGGATAGACATTGTAGATAATGTTTCATGTTCAGAATTGAATAAGAAGATAAAAGTTTATTGCATTTTGGAAATTCTATACTCCTTTAAAGGATCTCAAATTGCTGTGTAAAAAGCAGCAAGGGTGTGGGAGAGGGACCCCTTTTTAACAGCAATAGTTTCTCAGTACAGATAAAGGGATTCAAATCATAGAACACAAAAATATTCAAAGAATTAAAATTCGTGGAGACCCAAGATCAATATAAAGGTTGCCCTAGTTCAAGGCCTTGGGTCTCCATGAATTTTGGCTTATCTCTTCCTTCTCCAAACCATTCTCCACATGACTACCAGCAAAACTTCCTAAAGTACATTCTATTTTTGCAAGGCAATGCAATTAAGTAACTTGGCCAAGGTTACTAAGCTAGGTAATTATTAAGTGTCTGAGGTTGGATTTGAACTCAGGTCCTTCTCACTCCAGGCCCGTACTCTATCCACTGCACCACCTAGCTGTCCTCTAAAGTACATTTTATCATCTCATTCCCTAACTTAAGAATTTTTTGATGGATCCCACCTGCTTCCAGAAAAAAAAAACAACCAAACAAACAAAATATCCAGACACTTCAGCTTTGCATTGAAAAGTTTTCTCAATCTTACTCTAGTCTGCATTTCCAGATTTATTGAACTTTACTTCCTATGAGCTCTATATTTCAACAGAATTGTCCCATTTGTTCCATGAGCTCTATCCCTTACCTCAGTTTCTATACAAATTGCCACTTATGTCTGAAATGTTCTCAATCTTCTTCTGGCTTTTGTTGAATTCCAGGTTTCTTTAAACCTGAGTTCAAGTACTATCTTCTAAAACTGGGGTTGACAAACTAATTTTTATGGCAATATAGCTAAAATGATCTTTGTATTTATTGAATATTATTATTATTCAGTCATTTCAGTCATGTCCGACTTTTTATGACCCCATTTTGGCGATTTTCTTGGCAAAGATGCTAAAATGGTTTGACATTTAATTATCTACTTCAATTTACAGATGAGGAACTAAGACAAATAGGGTTAAGTGACTTATCATGATTATCTCAAAAGATCCAGAAAAAACTTTTAACAAAATACAACACCCATTCCTATTAAAAGCACTGGAGAGCATTGGAATAAATATATTTTCCTTAAAAGGTAAGCAATATCTATCCCAAACCATCAGCAATCATCATTTGTAATGGGGATATGCTAAAAGCATCCTCAATAAGATTAGGGTGAAACAAGCATTCCCAATATTCCCAATAGTATTTAATATTATGCTAGAAATTGTTAACTTTAGCTATATGAGAAGAAAAAAAGTAATTGAAGGAATTAGAATAGACAATGAGGAAACAAAACTCTCACTCTTTGTAGATGATATAATGTATAATTAGAGAAATCCAGAGAATCAAGTAAAAAACTATTTGAAACAATTAATAACTTTAGCATAATTACAAAACACTTTCCACAAATAAAGTCAGATCTAAACAACTGGAAATATAGCAACTTCTGTGAATAGGCTATATTAATATACTAAAAATGACAATTCTACCTAAATTAATTTATTTATTCAGTGCCATACCAATCAGACAATTGAAAAATTATTTTATAGAGCTAGAAATAATCAAATTCATCTGGAAGAAGAAAAGATCAAGGATAGCAGGATAATAATACAATGGAAGGTGGCCTAGTCATATCAGATCTCAAGTTATAGTATAAAGTGGCAATCATCAAGAGGATTTGGTACTGGCTAAGAAGCAAAGTGATGGAAGTCAAATTAGATAACTAAATGAGATACAAAAGAAAATGACCATACTAATATTCTGTTTGATAGATCCAAAGTTTTGGGGATAAGAATGCACTATTTGACAAAACCTCCTGGTAAAACTAGAAAATAGTAAGGCATAAACTAGACACAGACCAAGGTTTCACCCACTGTACCAAGATAAGATAAAAATATGTACATGATTTAGACATAAAGGGCAATACCATAGGCAAATTAGGAGAGCAAGGAATACTGTACCTGTCATATCTATGGAAAAGATATAGTGATCATTATGAAATGCAAAATGATTCCATTAAATTTTAAAACAATATTTGCAAAAATAAAGCCAATGTAACTAAGATTAGAGGGAAAGTAGAAAACAGGGAAACAATTTTTCCAGTCAGTGTTCCTGATAAAGATCTCATTTCTCAAATACAAAAAGAACTGAGTCAAAATTATTACCCATGTGCTTAAATGGTCAATAATTAGATATGAACAAGCAGTTTTCAGATGAATAAATTAAAGTTATTATAAAATGCTCTAAATCACTATTGAATAGAAAAATACAAATTGAAATATCTCTTAACTACCACTTTACACCTGTAAGATGGGTTAATATGATAGAAAAGGAAAATAATTAATATTGGAGGAGATGTGGAAAAACTAGAACACTAATGCATTATTGGTGGCATTATGAACTGCTCCAACCATTCTGGAAAGTATTTTGGAAGCAAAGGGCTATAAATATATATGTTTAAAGGGCTAATTGTGTATACACTTTGATCCACAATACCACTATTGGGTTTGTATTTCAAAGAAATCATAAAAAGATTCCACATGTAAGAGTATATTTACAGAATCTTTTTTTGTGGTGAAAAAGAATTAGAAATTGAGGGAATGTCCATCAATTGGGTAATAGCTGAACAAATTATAGTGCATGGATATATTAGAATACTGTTTTTCTGTTGGAAATGGTGAGCAGGAGGATTTCACAAAAACCTGGAAAGACTTACATGAACTGATGTTTACATGCACTTACATGAGTGAAGTGAGCAAAATGAGAACAGTACACAGTAACAGCTATTTTGTGTTGATCAACTATGATTGATTTAGCTCTCCTCAGCAATACATTGATTAAAGATAATTCCAAAATGTTCTTTACATTCAGAGAAAGAACTCTGGAGTCTGAAAGCAGATTGAAGCATACTATTTTTACTGTTTAAATATCTTTTTCTTTCTCATGGTTTTTCCCTTTTGTTTTGATTCTTCTTTTACCATATGACTAATATGGAAATATGTACTTGACATGATTGTACCTGTATCAACTATCTTAGATTATGTGCTGTCTTGAGAAAGGGAGGTGGAAAAAGAGGGAAGGGGAAAATTTGGAACTCAAAATCTTACAAAAAACAATGTTAAAGCTATCTGCATGTAATTGGAATAAATAAAATACTATTAAGTTAAAAAAGAAAGCATAAAGAACTAGAGGAAGACTTTCAAGGTATCAAATAAATCTTCAGAATTTATAGGAGTATGTAGACAAGAATTACATAAAATATAGACATGGATGTATTTTTATATGCAATGCTGGAGGGGGTGCCCACATCGTTAAAATCAAGGGTACACCGAAGTCTTTAATTTTAGAAAAGAGGATGACAATGATAAATTTGTAATTGAACCAATATATTGCTATGAAAGTTTCCTTGTGGGAGGCTAGGTGGCACAATGGATAGAGCACCGGCCCTGGAGTCAGGAGTACCTGAGTTCAAATCCCGCCTCAGACATTTAATAATTACCCAGCTGTGTGGCTTTGGGCAAGCCACTTAACCCCATTGCCTTGGAAAAACCTAAAAAAAGTTTCCTTGTGTAGTGAATTCTCTTTGGGACATGTCAATTTAATTTCAGAGAGAATTAGAGAAAACAGGAGTTTTAAAAGTCCTAATAAAAGAATCTATTATATATTGCTAGAAACTATCTATATCCTAGTGATCTTCTACATCAATATTTCTCTGAGGTGAAACAAAAAGAAGGAAGGAAGGAAGGAAGGAAGGAAGGAAGGAAGGAAGGAAGGAAGGAAGGAAGGAAGGAAAACCAAGAAGAAATTAGATCTATCACAAAGATGTTGCATTATTTTAGCCACAATCCAGGTTATCAGCTTCCCCAAATTGCATCTATGGAATATATTTTCCTCCCTTTCCTCACTTTTAGCCACTACATGGTCAGTAGTTCAACCTGTGTCATGATCTCTACTACTTTTCCTTTTCAATTGCAGCCAAGTCTACTGGACCTGATATCTGTAACCCAACTTTTTTTTTTTTTATTACTTTTCTTCTATCCCCTTCTCCCTGAATAGTTTTTACCTGCTTGTATGTCACATGTAAACCAATCATCAGAAGGTAATGGCACTTAACTGATTTCTATAAAGAACACATTCTAGGAGAAAACCATAGGTAGCTAGGCTTTTTGTTCCTCCATAGTAGTTGGAATTAACATTTATGTCTATAACCTTTTTTTGAACAGTATATGTATTGCTCCCAGAATGTCTGATGAACATAAAATTAATCTGAGGGAGCTAAGTGACTTTAAAAATAATCCTAATTTTATACCATTTTTCAAATTTACAAAGCAATTTATTTACAGCAAACCTTTAAGGTAGGTAAAATATTGTCTTTATTTACAGATAAGTAAATTTAGGCTCAGAGAGTTAGAATTGATATGACCAGAACCACACAATAAGCGAGGGATAGAGCCCAGGTTTGAATTCTTCTATTTAGTCCAGTGTTCTTTCTAATGTATGTTGCCTTGTTTATATTTCTTGGGGGCGGGGAATGGAATTAGGGAATTAAGCTATGAGAGGCACCTGGGTGGCAGCTAGCATTCTGGAAGTTGTTATCATTGTTTCCAGTTCTAGCACTAATATTTCAGGAAGGACATTGATGGATTGGAGGGGGATCCAGGGAGTGTGACGAGCATGTTGAAATTACTGGAAACCTTGTGAAACAAGAATCATTTTAAAGAACTTAGATATTTAGCCTGGAGAAGAGAAGTCTTCAAAAAACTTGACAGATGTCTGTGAAGGGCTGCCATGCAAAAGAGAGATTCAACTTATTCCAACAATCCTAGAAGGTAGACCCAGAAGCAATAGTTAAATATGGAAAAGAAGCAGCTTTGAGAGGTGATATAAAGACAATAATTCTAATAATTATAATCATTCAAGAGTGTAATGATCTGTCTTAGTAGGCAGTAGTTTTCCAATAATTGGAGGTATTTGAATGGAGGCTAGGTGACCATTCATCTACTGATTTATTCCACAAATTTTTTTTAAGTATTTGAAATGTTTAATTCACTATACTAACAAACTGAGACTCAAAAATATTTAGGTTTGAGGCAAGGAAAAATTTCCTAACAATTAGTATTGCCATAAATAAATGGGATCCCTTAAGGAAAATGTGAGTTTACCTATAGCAGAAGTCTTTGAGCGAAAACTAACCAACCTGTTGTCAGGTGTATTGTAGTAGGAATTCTCGTTGAAATATGGATTGAAGAAGATAAAAGACACCTGAGGCACCTGTCCACTATGTAATTTTGCGAGAAAAGGGACAAGGGAAAAGGGAAGAAGACAGAGAGATGCTCCCTATCTTCACATTTATATTGTCTTGACCACTACTAGTTGGGGATATTGTAGAAAAGAATACTATTCAAGAGGGTGAGCTAGATAACCTGAGCTCTCTAAGACTAGAGTGTGTGATAATGGCATTTCACTTGCAACTGTTCTATATGTTATCCCTAGTTCCCAGTGCAAGGATCATCTCAGAACAATATTTAGGACTTTGTGTACATGATACATGTGGCATTGCACATTGTAAATGGTACAAGAGACAGGGGTTGAAAAGGAGCATAGACACATCTGAGACATGACTTTCAGGAAGCAAAAAACATACTCTGGGGCATCACAAGGTTTTTAATCTAAAGAAGAAGAAAATGCCTCAGGACAAGACCATCATTGTTATTTCCGAGGGCTGTGAGTCAGTCACAGGAGGAAATGCATCTCTGGACAGTGTATCATCATGCTCTATATTTTCTGCACTGGGGCAAAGTTCCAGTCATCCTTTTTAATAGCCCTATACCTTCATAATATATCTTCTTTGAAGGATTTCATTAACACTTGGGAGAAGAGGAAGTGATTTAATGTGAATAATAATTAAATGTTCTATGCTTCTCTTCCCTCCCCAGGATGTTTTTCCATAAAGAATTAAAACTTTTTTTTTATTTCTCTATTTTTATAATGAGATCCCAAAGTAGCAATGTATGGGCTAAAGACCTCTAAGAATTCTGGGCAGCTGATCTTCCTTTAGGGACCTCACCAAACCATAAATTGAAGTTGTGTTTCCCTAGACACATTCTTAAATGCTGCTTGTTACCTCTGCCAATACCACCCCCCCCAAAGCCATCCCATTTTCAGTTGAGAATCATTTTCCATCAAGCCGCAATGAGGCTTTAAAAGCTTCCCTCTTCTCATTCCGCCTCAAGCCAGAGCCACTTTCGTGGTCCTCCAGTGAAACCAAACCCTTCTGTTGAATTGCCTACTAGGAAGACTTTCAATTTAGTGGTTAATAGGAAGTCTGCTTTAAATGGTGTAGCATTCCAGGATTGCCCAGCTCAAAGCGAAAGAAATCCAAAATGCCTGTGGTCTTTGTGTTTTCTCTTTCAATTGTGTAACAGCAACCACAACTTAAAACTTTGAGAAATAGCCCAAAGAGTCCGAGGCACACATAAAATTTGTTCAAGTTCAGCCTGCCTCTCAGAACATTCCTCTATGGAAAAGACAGAAAAAATTGGACATGACTGCTCTTTTTCATACTATCCCTCCATGGAAGTCATTTATTGTCAATAGTAACAGTTCAGAATCTCTCAAAGTATATGGTGATTTCACTTAGTAATTATAGCTTTGAGAAGAATTTGAGTTCTGTGTAGTCAGATAATGTTTATCCATTTGTATTCTGTGAAGCAGAGGGTAGTAAATTCTAGTATCACCTATAAAAAGTGGGACATGAAATGATCCTCACCTTATTAAGTCAATTTTATTAGTATTAATATTAAGTCATCCCTGCATTCTCTTATCCTAAAGGCACCAAAGAAGCAGAGAATATGGGTCTCATGAAGCCAGGAGTATAATTGTAAACTTTTTAATAATGAGTATTTCTGGGAAAAAATTAAATGTGTCTAGGATATACTTTTATGTGTAATATGCATTTTTAATATTTCTTCCACTACTTTGCTTAGACAAGCAAACATACACAACCACATTGAAGCCAAAGTCAGTTAAGTACTATGGATGAATGTTCCTTATGAGCTGTCTTTAGAGCACAGCAGGGTGACACCAAGAGGCCAAATTCTATTCACAGGGCAGAGGCAGTACTGAGCAGAAAAGAAGAATTCAAAGAGGAAGGAGGGGGTTTAGTTTTGGAACCTGAGATTTAGCCCTCCTAAGCTGTTATATTTTTTAATAGCTTCATCCCTCCCTCCTGCCAGTTTAGAATCTACAGGTCCTCTAAAGGTTCCAATTACTTCCAACTCTGCCCTCCATAACTCCCTCCTAATCCCCCTATATTACTGACCCACTTGTTGCCATAGATGCCATATCTCCTTAGTATGATTCCAATTTTGTTTTGGGAATCAAACATTTGCATCTCTAGTGGGTGTTATATTTTATATTTTCCCTGACCTTGAGATTACCAAAAATGACTTTGGGAGGTATGGGGAGCTGTAAATTCTGAGAAGAAATTATGCCCAACTCTATAATATCTTTTTTTTTTTAGGTTTTTGCAAGGCAAATGGGGTTAAGTAGCTTGCTCAAGGCCACACAACCATAAAATTAATAAGTGTTTGAGACTGGATTTGAACTCCTGACTCCAGGGCTGGTGCTTTATCCACTGTGCCACCTAGCCACCCCTCAACTCTATAATATCTGACAAGTCTTCACACTGGGTAAAAATTCCATAATTCTTAGTATAATTCTGAATAGGGAGTGAAGAGGCCCAGGTCAGAGTAGCAGCTCCAATACCAATAGTAGGGGCAACATGTGCAAGTCACTTAAACTATCTGAAGTTTAATTTCCTCTTATGCAGAGAAGGAATAATGTGACTAAGCATTACTTCTCTTACTGGATTGTTGTGAAGAGAGTACATGGTAAGTCATAAATCATAATTATAGCTTTACTTTTTTTTAAGATTGCATAGATGAGAGGAAGCATTGCAGAGTGTTTAAAGTATCAGGAAAACCTTATTGGGGCAACTAGATGGTGCAGGGGAGAAAGCACTGGCCCTGGATTCAGGAGCACCCTAGTTCAAATCCAGCCTAAAATACTTGATATTTGCTAGCTGTGTGATCTTGGGCAAGTCATTTAACCTTATTGTATTGCAAAAAAGAAGAAGAAGAAGAAGAAGAAGAAGAAGAAGAAGAAGAAGAAGAAGAAGAAGAAGAAGAGAAGAAAGAAAGAAAGGAAAAGAAAGGAAAACCTCGGATTATGTCCTGCCTCTGAAACATACTGGCTGCTTGAACTAGGCCAAAAAAAAAAAACCTATGCCAAATCAAACCAAACCATACTGAACTTCACTTTATCTTTCAGTGCCCACAGCAACTTTCTAAAATCTATAAGTTGTTGAGAAGGTGCTTAATAGGGGGAGTTTCCTCATTTAGAGATTTCCCCTATCAACAAGGGCACGTGAGCAAATAAAATGCCCAAGATCTAAGAGTTTAAAAGTACAGTGAATGTTAACATACATTATTCTTATATATACATTTTTAGCCTGAATCATTATGCTGTAGAGGAAAATATAATGGCTTGAGTTCTACTTCTGATAACATTACCAACTTGATGTGTGACTTTGGCCAGGCTATGTCACCTATGTCACCTCTTTGGGTCTTTATTTCTTTACCACTTGAATAAAATGCTGAAATATTTATTCCTAATTTTCAGCATATTCTAGGAGAATGTAAACTCTATAAGTAAATAAACCTCCTTTTTTTTCTTTGTATTTCCCATGAACAATGCTTGGTACTCAATTGCTTAAATGTTTGTTGAATAGAATTAAATAATTCCCCTCACTTATTTTAAAAAGTTAAACATATTCAAAGTGTGTGTGGGGGGGATGAAAGGATTTGGGAAGAGTTACATGGGTAGATATGCTAATAGATATGAATAAATATGATCATATAACATACATTGCATGATCCACCATTGTATTATTTTTTCTATATAATAGATTCTCATGGTACCCTGATTGAGACTAGAATTTTAAAGCTATGTGGATGCTTTTGTAATGTTACTAAATTCAAGAACTATAAATAAATGTTTGTGAACTGAATTGTGCCTATATAGTTGCACTATAGAGCTGAACTTCCTTTCATTTCAAGGCCTCAAACTAGAATTTTTATTCACAACTCTTCTTTTACTTCTTGTAACCCTTTTTCCTGAGTTTTCTTTCTTTTGTGTTTCCCTATATTCTCTTATTCTGAAAACACCAAAGAGGCAGGGAACGTGGGGCTTATACAGTCAGGAGTATAATAGTAATTTTTTTTTTAACAATGAGGATTTCTGGGAGGGGAATAAAATTAAATATGCCCAGGATACTTTTATGTTTAATGTGCACTTTTAACATCACTTTGCCTATACAATTAGCAAAATAATAAATCAAGCTCTGATTTTCAGCATTTGCTTATCTGTGAATAATCACAATGAAAACTTAACAATTGACTCTCTAAGCCAGTTCAGACTTACTTATGACATTCCAATGAGTAGCCCTAGGGGATTAATGTAAGTCAAGAAGTAAAAACTGACTCTACCTGGAACAATTTAAAAATAAGATTGTTGTTTCCTGCTCTGTGGCTTTGATTCTGGAAAGATGCTTATTAGTGCTCTTCTTTAAATGCCTCTGGATGTTGCTGTTAGGTAGAAGAAAGAAATAGTAATAGGTCTAAGATATTTTACTAAAATAATAAAATGTTTTGACATTCCTTATATTTTCAAAACTAGACTAAATGAAATGTCATGGCTGAGTACTATGCATAATCCACTAATCTGTTCCCATCTTTATAGTCAGTTTTTGATTCAGAAGCCTTGGTGCTTCTAACACCACTCAGTGGCTTATGCAGAGATTGCATACTGAGTAATTAAACTGCCCAAACCTTTTTTTCCACCTTTAGTGTGCATTCAAAATAGCTGCTCCTGTAAGGAAGGATGGCTATAGGTAATTAATTGGCCTCACATTACACATGGGGAAGTGTGTTTAGAAGAATTCATAAAATGAAATGGTCCTATTTTCTTATGCTAACCAATGACTGTAAAAAAGAGTTAATGTTTTGTGAATTTCTTTATGTTCCATCAATGTATTCATGATCTTATCAATATTTAGTACTCTCAGTAATCACTGAAGAACATAGGCTCTTCATGGCTTCTTATTCTGGAAGACTCTTGTCCATATTTTCCAATAAATTCTACATGGAGGATAACAATATATGAAGAGTCTTTTTGGGGGGGTTTGCATGTTACTGTATAACATTAAAGCTGTCCATATTTTTATCCCTTGTCCTTAATTTATGGATATTTTCCACTTTATCAAGCATATCTATGTTGAAAAGCTATGTTGATACCTTTTCCAAATTTTTCTTGTGAACAAATAAGCATTCGAAATAAGTTTTGGTCTACTTAAAAATTCCCTATGCCTCTTTCTATTACACAAGTCAAAAGCTTAAATAAGAGAGATTTCTATTTTATCTCAATCATGAACATTTGGGATTTTATTCCAAGATAAAATGTAGGTTAACTTTTATGAAATTTACATTTAAACTACATTTAAACATTATAACAAGCACACATTATGACTGATATGTGCCAACTTGAAACAAAATGACAGCTGATAAGTTTTCAGGTATGTCCTTCTCATTCCTCTAGGGTAACTCAGTAAAAGCAAGAGGGCAACTTATTCATTCAATTGATATTTTTCAAATAAAAGAACTGTGCTAGAAACCAGGGTAGTGAATGGAATAAAGTAAAATAAAGAAGTTTAAATCGGGAGTTTACTCCTATGAGTTATCAGTTTATTTGAAAAGCTAAGACTTGATAAGTTGTGATACAAACAAGTGCATTATATAGGTTATCTCAAGTGAAGCTGCAGGGTTTAGTAGGGGATAAAATTTTAGGTTTAGCATCAAAAAGACAAGTTCAATTCTGCCACCAGTGTTTATGAAGAATGTCAGCCTAGATTATTCAATTAACCCCTTTATGCCTCAGGTATCTCCCTATGATTCATTAAGTAATTCAAAGATGATTTAAGAGATGTAATTTATAGTAGTGGAGTAAATTCCCACATTGGTAGTTTTGTTACACTGATGAGATACCACATCCTTCATATATTTTCTATATCTCAAGGGGCATTGGGAAAGCAACAACTAATTTTGATTGAAAAGTCTAACCCCAAAATTGGTTGAGAAATTTAGCAACAGATGAGAATGTACCTTCCTAATCTGAGCTATGACTAGAGGGTTCAATTCAAGGAGGAATCAGGTAGCTATGAAATCAATGATGACAACAACCCACTTTTCCTCTTTTCCTGAAACTTCCCAGTAAATTTCCAGAGTTAATACTCAGGGGAAAAGTTAAGGCGCATCAATATAGAAAACAGAAGAAAACTTAACTTTTGTAAATGAGAATAAATATGATGGCTTGCTCTTGCCTTGGATAGAGGGATCTTTACAGTCATGCAGAAAAAAAAATCTAGTTAAACAATTTCCAGTGTTCAATCTGTATGACTTAAGTGGTTATATGTGTCTCTGTGTGTGCATATGTATGTGTATGTATGTATATAGAGAATTCAGAGAGTGATTACTCTTACCATTTGCAACATTTTAGCACATGATTACTAGTTCTGCTTTGGGCAAATTAATCTGGCCTACATTTAATTTAATGTTTAATTTAATCTGGCCTTTCTATATAAACAAGAACTCATCAAGTAAGAGAATTCTACAATAAACATTGCTGGATTATTTTCAATTGCAACAGAAGTTATATGGTATTCCCAAAGTACAGATTGGTTTCAGAATGACTATAAATGACTAGGAAGCTGGAGCTTTGGGATCTAAAGTAATTTAAGAACCTGGTGTCTATATACTCTAAAATCTCTAGTTTTAAATAGAGGGTAAAGTCCTAATTTTACTAAAGTACTACTCATATACAGCAATAGGGAAGTATAAAAGTACAAGTATTTAAGTATAAAACTGGAAAACATCTTAGGCCAAATTGCCCTAATTTTCCCTGTTTACTTTTGCCCATTAGATCCTCAGATTCCCCTTTTCTGATCCTCTGAAATCTGTTTTCCCAAATTCTAAGAGACATTTCAGAATGTGACAGTCTTTCTGTCTTCCTCTCTCTCAAATTCTAAGGTGGAACAGTCAATTCCCCCAAGATTCTTATCATTTGTATTTCAGCAATCGGTATCTCCTTCTTGGTGAGAATCAGATCTTGGAGAGCAATTCTCTTTGCTTTCTCCATCTTTCAAAGGATCAAATTACCATAAAGGCAAGCCAAGGAATGATTAGCTCCTCTGCTTTTGGCAGAGACAGAGCTTCAGCAGATGTCCAGATAATTAAAGTCCCCCATGACTACTATATCATGCCTTTGTGTTAAGCTTGGGAGCTGTTTCCTGAACTCTTCATCTATTTCCTCTTTCAGTCGAGGTGAATTTGGATGTTTGGTGAGTTTCAGTCTAACCATTAAGCTAACATTCTTCTCTCTTCAAATGAATTCAATTCTATATAGGGATAAAGACTTGGATTCTAGAAGTAAAAAATGCATTACAAATTAGGTCACTTCTGTTTGTTTACCTAATGAATGCTATACTCTAAAGAGCCACCTTTTCTTAACCTTTTCTTGCCTCTTCAGGTATGAGCTTATGCCATGCTATGGATTTATGTTACCCATTAACCTTCTAGAACACTTATGATGCTGCTCAAGGGCTCTGGTAATCCTGAAAAATCCAATTAGAAAGTATGAAGTGTTGTTTCTTTTTATGAATTTTGGTTCCTATAATGTGTACTTATATGCATAAGAATATGACTTTCTCTTCATTATATATAATCTTTAGGCATAATTTCCTTAAATGTAATGCTTTCAAATCAGATATTATAGCTTTAGGGAATAGTGATGCTACTTGTAAATTTTCCAGTAAATTAAAATGACATACCATCTTTGATTTAAAATTAGAAAATTCCACATTTTGTACTACTTAGAAATCATGAAATGCTTGAAAGAAGATTAATGCTTAAAAAGAGAGAGAGAATGACTATATGAAGGAGAAGTTAGCATGAATCCAGTCCATGTTTGAAGATTACAGTGTCTCCATACCATTTTGAATCAGACATAACTTACCTAAAATAAAAGTTCACAAGAGTTTACTAAATATAAACACTAAATAAATCCAGGTCCTTAATTATACTTCATCAAGTATTTTCCTTTTATAAATCCATCCATCCATTCAATCAATATCCCTCATTTTAAGGGAATTCTATTTAAAAATCCTTAAATACAAATTCAAAAAGTTAGAAAGGGAATAGAATGATATGACAGAGAATAAATTAAATTAGGTAGCAAACTTTCCCTCTACCTGCTAATACATATAATAACTAAAGTTTCAGTCCACAACTTGTCAAAATATATTCAGAGACATGTATATTAGATATGCATGTGTATATGTACAAAGACAGCATATGCATAGCAGACAGATATAAGGATTGATTTCACAAATTCTGACTTTAAATCAAAATTCCACTGCGGAAATAGTAAGATATGTTTATACCATTAACCATATAAAGTTATATACCTATACCACAGGTAATTGCTTCTTCATCCTCTATGCCAGAAGGTATCATAGTATAGAATATAGAATTCTGGAGACAGAAAAATTGGATTCAAATCCTACCTTTCACTCAGACCAGTTGTATGATCATGGGTAAGTGATTTCACCTCCCTGAATCTTTATTTCCTTTTATGTAAAATGGAGATAATTAGTAAAAGTAATAAAATTTAACAATAACAACAACCGCCAAAAATGATGATGGTGATGATTTTTTTGTCAAGCTCAAATGAGATAATGAAGTTTTCTACCTTTCAAAGCACACTATAAATGTCAGTGATAATTTAAAATATGTTGCACCATGGGGAGGAAAGAGGAGAAAAAGACAAGGAACCAGATAAAAGTATTAAAGACTAGGGGGATCAGGAAAGGTTTGCTTTATGAGTTGAGCTTTGAATTACAATAGGGATTCTGTGAGTCAGAGAGAGAGAGAGAAGGAGATGCCTTCTAGGCATGGAATGGCAAAGGTAGGCAGGAGGAAAAGTGTTTATATTTCCATATATTTACAGATTGAGATCATGGGCTTGTTTTCACACAGCACTTAGTTTTTCAAATCAGTTTAACTGAATAATTATGTTAAGCAAAAAATGCTTTAATTTTGTATCCCCAGAACCTAGTAAATCACCTAGCATAGACTTGGAGTTCAGCAAATATCTGTCAATGAATTAACTTAAATAAGGTTTAAATTTGATGGTACTTGGCCTTGAAAGTAAAACTAATGGCCATGGAAAGATTTTTGAGCAAGCAGATACTATAATCTGATCAGTACAGTAGGAAGATTAATTTGGCAAGTGTGGGAAGGATGGATTAGAAAAGAGAGACAATAGGAATAGGGAGATAAAGTAGGGAAGGTATGTATGAAGAGAAAGGATAGGAGAGACATTTTGAAAATATAATCCACAGGGTTTAAAGAAAAGTCAAGAATGACTGAGGAATAACGTGGATGACTATAAAAATTATTTCACCCTAATTATATTAATTTACTTATATGTCATTTGAGTCTTACATGATTTCCATTTTACATATGTGAATACAGATGTTCAAAGAGTCCATGATCATATAGTTAATTAGCAAGCTTCAGAGATGACCTGAACTGAGGCTTTCCTAACTTCAGTGGAGATGAGAAAGTTGGCTTAGCTACAAATCACACTGCTGTAACCAACTGGTTGGTTTAGAAATGTATCAGCCCTCAGACCAGGTGAAAGAACTTGGGATAAGTTGAAATCCTTGGAAAAATAATTGTTATAATTTATTAGGGCTTATCTGGTTTAAAATGAATAATAAAATCTAAGCTGAGCCCTTATTTTGTCTCTATACAAAATAACCACTTCTTTTTGCCATGTAATATTTATGACTTTAGATTTACAAAATAAATTTATCATTAATTCCTTAATCTTCTGAAATATATTCCAATGAATCTGAGATCTCATTGAGACTGTTCCTCCCAATGATGCAATTTGTAATCCATCTAAATTGGTCTACCTTCTGGGCCTCTATATTTTTGCTTTAAGATTTCCATAGGTTGTCTGCTCAGTGTAATTTCTTCCTTTTTTCTATTTAAACTTCAAGGATATTGATAGAGTATAAAGTCCTTCATCAGTTAACTCTCATTCTTACCATTTGTCCAACATTCTTCATTAAAAATGTTTAAATAAAATTATATTCCCATAAAACTAAGAACAAAAGAAATTATTATCCACAAAAGATATATAAAATAATAGAAATAGAGATCTTAATCCAAATTCAGAAAGAGAGAAAAATATGATACTATTCACTTATACTGAAAAAAAAGCATTTATACTAAAATAAAAGTCCTTTAAAATGTCATCTGGATAATGGTTAGAATTAGGAAATATCCCCTATGTCTATTTCTTTCATGATTTTCTCAAAGTTAGCATGTGCATTATGCATAATTAAGTTTATCTTCAGGGGTAAAAGACCAAGCATAAAAATATTTTATTATTTAGGCAACCATTCTTTGTTAACAGGAGTTCCTGATTTTCTAAACTAATCATTTCACTACCCATTTCCTTACATCATAAACTGCCAATGAAGCTTCAGCACCTTAATTCTATTAAGGACTTAGGATTTCTTTTTACCTAGACACATTTACTGGTACTGTTCAATAAGTATGCCCCATACACAAAATAAATACAGAGGATGATATAACAAATCAAGGACTTAGAATTTGGAGACTGGTTAGAATTTGACTCAGACACTTATTTCATGCTTATTTGATGTATCACCTTGAGCAAATTATTTAACTGCTATAAGTTTCAGTTTCCTTCATTGTGAAACAGTGATAATACCTTCTTTACAATATTAATAAGAAGAAAGTGCTATAGAAAATCTAAATCACTAAACAAGATATCCCTAAAGCCTGAGTGAAGTTTTAAGCTATTAAAGATTTAAACTAAAGGACCCACATATACAAAAATATTTATAGTGGTTCCTTTTGTGGTAACAGAGAATTGGAAATTGAGGGTATGTTCATCAATTGAGGGATGGCTGAATAAATTGTGGTATATGAATGTAATAGATTTCCATAAGAAATCATAAGAGGATAGATTTCAGAAAGAAACCTAGAAAGACTTACATGAACTAATGCTGAGTAAAGTGAGCAGAACCAGGAGAACACTATGCATAGAAAAGAGTATTGTGTGATGATCAACTCTGACAGATTTAACACTTCTCAGCAATATAGTGATCAAAGACAATTCTAAAAGACTAGTGATGAAAAATTTCATCCACATCCCAAGGAAGGACTAAGAACTTTGAATGCAGATCAAATCATACTATTTTCTCTTTTTAAATTTATTTTTTTTTTCTTTCTTGTGGTATTTACCTTTTATTCTGATTATTTTCTCACATCATAACTAATATGAAAATATGCTTAATATTATTGGGCATGCATAACTTATACTATTTGCTGTCTTGGGGAAAGGGAGGGAAGAGAGGGAGGAAAAACAGTTTACAAAATGAATATTGAAAACTATATAAACACAATTGAAAATTGAACTATATCTGCACAAAATTGAAAAAATTAAGATAAAAAATATTTAAATTGCACTAAGTCTTTGGAGAAAGCTCAGGTAAATGCATTACTATGATTATAACTACTATGATAACAATTATTATAGGAAAGCATATTAAAGGGATCATCAAACTCATGAACTCTTCAGAGAGATTGCTAACCTAGGAGAAATTTAGATCACTATTGACAGTGACTCTGAAATAATGATCCTAGTATGCTCCACAATAATCTTGAAATGAAGGCACATAATTATTTTAGAAAGCAGATGGTTGGGCCTATCTTAATACAAGGTCATTTACTTTGTCAATTCAGAAAGGAAAAGTAGACCTCCAGTGGCTCCTCTGCCTGAAACTAATGCTGATCAAGGAAGATATCAAGAATTCTCACAATTGTTTTGTCCTCTGGTATTCCAGAAGAAAAAGGGGTGTTGGGATGGAGACAGAGAGACAGAGACATAGAGATAGAGAATTCATTTCTTCTAAAGAAATGTAAAAAAAAAATGCCTGAGAGAACAAGCATTTAGAAAACCTATTTTTAAAATAAATTTTTCCTCTCTATTATCTTGAGTCAAATTAAATAGGTACTAGTTATGGTCTTTCTTTTTATCATCTAGATTTGCCTAGCTTTTCCTTCTTGTGGACTGGAGAAACACCTACATTCCAAACTTTACTATCTGAGTATCAGTGCAGGTGGCATCTCTTTTTCAAAGGAGAAATGCATTTTAAATCAGAGGAATCCAGGCTTATCCATAAACAAATAGCTGTCTTCCTGATATTATTAACCTGAAAGATGGGGAAACTACTCTTTACTGAGACTTACTGATCATTCAAAAGGAAAGGTGGAGATAGAAATATTAAACAAGTATGTCACCCATTTCAAGAATGAAAAAGCAATTTGTTCTCAAAAGATTATACATGATACCAAGGAATGCTAAACAGGCAAGTTCTCTTGTGGTAATGAGCTCAAACTTGAAAGGAGCATATTCCTAAACTTCTTGAAATTTGCCTTAATGATTATTTTTAAATATAGTTAAACAGTATGTAGATATTTTACAAAGATTCAAAATCATATTAATCTTAATTAATTTTATGAGAAAATGTTTTAAAACTAATTTTTGATCATGAAGAAAGCTTTGAAAATAAATTTCTATCTCATATATAATATTTATTTACTTAAATTTCAGCAGGTCAGGTTTCCACAGAAATACACAAATGAACAGGAGTTTTGGACTCTATGAATTAACATTGGTCTTTAATCCAAAAAAGCTAAACATTCCTAATTTTCATTCATGAAAATTGAATATATATCCCCCCCCCAAAATTCTCCAGGAACAGACTGTTAAATTCTGTTGAGTTAAATTCAATTGTAAAAATTGTCAGAATTTCAGGAACCAGGAATTAAAAAACCCATCCTTGCTTCTCCCTCTTGACTTATTTCAAGTTTCAGTTAAAATTCCATCTTCTGCAAGTTTTCTTTTCTAATTTCCCCTTAATGCTATTGCCTTTCCTGAGGTTATCTCCAATGTACCTTGTATATATCTAGTTTGAATTTTTTTTTTTTGCAGTATCTAAACCATTTCGGTTGTAAGTGTTTTTTCTTTCTTAGTGCAGTATCAAGCACTTGATAAAGATTTGTTGATTTGATTTGTCTTGAGAACTCAAAATTCACTTTTTTCCCTTAATTTCTTCAACAAGTTGTTTAGTCTTCTGCATATTATTGTTACATATTATATGTAATGCTCCATATTTTCCTCCTATCTATGAATTGTGAATTCTTTAATAAAGAAAAAAAACCCAAAATAAGGTGGACTACTTCCATCCCAAGGTAAAAGAGGAAGACATCCATTCAATGTAGGGGACTGGATGAATTGTTGGGTATGCTATAAAGAGTATTATTGGTCAGCTTTGGTTTGCCTTTGTCCTTTCCAACTTCCTTTATTGTCCTTCAAAACATTTAGTAAAACTCAACACTTCTAGAATGCTGTAATTTGTTTTTATTTTAGATTTTCTTTAATCTCTTACATATGAATTTATTTTGCATTTTCAACTAGAGTCAAAAGTTCTTGATGGAAAGTTTATTATATCTAACTCTTTGGCATCTTTGCAATTATTCCTAGAGTTCAAACTGTCCAGACATTATCTCACTACTTATATGACTGAAAGTCATAATTAGGAGAAGTAAAAGCCAGCAAGAGATAAAGAAGCTGGTTACATAGAAGAAGGAAATGATGTAAGGACTAGTTGATAAAACTAGTTATTATGCAAACACTTCTATTTTTCATTTTAAAAAAAGTTTAGAGGGCTTTTGCATAACTTTAAGAATTTTAAGACACTGTTGAATTCTGAGTGAACCTAGGGAGTAAATGTTAAAAATTTTTAAATGACATAATTTTATATCTGTATAGAATGTGGTGAAATGAGAAAAGTCTTATAGAGAACCCAAAAAATTCAAATCACCTTTAATACTGACTTACCTGTGTAACACTAAACAATCCATTTTCCATATTTGGGCCTGACTCTTGTCACCTGTAAAATTAAGAGATTTAGTTAGGTGATCTTTTAAGTTCCCATGAATCTCTAAATCCTAGGAGGCTAAAAAAATGATTTCTACCTTGGTCCTATATTTCCATATTACTAAATAATTAGGAATTTATTACTAAAACCATATAAAGCAAATTTATAATTGAGGAAGATTTATAAATAAGGTTCATTCAATTAGCAGGAAAAACATTGCCTAAAAATAAAAGAAAGCTGATTCTGATATTTTTTTATTATCACAACAGAAACCTGATCTTTTAAAAGACTCTTGTCAGCATTTGCAGAATGGAAAGTGGACTAGAGTCTAGTTGGATTAGCATTACATATTAATTATTATAGATATTTCTGGTTTTCTCAACTAGATTGGATGCATGTATTTTTTTTTGATGTAAAATATTCTAAAAGATTACAAACTGATTTTTAGAGGAAACTCCCACATTGATGAGATTCCATAACCAGTGGAGTATTGAAATAACTAGAACAGTATTTCATGCTTAATAACTTCTGTTGGTGAAAATAGATTATTCCAACAAATAAAAGCAAATCACAAGGAAAAGAAATGTCTTGGAAACTTAGGAAATTTGCTTTCCTGGGTAATCTTTAAAAAAGAATGTAAAACTAGTAAGGAATGAGAAATTTTCAGCCTTTAGCTGGAAGTTGGAGGACCCTCAAGGGTCAAGTATTTCATATACTGTTTTTATTTAAAACAATATATTGCTCTACTTTTTCCTTTGCTACACAGATTACAATTCAATGGTTGAAATGTTATTATTCAAAGAGTTATTCAAAAATAAGGTTGTAGAAAGGAAAATTATTAATAAAAGATTTTTTTCAAACAATGTTAACACTCTCTTAAGTGTAAAATGCAAAGAATTATACTCACACTGAACTACCACAAAGCCACAATCAGCTTTCCATGTCCAATCTTTGGTTATTTCTGATCAATTTTCTTCTGATTTGGGTTTGCCTTCTTATTTTCTGCTGACATGAGCATCATGCAAATTTAATCATTCACTTCTTTTTTTTTTAAGAATACAAGACACCACATAAGCACTCAATCTCTTAATCGCTGGCTAAATGGAAGTGAAAACAATAAAGAGCATTATATGAAGAATGATAACAGGAGCAACTGTTTCCATTTTAAACTAAGCACCAATCCCGAAACTTACATGAATAGAAAAAAAAAAGTGTATCTTGTTTTTAAAAGTTGTTAGATCAGTTTACATATTATTTTTTTTAAATCCTTTTAACCACAGTTGAACTAATTGGCTAGATTCTGTAGCCCCATCATCATGATGTCTATCCATCATCAAAGAAGCAGAGATATTTTATGTTGGGTTCAGTTCTTTATATTCGTTGACATTTCTATTCATCAAAATTCATTTTACTTAAAATAAGCTCCCACACCAGAGTAGTAAATGTTGGAATATAATTCCACTTATGCAAAGAACTTAGGCAATTGAGTAAAAACCCTCATCAATTGTCCCATTCCTCAGTTATCAACCAACAAATTGTCACTAGGGTAAACTAGTGCTGTCCACTTGTTAGCATTCTATAAAATTAGCTTATAAAGAAACCTGGAAAAGGCCTAAATTCAGTAATCATTAATTACATTTGATTAATAGACTAAATTCAATCCAGCAAATTCCTAAATAAAATGAGACTAAAAGAAATCATTATACAAAATATTACTTTTAAGTCAATAGGCTATGAAAACACATCAAAAAGAATGATTCCTTCTATGGAGAGTTAAGCCAACCATGCAATACAATAGAGAGACCTAAATTCCTTATGAGGCAGCTGGGAAAAGCTGCTTTTGAATTCTTTAATGATGGGGAGTGGAGAGCCCTCCATCAAGCTGTTTTCAAACTATGAGTGATCATGTTTCCTAAAACTAAATGCTGCTGTTTATATAGTCAAAGCACTTTGCATACATTTTCTCATTTGTCTCATAAGCTAGTGAAGTAGATTTTGTTATTTTTTTGTTTAATAGGTAAAGTTAAGAAAAAAGGTTAAGAAAGGTGTGCAAAGATTTATCATAGTTCAATTCAATAGACATATTTTATCAATCACCTACCAGATAGACTGTGGAGCAAAGTAGAGAGATGGCTGACCTGAATAAGGTCAATCAGCCTTCAATAACATACTGGTTGTGTGACCCTAGACAATAAAAATACTATAACCACTCAGTGTACCAAGCATCTCTTTAAAACTATCACTCTAGACAAAAAAAAAAAATGTCACTGTACATACTAAAAGAGGACACACACACACATAAACACACACACACACAAACACACACACACACACACACACACACACACACACACACACACAAAACTCTTAAAATTTCTCCTTAAAGATCTTACAGCTAGTGAGTGTTGGGAATAGGATTATGAAACCAGATCTTTATGACTCCAAGACAGGCACACTACCCACTCCACCAGAAACCGGCCAGAATCCTATCAGGACTACAAGTGGCCGACATCACTGGATGACAATATTATTTGAAGGCCCTTCTGAGCACATTTCTCTAACTTCTGCCCTGAGCTAGGACTTACTAACTCTCCTGCTGTCTTAGTCAAATCAAGGGGCAGCCCCTTTGAGAAACAAGCAATTTATGCTTTCCAACTGCACTAAACATGAGGGCTGCCCTCATTTTCTATCACAGGCAAATAAGAAGAAAACCCATGGGGGAGGAGCAAAAAGACCTATCCGGGAAGCTTCCCTGGCACACAAATAAACTTCATCAAGCCTTGCAATTAATTTCAGAGATTGTTCTGTATCGACCTGGATGTTTGAAGCTGGATTTTCCGCCTCAGGGCTCCATCTGTAAAACCCACACATCTCCTTCTTAGTAAAGGAGTTGACTTTCTTCTCTTTAATGGTGATGTCTTATAGTTCTTCTTTACAATCCTAATCACATCATTGATTTCAGTAATCTTTCAGTAACAATGCTTTTTTAATGCTGCCAAAAGCAGGATTGAGTTCAAAGTTTATTCTTATGTGTATGAGAGTATATGTTTGCAAACCCAGATAATTAAAAGTAAGCCAAGTAATGTGACTCTGGAGATCTCAGGATATGAAGCTTCCAGATTAAGGTTTTCTTTAAAAGAATGAAACTATTAACTCTATTTAAAATGGTTAAAACCATTTTAAAGACCAAGAAATAATCTCTTAAGCAAGTTTTGTGGAAGGGAAATTCAGTGGACCTATTTCACCAAAGTAGTCTGTAAGAAAGGGGGATAGTATCATATTCCTCTTACATCAAAGGACCATAGAGTTAGAATTCTAAAAGAAATGAGAAACCATACAGTCAGACTGCCCTCCACCCATACACAATTTAATAAATGAGGCAAAGGAAAAGGTTAAATGTCCAAGGTCATACAAGAAGTAAACATGAGGGACTGAATTTGAACACATCTCTTTCCTACAGTCAATGCTTGTTTCAATGCACCTTAAAACCCAAATTCATATTAAACTCTTTCTGTGATTGATACTTCCAACATCCATTTCAGAAATTGTGAAAGATCATGTGAACTAAGTAACATTTCTGAATGTCTCACTACCTGATGTGTCAGGAACTGCTATACTTTTAGGAATGTGATTGAATAATAAAAACATTTCTTAAAATAAAGGAGTAAAGCATTAGATGGCTTCTGAGACCCCTCCCAGTTTCAAATCTATGAGGTTATGATAGCAACATTAAAAGAAAACAGGTTGTTTTAGAGAAAAATGGATTTCTAATTCTTTCCAGTATAAGGAGACCCTAATGTTGTTTTTTGTTTTTTTTTTTTTTTTTTTTTTTTTGCTGGTGGTTGAGGGAAGTCTTGATAAATGGGAGGGGAATGGGGGAGAAATACCAGATTCAGAATTTAAGCATATGTACTTCTGAAGAATAGTCTGGAGTAAAATGCATAAGTCCTAAAGATTAGCCTTCATTTATAAAATAACCGCTACCTTAAGCTAAGCTTTGTGGACAAGGGATCATTTTAATAAGGAATGGGGAGAAAGGAAAAGGCAGAGAAGCAAAAAGGTAGTGACAAAAAAATCACATCTGAGGCCAATGCCACAAACTAACAAACAAGTGAAAATACAAACAAATGAATAAGTGAACAAATACCCAATTTATAGATAGTCATAGACTTATTAATCAATACCTCCTATTGAAGAGTACAGGGTATAGCAACCCAGCTGAAATAGTATTATTAGAAAATGATATAGTGAGCATTAGGATGTATAATTCATGGTGCCTTCATTTGCTCAGACCATCGTGAAAAATCTATAAATCATTTTCTTGTGCATGTATTGCCTAAGTGCAATTTGTCATTTTGCATTAGAGGGCTGCTTCAAGTCATCAGTGCTTTTAATTCACTGTTTAGAGTTTAACAAAATGCTGGCCCTGTCTGATGACTGAAAGGGCAGGAAGATAGGAAGCTCTATCCTGGCATGCAGTTTCCACAATATGGAGATGTGGATTCCTCCTTACAAGGTTTAGCTATAGTGTAGTTAATCCCCCTGAAGCAACATCATGTATCCTGCTCTTCAAGAATAACAACCACTTCTCAGGCGATTTTAATGCAACAGAAAACAGCAATTAAAATAGTCACTTGAACCCAGTGAAATTATACTGCTTTACTCAGTCTCAGAAACTCTGTGAAAATTTGATGGTTCATCTTGGAGACACTCGATCCATCTATATTATCTATGGCGGTGCCCCAGCAGGGCAGTGCTTCCCCCTACTTAGATATGTTTCGCTACTAAAAATAAGCAAATTTCATGCCTCCCCAGAAGAGATGCCCTTGGTATCCTGTCCTGATGAAAAGCAGGTTAAATATCCTTCAGACTGGCTCTTCTAGCCATGACTGTCTTTCAAGACAAATGCTAGGGATCGCCTTTCCCAGTCTGGATGAGTTTGACGTTTGAAGGACTGTAAAATAGTCTCATTCAGTCACACTTATAAAATACATACATATATATGCAATATGTATTTGTATGTGTGTTCATACATACATGAGGATTCACATACATGAATATATGTATTCGATTACACCTCGCTCAAAGCTCTGGACATACAGCAATAATAAGAGGATTTAGAAGCAAAGTGCTTTCAAGTCGAGTTAAATTATAACAAATATTCATTCATCCGTCCTCTCTAGCAGGTTAACTGGCTGCTTCCTCCTTCCCCTCCAGGTCAAAAAGGGAGCACAGAAATCCTACAATCTGGTAGAGAAGTTTGAGACAATATATCTCAAGTAAACATTTGTTGCGTTCCGATTGCTCCCCCCACATGGGTTACAGCAATTAAAAAGTCCAATGAAAGCCCAATCCCTCCCTCAGATACCCAGGGACTGCCTGGATGAAAAATTGGTTTTCGATAAATACTGTATCCTTGCACAGAGCTACACATTCCTGGTTCCTTCTGACTCAAAGCGGTGGGCATTTATACAATTAGAGTCTGATGATCTCTAGAAGCAAACACACACACACCCGCCCCGAGTTCCCCACATCCTCCCCCGCCCCTAGATCCCAACTCCAATATCATTAGAGCTCCTCTGGAAAAACATGGCTAGGCTAGTTCTTCTGTCACTTCAAAGCGCGCCTCTTAGAGTGGTACCTTACTTCAATCCATGGAGGGGTAGTGTTGAGTTCGAGGCTACGGGAAGGGAGGGAATGCAAACAGTGCAGCACGGAGATAATAAACCATTTATATTTTACTAGGTGTTGAAAAAAATGAAAAATAAAACCATCAAGTTTGGTTATGGGTCAGGGATTTAGGAGTTCGGGGAAGGAGGCAGGGGCAGCTTGCATCAGCAGCACAGCCCTCACGTCTGGGTAGTGGGTCAGCATCAAGGACACCTGCCGCAGAGGAAAAGACGAATGTGCCTAGGTAGAGAGTGAGGGGAGAGGGTTAAGAGAGAACGGGAGGAAGAAGCTCTAGGGACCCCCTTAAGTCCGCACTGCCTGCTCTTCCGAAAACACCCACCGTGCAGTGGCTCCTCTCCGGCCGAGAAAGAGCGCTGAAGGCTTGGGGCCACAAAGAGCGCAGCTTCTTCTGCAAGCGTATCGCCAATTTTCTTGCGCAAACGGCTGGATGATCCTCTTCTGAGATCTTGAAAATCAGGAGGAGCAGAGCCTAGAAAGAAGCTTCTTATCTTTCCCCAACCAGGGCTCCGGCGAGTCGCAAGCTGCTTGTATTGAGCTGCTGCGGCCGCTAGGAGACGCCTGTAATCCATATTTGCAAAGAGGGCTCCCCATTCAGCTACATCTGGTTAAGGCGGGAGTGGGGGGCGGGGGAGAGAGAGCAGAGGAAGGCAGCTTAAGTGGATGCAGTGATTATTTACAGCCAGATCTGCCTATCTCGCCTC